>NC_064243.1:5596250-5912500 GCF_003254725.2 Canis lupus dingo | reverse complement strand
CTTGAAGAGCTATGTTTTTTCTGATAACGCAGTGTACAGCCGACTTACCTTTTTCCGAAGCTTATATTATGCTTGCAATTAACTATTAATCCGGGCTTTTCATAATGAATTGATTTTAATTTCAGCCTCTTTCACGTGATGATAATGGTGATAATCATAATAGCAACTACTATTTCTAGAGTGATTACTTAGTTTCAGGTACCTTGCTAAGGAGCTCATGCATGTTATCTTGTTTAATCCATTTATGAAAAAGGAGACTGAATATTAGGAAATAAGTAATCGACCAAAGTCACAGAAGAAATAGTGATATTTCATTGGTTCGATCCCATTTCTATCTAACTCTAGAATCCACTTTCTTAAATCTTGCAATCTTTCCTCATTAAATACACACGTATGCACACACCTACATGCAAGACTGGACATTTTTTTCCTTATGACATTTCATATTTCCTGTTTCAGTCTTTCATTATAGTTTTCCAAAGTCCATTGTAAATTCTGCTGTTGCCATTCTTCATGACAGACTTCTCGCTTTGCACTATTGATATATTTGTTTAACTGGTACTTTATAACTTAGCAAGTAAGTGATAAAATATTACAATAAACAGTCAAGGACAGAACCCATCTGGCTGGTGCCCACACATCTCAAGTAGCAATCTATAGAATGCTTGTTTGTCTAGTAAACTTCACTATGCTATTATTCAATCTGTATATTGGTATATTTCAAGTTGAAGACATAGAGATCTTAATACTTAGAAATCTGCTGCAGAAATGAGGCAGGAAAATAGACAGAATTTAATTTGACGAGAGGTTGTAGGAAAGCTGTGAAGAGACCATCTATGAGGAACAATCAATATGATCAGGAGAAATTTCCAAAGGCTATCAAGAACTCTGTTCAGCACAGAAATTGATGGTGCCTGGTTTTAGAAAAGAATGAAACGTCTTCTTTATTAAGGAAAGGGGTGAGACTTTCAGTAAGTAGAAGCCTACCCTCACATCAAAAACTTAGTCCGTCTGAGAAAGAATGTGTCCACCCTGCATAAACCTGCACACTGCATCTGCGCTGCAGCCCAAGGGACAGGACCTGGACCGTTTGGCTCTGATAATCAGTGGCTTGCATTCACGAGTCCCACAAGATTTATTTGGAGAGCAGGAAGACAGAAGCTTCAGATTATAAGCTTTATTTTATGATAAACATTATTTTGAGGGGTGCCTGGGTGGCTCAGTGGTTGACATCTGCCTTTGGCACAGGTCATGATCCTGGGGTCCTGGGATCGAGTCCCACATCAGGCTCCCTCCAAAGAGCCTGTTTCTCCCTCTGCCTGTGTCCCTGGCTCTCTCTGTGTGTCTCTCATGAATAAATACATAATTTTTTAAATGTATTTTGAGTAGGAAAAATACATTTTAACTAATTTATAGTGAATATGTGATAAGAAATAGCATATAAATATATCAATTAAATATTAACACAAATTTGATTAAAAATAACTAAATAAATGAATTATAAAATTTTTTAAAGAGATTTTATTCATTTATCCATGACAGACAGAGAGAAAGAGACAGGCAGAGGGAGAAGCAGGCTCTATGCAGGGAGTCCAACGTGGGACTAGATCGCTGGTCTCCAGGATCACACCCTGTGTTGAAGGCAGCGCTAAACCACTAGGCTACCAGGGCTGTCGAATTATAAAATTTTACAGAATACAACACATTAGTAAAATTACATATATATTATAATTTTTAAGATATATACACATGCATACATTTAAGTTTACTGAGCACCCAGATAAAAAAAGGAAATAACTTATGATTTAGTTGAGAAACAAAATCATGACTGTTTAGGGGGAATTTTTTTCTCATGACCTTAGCTTTGAGGAGGAGAGATCACATGGGGCTTTACTTTAGTCACATAGTAACCAAATGATAACAATCCTTGACATATTTTAACTGTAAAGTCAGAAACTGACTTCACTTTTATTTTATGCATTAATCTCCAAAGGAAAGTTATTAGTAAAATTCATTGAACTTGTTCAAATATTCTAAATCTTTATCAATCTTTGTATGTAATCACTTACATTAGTTGAAATTTACCACTAACTACATTATATCATCAATTATAATCTTGTATTTAAAAGGCTATTAATAAGACAAATTAATGCATTTGTCTCAAATCATATAGTTTTCAGTATGAAATGGATTTCAGATTCATGATATTTTCTGATGGAATATTTGATCTTAAAAAGTAGAAATTAAATCAAACTCAAGTGTTGGAAAATTAAACAAAAATGAGTTTAACCTATTGTGATTGACTTAATCCTGTGACAACTGATTTCAAACAAAAGAGCACAGGGGACTGAATCAAATATTAATCAAACTAAAAATATGACCTATATGATATTTTTTATTTCATCAAGTTTCATATTAGTGCCTGACGTTTAGATGCTAAATGTGTGTTGATTAATAAGTCTTAGAAAATAAAAATGAATGGAATTAACAATTAGTTATGCTAATGACAAAATAATCTAATTATGTAATTCTAGTTGCCTGTCCCTAAAGAGTCTATGTGCCTAGACAGAATCTTGAGAGTGTTGACTATTAAATTATACTGTGACCATCACCTGTAATAATGTCAAGGACTGTGAGATTCGAGTGGACATTTTCCTTTGGTTGCAAGTCCCAAAATACTCCATTCTTTAACCTTTAGTAGAGGGAGTCATTCTCCCAAATAATAATTTTTGTTGTATTTCAACAGAAGGATACCCAGTACCTATTCCAACTATGCAAATTCACTCTTGGTTCCAAAGCAATTATTATTGTTGGAATTGCTAGTTATCTAATATCTCATCCCCGGTATGTATGACAATAAGCAATGTCATTATAGTACCTAACATTTTTTACTCATTTTTAATTCTCAGAAAGTGATGGTTTGACATAGCAAGATACATGGGTATCATCCAGTACTTTGTAGCTTTGATCTCATAGTGAGAAAACATGAAGCATTAAAAGAGCATGTTGGATACACTCCTGAGAAGTTTAAGAGCTAAGTAATATTGAGGATAAAGGATCCTCCTGAGGTATGAATGTGAGATGCCAACATTTTCCAGTGGAAAATATCGTTAAATTTACAAATGTGAAAAACTATTCAATATCAAATTAGTGTCTCCTGGTATTATGTACAAAGACAATAAAATGAATAAAAATTATAGTCATAACAAGAAATTATCAGCACTCTACAGTGAAGTTTGCTGAGAGAAAAGGACAGAAATCGATGGGACTCACATTCAATTTAAGAATGTATGATGAAATTTCAATAAAAAGGCAAATAAATGTTTTTGTATCAAAAGGGATAGTTAAGATATAAATATCACCAAGAAAATTATCTGAGAGTTTAGTAAAATGATAAGGTGATAAAACAGCAATTCATGACACCCCCTAGGCACTCGACATGCTCATAGAATCAATACAATGTTCTACCGAAGGTTATACAAATTTCGATCTAGATTTCAGAGCCCCAAACTATATAGATAAGAAATAGCAAAGAATCATTTGTTTATCTTCTTGAAAACAGTTAGGAGATGCAAATCAAACTTTGAATGGCACCTGTTGTGGTAATACTCACCCTAAGTGGTTCATATGTCCATTGCTTTATCAATCTAGAGTCTGTTAAAGTCACAGAGGCAAGAATTCCTGGTTCTGAGAAAAGCTGCATATCTAAGTAACCACGCTTTTGATGAAGCATTTAGATACATATGAGATCCACCTTCTTTTGATTTTTTGTACTAGTGACTAATCTCTCATGGCACAATTAATTCATGGCATTAACAATTTAACTCATCAGTCAGTGAGTAGCATTTACTGTGCATCCTATCAATAATAACTGGTAATAAATAACGTGAGGATAAAAAAAATTAAAATGTACATAGCAAAATACATACAGCATTGTGTAGTTTTCTTGCCAACAGTGTTTTAATTCTGTTCTAAAAATGAGAAAGGACAAGACTTCAAAAAGATGTTATTCTCATAAAATACTGAAAATCCAAGGGACTTCTCTAGAGTTGGGTAAAATAAAGAGACATGAAAAACCAAATGTCACATGTGGATCATGAGGAAAAAAAAAATGCAGGGGCTATTTTTGAGACAATTGGTCATATTTGAATATGGGCCTCTGGGATGGAAAGGATTAAGCAGCAATTCTGTGCTTTCCTCTCTCCCAGTAGCAGTGGGAAGCCCCCAAAGAGGGAAAAAAAGGTGAGTGAACTATTTGCTTGTAAACATCCTATTATCACATATTCTTGCAAGAAGATAACAGTGTTTTCTAGCAAGACTGTTTATCTGTGAAGCCTTTTAAGCTGGATATACCAGGTTGTCTAGAATTACTTACAATAAACAAGTGTGCATTCTGAAGGTTGGTGGAGCATGGCTCCTTGGAAAACATCACATAAGCTTACAGCAGTTGTGCAAGCAAGTTTAAAATGTTTTCAGAGCAAAATAGCTCTCATTCATCTAAGTAATAGGAGGTGCACAACTTGCCCAGGGACCTTGCATGTTCTTCAAGACCCAAGGATGTCAAGGTGGTGAGAAAGGACCTTGGAGAGCTGAGATTATGGTTTCAAATCTTTCCTCTGTTTGGATCTCTTGAGTTCAGTCTTTGGAACCATTAACCTTATCCTTAGTAAAATATCAGATTCCTGTGAGTGTAATTTGATAATCTAATGCTGGTAATGTAGCTGCTGGTCATCGGGAGACTGCCAGTGCACTGTCCAAGCACCAAGAGTCTATGCCTCCCTGAGTCCCCAGGCCAACCCCAAGCTTAGAGGAAGAGAAGATTCACCACACTTGCTCACTGTCTTCCCTCCTGCTTATGGTCAGGGGGCCCAGACATATTCCACTGAAACAAGTGTTTCACTACCTTAAGTGAATGCAGAAATATTCAGTCCCCAGAACTGTCATCACTCTGGGGTTCTCAAATGACTGTCTCTGCTCTCTTGTCTGGCACAGAGTGGGGAAAAGTCCTGGGCAGGGATAGGCAGGGAATTGTGAGCCCTGAAACTGGCCTTTCTGTCCTCTGTTTCATTAGAATGCAGAAATAGCACCAATGCATCTTCTGCTCTACAGATATGGATGGATGTCTTCCTAGGACATGGCTGAGCAGTTCTATAGAATAAACCTGGAGCTCTTAGTGACTCCATGGAGAAGAGTTGCACAACAACCCTGAGGTGAGTAGACATTGATAAAATAGAGAAATAAACATCTCTCTTTTTTAATCCACTGCATTTTGTGATTTTCTTGATTGGACATTTCCTTAATTATCTCTTAATAATGAATATTGAAAATGAATGCCTCTTTCCTCACATTTTGCCAAAAGTTACCAAACTTTTTTATTTCTACTAACTGCTAGGTAAAAATGATATACTGTTTTCCTTTTTAGCTTCTTGCTTAATATGATGAATGAGATTAATAATATTTTATGTTGATTAAAAGTCATTCCTACTTGCAGAGAACTTTTCTTTCCTCATTTTCTTCATTTTCCCGTGGGCTTCTGTCTATAATTATTATTGTTGGTATTTAGGAATATAGAGCTTATGGTGCCATGACTGTCATAAGTGATTTTCTTCATTTTCAACTTTACTTTCTTTTACATTTGTGGTAATATTTTGCCATGCAGAATATCACAACATTTCAGGTAACAACCTTTTTATGTCTTTTTTTAGTGATTCTTGATTTCTGTTTCATGCTTACAAAGATCTTCCGTACACCAAATTTTTTACAATCTATATTTTCTTTTAGTACTTTATGATTTATTTTGTTTTTCTTTCACATAATTAATCCCTTTGGAATTTATTATGGTAAAAGCTGTAAACTTGTGATTCATTGTGATTCTTCTTTAACTGGCTAGCTTATTATCCCAGTATTTATTGAATAATCCATCTTTCCCCCATAGATTGAAATGACTATGTTATAGTATTAATACTGGAACTTAATATTCAGATAAATATGACTCTGTAGACCAAACATCAGAGTGGAATATCATTTGTAATCATAGTGTAGGATGCCAGTTTAAGTTTATTCCCGCAAGAGATATTTCTCGTTATTAACTCAAACTTTATTGGGAGTAGATATTAAGATGGTGTTGAAGGAGTGGAGTAGAAAACAAAGTCAACATTAAATATCTAGATCTAATAAAGCTTTATTTTATTTTATTAATTTTTTTTAAATTTCAGTCCCAGATAGTTAATTTATTTTTTTAAAGATTTTATTTATTTATTCATGAGAGACAGAGAGAGAGAGAGAGAGAGAGAGAAGCACAGACACAGGCCAGGCAGAGGGAGAAGCAGGCTCCATGCAGGGATCCTGACATGGGACTCGATCCTGGGTCTCCAGAATCACACCCTGGGCTGAAAGCAGCGCCAAACCGCTGAGCCACCCGGGCTGCCCTAAAGCTTTATTTTAGAAGATACTTTGTGTTTTCACTTTTTTCCTCCCTCTGAGAAAATATTTCTCAAATATCTAACTTTTCATTGAATTACCATTTTAGTAACAAAGATCTAGATTATTATCTCTTAAGTATTAATTCTATAATCTGAATTATCTACCTGTACATATAATGGTAGTTTTTATTAAATATATATTTTACAACTTTCAAATAAATTAAGAAAATTCAATCAAATACATTATGATTGATGGGTATTCACACATTGATTTGTATTGATTTTGCCCATAGGCTTCTTGGATGACTGGCTCATATATGCGACACTCTGCCTAAAGACCTGTACAAGTTTTTAGATATTGTATGAACTTTTCTTGTATGGATCTTCTTTATTCAGCACCATGAATGGAACGTGATTGCTTGCTACTTGCTTAGGAGTGAAAGGATAGAATATTACACTCAAATTATTCCACTTCAGACAAATAAAGATTCTCAAACCAGGTGAAACTGAAAATAAATAGAATTGTTAATTGAGCTTGCTACATTCAAGGCATTTGCCAATCTAAACACTGTTTAAATTTAATTGAAGGATTCGTGAATGAAAAGGGAGTATAATAAAAGCTTTCATAATAAGATACAATTCACACACGGCAGTTACCCATACAAGTTAATAGGGCTTTTGTAGGCAATGGATTAGTCAGTTAAGGTCAGAGGTCACACTGTGGAAACCCAGGTTGCGTTTTCTACGGGAGGGCATGATTTAGGGTAATAGCATATCCACATCGTAATCAAACACAAGATTCTGTCCAAGTGAAGGGATGTGAAAGGGCTCCCTCATTAAGATTCTTAGATCATAATGCATAATGTATAATCTTGCCTGTAAAATTAGTGACTCTGACAGTGGATGGGATTTTCTGGCTAAAGAGGCCTCTCTACTCCTGAACCCTGACATAATGATCTGACCTGTCCTCCAAATTCCACATAGGCATCTGTGGGCAATGATCCAGATATCTCTTCCACCCCTTAGATTTCCCATTCCAATCATTGTGAGGCTATGAGCTCTTGATAGCATTCTTGAAGCACACCAGTGAAACCGGGAAGAAGGTAAATGCCAACTTCTATAGAACCCATGTTAAGAAGAAATGAGAATTAGTTTCCTTTTGGTCTTTTCTTTTCTTTTTTTTTTTCCTTTTGGTCTTTTCTTAACATAAAAGCAGAAAGCTCATGTCTTTATTTTCTCCTGTTTTTTTTTTTTTTCTTTAAAATTGTTTCAACTCTTCTCAAGCTACAGAACTGTGCATCTAATCCTTGATAGTTTCTTCTTTCTTGAATTACTTGACTGCAGTCTGTGGTTCTTTTTTTCAAGAGCTACCATATGAATATGTTTCTGAAGGAACCAGTGATTTACGTTCACCCCGGTGTGGCTGTAAGGCAGATTCCTCGCACTGCCCTCCTTCGGGAGCTCATAGTTCTTGGGCACTTGTTCTGCCGCTCGGTTTCTTCCACTTTTGCTCTTGGCATTCTTGACTGTCTTGTCAGAGAGGTTGTAAAAGCAAATTGATGTCTCACTCTTTTCTATGCACTTCCTCTTAGTCATTTTTCCCCCTGAAAGATCTCTGGATCGCTGATTTTCTTTCTTTTTTATTATTATTATCCAAATAGAATCTTACAGTAGGAAGCTAAACAATATTCTTTCCCTGTATTTTCATGGGGCATTGTGTACTTTCTATTTTTTAAATGTTGAATATTAAAAGAAAAGGATGACACGGAAACCAAGGCTTACATCCTAGGTTGCTATTTTGCAGTGCCTCAAAGAGAAAGGAAAATGAGCTGCAGTGTTAACTTCTAATTAAGAAGGGACACGTAGAGGGATCCCTGGGTGGCTCAGTGGTTTAGTGCCTACCTTCAGCCCAGGGCATGATCCTGGAGTCCCAGGATCTAGTCCCACATTGGGCTTCCTGCATGGAGCCTGATCTCCTCCCTCTGTGTCTCTGCCTCTTTCTCTCTGTGTCCCTCATGAATAAATAAATAAAGTTTTTTTTTTTTTTTAAAAGAAGGGACACTTAAGCCTTCAGCATATAGGAGTGATAGTTTCTGATAATGTATAGTTTTTGGAATCGTTGCTGTTCAAAATAGAATTTAAGTGGCATGACATGTAGTGTCTAATGGAAGATTATATATTGAAACGTGTATTGATGAGCATATGGTGATGAAAATAGCAAAGAGAATAGTTCAGTCACCCAACAAATATTTATTTATTAGGCAGCTACTATATTCTAAGTGTGGAGGATGCAGCAGTGAACAAACACGCAGAGTCCTTTCTTGGGAGAGCTCAGGCATGTAGCAATGCATATTTCAAAGGTCAGATATAGATTGATGCTATAAAGAAAAGTAAAAGAGAGAAAGGGCTAGACAGAGAAGATACATTAAATATTAGCAAGTACTATGGGAGAAGCTTTTCTAATGGGGCACTCTGCTCAGATTCCTGATGGGTGTCAGGCTGATTTGGGAAGCGCTCCTGTCAAGACAGAAGAGACCTCCCAACTCCTTAAGTCTTATCTCTGAAAACATCATCTGTTTGTTCTGAATATGGGATATGTTTTCTTTTAAAATTAACAATAACTAACAGTGAATAACTGTGGGCCCCCACACTGATTCAGGAATCCTAGTCACTTATTTAAATGAATTAGTGCTCTTGACAATGAGCTTATATAAAGAGTCATAAATATTAAATATCTGCAACCCAGGAAAACCTCCATTCATCTCCGTGCCATTTCCAGGGAATGCACCTGGCAGCTTGGGAAAAACTTACCATCATCAATTTTAGGAAGTTTCTGACCCCTACCTATAGTGTGGGTGGGTGCGTGGATGGTGTTCTGTTAAAAACAGCTAGCAGGAGTGACTGTCTTTCTCATGGTAAGTGTACGAGCACACATCTGGCTCTGCTAACAGTGTCTTCTGTCCTAAGGCTCCAGCTATTTCCCATTTCCATCATCCCATTGCATGGCACTTCCGTTTCGGTGACTGAGAAGAAAACTGTGCCATCTGCTCTGTAAGAATTTCATCTTAGTGAATACTGTCTGTAATTTATAGATAACAAAAGTAAACCCGAGAGGTGCTAAGTAAATGAGCAGATGCCATGTGCACAGTGAGCATAGGACCTGGGATTCAAACCAGGCTTTGATCACTCGGGAGAGCAAGGGCACTACTCCAGGCAGTGGTTCCCAAAATTCAATGTGCATCATAAATGCTCGGAGCACTTGTGAGAATGCAGGCTTTGGGCTCCATCCCAGAGACTTTAACTCAATCATTCTGGGCCCAAGAATTTGTATTCCTGACATTCCAGGGGGTGCTGATGCTGCTTACCTCCATTCATCTATTCCATACCAAGTAGAGGCTCACTTTTGCTTTTGAAAGTTTGAAATTGGGGCACCTGGGTGGCTTAATGGTTGAGTGTCTGCCTTTGGCTCAGGTCATGATCCCTGAGTCCTAGGATCAAGTCCTGCATCGGGCTCCCCACAGTGAACCTACTTTGCTCTCTGCCTATGTCTCTGCCTCTCTCTCTGTGTCTCTCATGAATAAATAAATAAAATCTTTAAAAAAAAAGTTTTGAACTTTGAAGTTTTTATCTTTTTTCTTTTAACCTAAGGTACTTGTGTGAAAAAAAAAAAAAGAAAGAAAAAGACAGTGACTTGGAGAAGTGTTTTCACCCTCTGGTGATTTGCCCCTTTATCTGTCATGAGGTTGGGTTGATAGGACAGTACAGACAAAGTTTTCCATGGTTGGAAAACAACAATTCTCTTAGAATTATAGTGTTAAGGGAAATAAACAGCTTTTTCACATTGACAGTGGCTTATAAAATGCACTTACCTCTCAGGAGCCAACAGTTTCAAATAATTAGCATTACCAAGTCACTCTTGGTTAGCTCCTTCTACAGAACTTGTTTTAATCTGAATTGGGAACACTGCCCTGGCCCCTCGCCAGACCATAGACATTCTAAAGCTCTTAACAATCTCAGAAGGTACATTGCCAAATACTTTTCCTAAGTGACTTACCACTGTTGAACTTGAGTGAAAATAAAAGGGAGAACAGGCCTCTTGGGTCTTCCCTTCTCAAAAATTATTTGCTAAGATGTCCCGTGTGCAGACATGCATCATTCCTAAGGACCTGAATATACCTGCAAATATACAGTCATCCAAAACATTTTGCAATTTAACCATTATCAATGAATTTTTCTGGCTCTGTAGCTTAATGAGCAATTTGTTTTTCCTGATAGCCTCTGGGAAGTTCTTGGTGATTGCCTAGGATGGAGCCACATTGGAGGGTATCTCCTTTTGCTTTGGTGTGAAGGAAGGAGGCAGGAAGACTACAATTCCTAGGTTTTGGAGGAAGGGGAGGTCTTTTTATGAAGTTATTGGGTATCATCTCTCATCTTAAATCTACATTTGAGGTTTTTATCCTGAGTTTAAACAGTTATAAAAGCTGTATTTTGTAAAACTGTAAATGTTGACATTATGAACTATAACTATGTTATCTTACCTAAGTATATGTTGCAGATTATATACACCAATGTCATTCAGTACCGACCAGAGTCTATTTTAAAAAAAGAAAGAAATGTCCTTTTTAAGTTATGAATTTTACATTGTTGCATTTTCCTCTCTGAACTTTTTTTTTAAGACTTTATTTTATCTTTTTATTTGAGAGAAAAAGAGAGAGAGCACAAGCAGGAGGAGTGGCAGACAGAGGAGGAGGAAGAAGCTGACTCCCCAATGAGCAGGGAGCCTGATGCAGGGCTCAATCTCAGGACCCTGGGGTCACAACCTGAGCTGAAGGCAGATGCTTAACCAACTGAGTGACCCAGGCACCCTTCTCTCTGAACTTCTAATTGCATTTCACCTTTTGCACAGTTATCATATCCTAATACAGTATGCCTTGATTTAAAAAAATATTTCACTGTACATCCATACTATCTCTCTACATGTATGTGTATACACATATATATACATAATTTAAAATGTTCTTGTGACCCTAATTCATTAATCTTTTCTTCTCAGTTGGTGTATCATTATAATTACTATTGGTATACAGATAATAAAAAACAATATAAACATATGAAATGTTTGAAAATAGCATAAAGAGAAAAATTTGTTGGAAATGCATATATTAATGAGAAATGAGAAAGTAAAAACTCAGAACAGTTCCAATGACAGCCACCATTCTGCCAACATTCTGTAGGTACATGGACGTGAACATCAGTAAAGAACCCAGAGAAATTCACTTACATGCTTAGTGAAGAGAAAGCCGCAGATTGATTCTAAGCTGGGTCCTGCATGATAGCATCCAGATCTGCCCAGATAAAACTCTTTAATGACTAAAATCTCCATCTCAATGAAAGCACCCATTCACTTCTTTTCCACACTTCTTCCATTTTAATTTCATTTCCACAAAGTGGAAAATAATCCTGTTAGGTTTTTGAAAGCAGAACCATGTGGGCTAACTCTTGTTATAATCGATCATGAGTCATTTTGAATGTTGTCTTCCATATGGCTGTATACTTCATATTAAAGTGTAGCCATTTTAACTTGCCCAGAGTTCCCCCCAAATGAAATTCAGCCCAAAATAAATAAACCCATCAATCAATAAATATTACACATGTAAAATTGACTCTATAGAGCACTAGACTTAGACTTTTACAAGCTAATAATTGTCACATTTATGGTCTCTGTTCTTTCTAGGACTGCAAAAATAATATTAAGTTCTTCTTTTAAATCTGTGAGAAAAAGAAAATACACTTATCTGCAATGGATAATAAAAGGTATCAAATCAATAGAAAATTCTCATTTAATTTTATGATTAAAGCAAGGCATCTAAACAAATTCTGTGGTTTTTTTTTCCCATAAGTTCTTATAGCCTAGAATCCCCAGATATACCTGAGATACTCATTCAGAATTTTGAGAGGCAGTGCCTGTATATGTTTCCTAATCCCAAGTTAAATTTAGTGTATATAAAGAAATGTAGCACATCTTTCTTTTTCTCTTTGTGTGAATCACACCACACACACACACACACACACACACAGAATACTTTCAATAGAGAATTTGAAATCGTTAAAAAAAGGAACGAGGCATTAATCTATAGGAATATCCAAGAAAAAGAAAGTTGAGATATTTTTTGTTAAAATTACACAAGGTACACTACCATCCATTCTGTGTAATAAAGAAATAAGCAAAGAAAGAATTTCCACTCTATTCTGGCAGTGTAAAAATAAAGCATTTCTGCCATGTTCTACAAGAACCTCTGGAAAGTTTGATTTATGACATTGCACAGTAATCTGAACATATCTATGGGACAACAGCCTTCTATTTGTGCCAAGTCAAGTGCTTGTTCATTTTTCCCTCTCATGTTTGTTTCTTTCAAAGCCTAGGAAATAATAGTAATAATAATGATACCAATAACTATAATAATAAATCAATATATCAATGGAAAATAACACTTTATTTATAAACAGAAACAACAGACAGTGAAGTGGTACCACCACTAACTGAAATCACTGAATATCTATTAAAAATGGTGATTGGAGCAAGGCCTTGATGTGAGAAACCTGATAACTTACCAGTTTATCTTTATTTTCTTTATTCATCACTATTTTCAGGGGACAGGACAGTTAATACTTGAAATTATAAATTGAAAAGTATGTTGCACACCTATAGGCCTCTAAAAAGCCATTGCTATGGAACTACCTATCCAGATTCAGAAGCATGAGGCTGCATGAGCTGTGATGGAAAAGAGGAAGCAAAGTCTGCAGTTGGGCAAGTCCAGATGGGCCGCAGGGCAGAGGTCTTGACAGCCCAACACCACTGCCTAGAGTACAGTGTGGCACTAAAATCTGTGCAATGAGAAAAAAGAGGCACAAAAAGGGAATCTCCATATTCTTTTACTATTGCCTTTGGTAAAGAGTAGTAACCCACAATATTCATAACATCTCGAGATCTCTTTAGAATTATGGTAAATCATCCTTGACAAAATTTGAAGACACAGCCATCCCACAAAGTAATTTTTAAAAATTTCTTCAAAAATGCCCTATTATTGAAAATGTAAAGACACAAGATAGAAATTGCTTTTAATTTTATTACATTATGTTTAATATTAGTTATTTTATAAACTGGAAACAATAGTAGTAAAGATTCTACTTTCTGTAAAAAGCATCTATGTGTTCTTAAAATGTTGGCACAATGAAAACTTCTGCACGAAGTAGAAAACACAGAATGGAATGAGAAATGATATTAACTTCTTGATTTCAATTTTTTTCCCAATTGTTTAATTAATTGACAATCACTGAAACTGACAAATTATTCTTTTCCTATAACATTAAATTTGATTTAGTTAAAAGCTGGTTTGGTACAATTACACAAAATTCCATTTTAAAATTGATGAGTCACTTGTTCTGATACCTTTAACTTCAGGAGGCTGTTTTATTAGATACAAACATATTTAGATGTTTTATTTGTTTCTAATATTGGTCCTTTCTCATTGTGAAATGTCTGTCTCAATAATACATCTTCCATTGATATAGTCTGTTTTTTGTATGTTTTCCCTCAGCTTTCCTTTGATGAATATTTGTAACTTATATATTTTACAACATGTCTGTTTTAACCCTCTATCTGTACCTTTAAATTTACAGGATATGTTTTGTATGAAGCTTATAGTAGATGCATTAAAAAATTTAGTCTGATAAGACTATAATTTTAATTGGATAATCTGATTTATCTTTAATGTGCCCACTGATAGAAATTTGTGTAAATCGACCATATAATTATTTATGCCCCTTCTTGTCTCACCTGTTATATACTCTTCTGTTTCTTTTCTCCTTTTAATTTTCAATTCAATTTCAATTAAGTTTTTCCTGTATTATAGGTTATTTCACTAATTTTTAGTATTTAATCCGAAAATTACAAAATGCATCATTGGACTTATTAAAATACAATATACAGTAGACTTTTAACACTTCTTAGAAATGGCAAGAAACTTAAAACACTTTAATTCTTATTTTATTCCCCAAAACAACTTTTAGTTTTCCATACAATTGGGGTCAACTCTTTTGCTTTTATATACATTTACATACCTAAGATTTTATCATTATCATTTTAGTGCAACAGCGTTCATTTATATCCTTGGATTTACTTTTAATAGGGCTTTCTATTCCTTGTTTCCTATCTATACTTCTATCTGGGATCATGTTTCTTCTATCCAAAGAACGCTTTATTTCTTTTAATGCAGGTCTGCTCTTCATTAATTCTAATTTTATTTTCTTTTTTAAGGACCTTTTTGCTACATATAGAATTCTGAATTAATAGGGGCACCTGGGTGGCTCAGTGGTTGAGCATCTGCCTTTGGCTCAGATTGTGATCCTGGGGTCCTGAGATCGAGTCCCACATTGGGCTCCCCATAGGGAGCCTGCTTCTCCCTCTGCCTGTGTCTCTGCCTCTCTTTCTGTGTCTGTCATGAATAAATGAATAAAATCTTTAAAAAAAAGAATCCTTAATTAACAATATTTTCATCTTACACTTTGATCCATCCATTTTCTTCAGTTTCCTATCTTTATCTGTTGAGAAGTCATCTATGTCTTTGAAGGTAGTATTTCTCTAGATGCTTTTAAGCTTCTTTATCTTAAATTTAACAATTTTACTATGATATGCTTGTATGGTTTTCTTTATATTTCCTTGCTTGGGGTTATAGAGCTTTATGTTGAGGTTTTTAATACTTGCGGGGGGGACCTCAGCTATTACATCTCCAAATATTGCTTTGATCTCATTTTTTCTCTCCTCTTTTCTCAAATTCCAAGCACAGCTGTATCAGATATTTCTGTTATATTCAATTTTAATCTTTCATTTGTTTTTGTATATTTCCAGCTTTTATCTCCATGCTTCGATGTGTACATTTTCTTCTGACTTATCTCTAGTTTACTATTCCTCTTTCCAAGTGTGTCTAAACTAATGTTAAAACTATTAATTGACCTAATTAATATATTTTCCCTTGTAGAATTTCTCTTGCTAATTTTGCATAACGTTTTATTCTCTCCTGATACTCTATATTAATCACGATTATTTTATTTTTTTTTTAATTTTATTTATTTATTTATTTATTTATGATAGTCACAGAGAGAGAGAGAGAGAGGCAGAGACACAGGCAGAGCGAGAAGCAGGCTCCATGCACTGGGAGCCCGATGTGGGATTCGATCCCGGGTCTCCAGGATCGCGCCCTGGGCCAAAGGCAAGCGCCAAACCGCTGCGCCACCAGGGATCCCCCTAATCACGATTATTTTAAAGTTATTGTTGGCTAATTACAATATTGTGATGTCCTATGGGTCTTTCTCTGCATTTATTTTTATTTTTGTTTTAGTCAATTCTTGACTTTTTTATGCATTGTTATTTCCCAATGAATAATGGTTGTGTCTGAAAAATTATAGATAATTTAGGAATCTAGGTGATGTTATTTTTACCCAGAGAAGATGTTATGAAGTTAGAATAGGGGAAAATGATTATTTACCAAATAAAAATTCAACTACTTAAACCTAGCTTTGAGTTTTTATGAGACCTGGTTTACCAGGTTTACTTCATTGTAGTCATTATTGGGTCCAAACTAAAAGTATGATATGCTTATTGAAACATATGCTCCTTGGAGAATCCTCAATTCAAACTTTCTATGCTCCCAATATTGCTTCTTGAGACTGCTGAAAGCTCTACTCCGTATCAGCTGCTGCTTAAAATCAGCAAATACCCCAAGGACAAAAGTACTACCTGAGATGTGACACCCTCTCTCTCTATGACATTAACTTTAATATCAGTGCTGCCTTGGTCATGCTCTCATGCTCTTAAACAGATTCTTTTTTAAATATTTTATTTATTTATTAAAGGAAGAAAGAGAGGAAAAGCAGGTTCCCTGTCGAGCAGAGAACTGGATGCAGGTCTTAAATACATTCTTAAAGTCAGTTTTACAGTTCTGATTGTTATTGATGGAAATGCCAGTCTTACAGAGCCAGAGATAAAATTTTAAAATATCTATTTTATAAAACAATCTAAAATAGGTCAATTAGCCACTATTCTTATTCTTTTTTAGTTCACTACCTGTAGTAATCTCACTTTTAGAAAATATAAGCAAGTAATAAGATAGGAAAATACTAATCCAGTATCGCATTAATTTCCCATGTAACTGACAAATTTTTGAAGTCTTGAGAGGGATTTTGATCAATATGCCTAGGGATATCACTGCTCTCAACTGCATACTGATTCATGAAAAAAGTTGCTAAGGATTTTCAACACTGGATTCAATTAGCATTTGGAAAGTAGGAACTGATCATCATTCCCAGAACAATGTATCTCAAGTCATATGATGTTGAGTTAGTCTGGTAACATTTTATAGACCATTATACAATGCAAATTGGATGTTATGTAATGACATATGAGAAAATAAAAATAACTTGTGTTTAAGAAATCAAATACGTGAGAGTCATTATATACTTTATTGAAATTGTGAGCACATAAGAAAAAGGAAGAATTTAGAAAACCTAAAATTACTAAGCAGATTACTTATGGATGGTTGCTTTCATTATAAACTATTTTTCTTATTAAAAGAGAGGTAATTTTACATATCAGATTGCTTGGTATATGTGAATGATTGCTTAAATATTGCTAATTGCTTGGCCAATTGAATGTGAAGAAGAGAAAGCTTAAACTCATAGCCTTATATTAATAAATGGCTGATATTTATTCAGTGTTTTCTGAATTACATCAAATAATTTATTTATTGAAAGACACTTCACAGAATAACAAGGTTGATTCTCACATTTAACAAATATGTACACTGACATCCACAAAAGCATCTGCTCTTAAAGAGTGTTGATATTTGTCTTTGATAGAAGCAAGATTTAAATCCAGTTCTAATGAGTCCTGTACTACATTTCTCTCCCTTCTACTAGCCTTTCCTGAGTTTTATGGTGCTTGATAATCACTGCTAACTAATTAATAAGGAGAGTATTAATAAAGAGAGTATTAATTTCATTAAAGAAGAAATTCTAGTTGTTCAGTGACTTAGGATGTGTTAGTATATGGTGATTGCTTTTTAAATTTATGGGATATGATAACTTTATAATAATTATAAGGTGAATATATAAGAATATATTTTTTACTTTGAAATAAACATGATATATTTTGAAGCTTTGTGAGAAGGACTAAACTGGGGGAAAAACAAGAAAAGAATATGATACAAATATTATATTTTCACAGATAATCATATTTCTTGAAAAATATGTGAGGCCATCATACCCAAAGGAAATAAGTAACATTTTTCCACAAACTGGGAATTTGTACACCATTCATTTGTATGCATCATTTACACATTCAAATCTCACATTTCATATTTGTTGAAATATAAATCACATACATATTTAATACAATAAGTAAGCATCTTATTTATTATTCACCTGCATTTTCTTACCACAAGTTTTAAAAATAATTTGTATAAGATTACCTGAGGTTTATGGTTTTCAGTAAAATAAAATTAAATTTTTATACAGTAGAAAGTGAAATACAATGTCTGCAGGTACATTAATCTTTGACTCTGTATAATTTCCTCCTATAGGATATAGATTTCTGACTTAGCTTAGATTTCTTTCTCAGACTAAATGTGTTCACAGATACAAGCATTCAGCATCACACTAAAGTTCTATGAAGTTTATAACACCATATTTATATTCAGCTCAGAGAGATGAGCACTAAATCTTAGATAAATAAAGTAAAAAAAGTAGTCACTTTGATTCTTCTGGTTTTTATTTCTCAAGATCAGAAAAATAATCTTGGATTTTAGCATGTTGAGCTTTAAGCTGTTGGTAATCAGGACACTGAGAGGAGCCATAGTATGTGCATCACTATGGGCACATGTAAATAACAATGACAGTTTCCACTCACCGAGCCATAGCATGTGAGAAGTTCTAGACTAACCACTTAGCATACATGACTCAGTTCTTATTTATAGGACACCTGTGATACTCATTTATAGAAAGAAATCATGAAATTTAGAGAGGCTAAGGTACATGCTTGAAATCTCACAGCTCTGCAATAGGCTTAGAATGCAAACTCCAGTTGTCTGAACCCAAATGCTGAGTTAGAGCATCATGTTATATCCACACTCATTCCTAAATGGTTTCCAGTTTAAACACTGGTTATTTTACATACTGATATTCATGTTTATTGATCTCTTTTAACTCTGACAACAAACCTGAGAGGGAAGTAGTATTCTTACCTAACAGGTAGGTGTGAGACCTGCAGTCTGAGCATCTCACACACAAAGAAGCAAAAGTTAGAGCTAAAAGCCATGCACCTGCCCAGCATGCCTGTGCCTCTTACAGCTGCCCAGAACATTTCATTTCCCAGCCCCACACTGGCTACTCTGTGCTTGAAGATCTGCCTTTCTGTCATTTCCTCTCTTAAACCTTAAGCTGCTCTACCAATGCACACATCATTGGAACTATTACTAGAGAAAGCTGTTCAGAGCAGCAAGGTTTGTAATTACCCTGTTTATCAAGGCTCCTGTTGGCTATACATCCCCAGAACCTGGAGAGAGTTTGCAAAGGCTTATACTCAGCCAGGCCTTGGAATTCAATTGGAGTGCCTGGACATGGAGCTGCACATAGGCATTGACTCAGATCCCTAGTGCATCTAGAGTTCAGAACTGCTGGCCCACCTGCTTCAGTCCATGAGGCTGCCTGGGTGTGGGTAAGTCCTGAGAAATCAAACTGTATATAGTCTGGGCCCTCAGTGAGGTTCCAAAGGTCCAGCACAATTGGTTCTACTTGGGTGAAGGCCATGCCAATCTAGAGTAGAGTTTGGTTGTTAAGTTAAGAAATGGTCCAGAGTCACCACAGTGGATTGATCACTCATAAATTAACCTGAAAATGCAGAAAGTAAAGTAATATGAGCACCAAAAGGAAGATACAGGAAAGTTTCAGGAGTTTTGAAGATTGAGTCTAATAATGACAACCATCAATTTTTTTTTTTCACCAGCCCACTCCTTGTCCACCCACATAACTCTTACCAGAGAGTGTCTTACTCTTCATGGTTGTGCTCTTGCTCTCAGAACAGGCTGCTTACAATCATCCCTTCTGTCTAACTTCTCATGGTCAGCAGTTCTGATACGCTTGGAACATGTGATATGAAGTTACTACTGGAATAATAATAACCTAAAATGTTGAATATTACTAATTTAATTCCTGGATAAATTTTTAGAAGTATATCAAACTTCTTCACTTAAGAAACTTGCCAGCTGACATACAAATCAAATGTCTATAACTTACAATTAAAAATAACTAACCAACCCTGAAAACATGACAATATGGAGTAGATTTAGAGCCATCATATTAGTCGTATTATCTTTCTCCTGAAAATGTGGTGATATATTTCATCCCCCAATTACCCAAAAGCAAAGCCCAAATTTGTAGATTATAATCAAATAAGACCTAAAAAGATACCAGAGCATTTGAAATCAAAGCAAGTAGTAGATCCTTTGATTTAAAGAAATTTTTAGTACAGTTAATAAGTTGACCATGGAACACGTCGGTTAAGAGATGAAGTGGGCAAAATAAAAGCTTGGAAATTGCCTGCATACATGAGGACATTTTTTTTATAAATTTTTTTATTGGTGTTCAATTTGCCAACATATAGAATAATACCCAGTGCTCATCTCATACAGTGCCCCCCTCAGTGCCAGTCACCCAGTCACCCCCACTCCCCACCCCCCACCCACCTCCCCTTCCACCACCCCTAGTTCATTTCCCAGAGTTAGGAGTCCATGAGGACATTTTGAAAATGGATTGTAAATCAGTCCTTGTTCTTATGATAATTATAAAAAAGTTTTTTCAACCAAGTAATTGCTTGCAGAATTATAAAACTGGAAGTTGATATATGAAATAAGACATTCATGCTTATTTTAAGGACACTTGTGGGTTGAGCCTAGCATAACTTCTATTTATTGTTTTGTATATATCCTATTTTTTTCAGAAATCCCATTAATTATGTTTTCTTTTTCTTTTTTTTTTGTTTTTTGTTTTATTTTTCTATAGGCCCTTGTCCACAGAACTTCCATCTATTTCCAGCTGAGCAAGTACAGTACACAAGAGCTCAGAAGAATGTGCAGCATATAAAAAATAAGCTCAGGGTGGCTCAGTGGGCTAAGTCTCTGTCCTTGGCTCAGGTCATTGTTTGGGGTCCTGGGGTCCCTGCTCAGTGTGGAGTCTGCACACTCCCTTTGCCCCTTCCTCAACTTGTGAACACACACTCTCTCTCTCTCTCAAATAATTAAACAAAATCTTAAAAAAAAAGTTCATACTGAAAGTTCTCCACAGACAAATGCATAATTTTAGCAATTTTCATTATGTGTTGGGGTCCTAGGGGGGTTGTAGGATTCCACATATCATCACATCTATGGTTATGATCTATTACCATGAAAAAGCAAAAGCAGAATAAACAAAGGGAAAAAGTACATGGGACAAAATCAGGGAGAAATCAGGCACAAGGCTCCAAGAGTCCTTTCTCAGTAAAACCACACAGGATGCCCTGAGCCTCTCAGCCTTAAGATGAGACAGCACACCTGACGTCTACAAAGGAAGCTCCTTAGAGACTCAGTGCTCATGGAGGCTACTGGGGGCTGGTCACCTAGATGCCCTCGGACACCATGTGCCCAAATTCCAGATTCTCAGAAAGAAAGCAGTTTCAACATGAGCCATGTTATTTGCACAAAAAGTCTAGGTAGAGTGAGCCACCCTAAATGAGGAATGGTGGGAACTTTGCTGAAATCCACCTTCCCAGACACCATCCGAGGGCCAACCTATGGGCAAGCCTCTCAGGACCCCACTAGCCTTATTGTATTAACTTTTTGTGCACAGCCCTGTCCATCTTCCAGTCTTATTCTACTTAAACTTTAAGGTAAATTCACACGGGAATCACATTTATCGATTACAGGTCTATCAATTAACATAATGGTGGAGGAACAACAGTAATTTCCTTATACAATTTTAGAGGATTTCTTAATATACCCCAGAGAACAAGTTTTTTATTTGTTTAGTTGGTTGGGATATTTAGGGGGTCAGGGAAGTAGTTGTTTGTTTTTTTTTTGTTTTGTTTTCATTTGTAAAATACGGCATTAACGTTTTCCTTCATGCAGCACTAATAACCTAATTTTTCTCAAAAGTAAGCCTTCTATTTGAAAGGAATTCAGCTGCATTGGTAAACTCTTCAGGTTTATAAAAAAATTCCTTCCCTGCATATACTTGCAAGAATTATTTAAAGGGTCCAATTCAAATGCGATCACTCTATTCAAGGGCTTTTATGAGAAAAAAGAAAACGATAAAAGCAGTGATATATACTATGGATAATGGCTAAATTTATGTTGAAAAATGTTTTGGGCCCTCACAGAATAAATCAGCTGGAATTGCTATATAATGAATTATTGAAGTACTGACTTATTTATTTACTTATGTGACACGTGCAGAGTTTCAGAAGTTCAAGATCTCAAATTAGAAGTTTGATATCAGCTGCATGATCTTCACGTAAATGTCTCCCTCAGATGGGTTTATTTTTTACCTTGACCTTTAATTTTAGGATAGCTTTGATTATAATTATTCTCTTCGCGCAACTAAAGTTGAGGTGGTACTTGAAGATTCAACATTAATTTCTTCAGCAATATTACATTTTAGCAAACCATTATTTTTCCCCCAAACAAGACTCTAAATATTCTTCAGAATGAAGCATGAGAAACCAGAATTTAGCTGGGTAGAAACATAGGTATTTCCTTCAGGATAATTAATGCTAACTGCTCCAACATTCAAACCACAAAATCTCATTGGCTAAACACAACAGTGCTTATTTCTTACCTGTATAAAGTCCTTCCTGGGTCTGGCAACTTTCACAGATATTTGGGATATTTTTGTCTTAAGACTCATCTTCTTGTCCCGAAAGCTCTTCCAGGCACCGCTGAAAGAGAGGAGAAACACTAGAAACACACTGGAGTTTTAATCTCTTGGCCCCAGAAGGACAGCATCACTATGCACAACCCATTTCCCAAATTAATCAATCCAATTGATTAATAATCAATTAATGATAATCCCAAATTTTAATGGCTAAAACCCAACTTCCAGGAAGACAGGGGAAATGTGAAGAAGCAAATGGAGTATTTGATAAGCAGAGTCTTTCTTGTTACTCCTAATTCCTTTTTTCTTTTTTTCAGATGTTGAGCAAAAACTCACTCTTCTCCTTTTCACACCACTTATATTTGGTGGTTTTCATCCAATAGACACCTAGGAAGAAACCCAGACAAGGAAAAGACAATTATCTGACACGTTGGGATTGCTATCATGATGGGCATTTCAACAGCATGCGTAGAAAGAGAGGCAACTGATTGCCAACAGATAAAGAAGTTTACCCAGAGCAAATGTCATTTCAGCTAAAATGTCATAAAAATACCTTCTCTGTTCTGGCATTGATCTTTGCACTTGAGAAGCCAATTTCCCACACCTCAGCCCAGGCATTTTCCTCTGGCTATTCTTCATACCACCAGTACTATTACCTGTGAAGAAGTGAGTGAGGAGAGACTAAAAGGTTGAAGGACAAAGTGTTTTCTGTTAGCCTCCAAAATGACCATTGAAGCTATTCAAAAAAATAGGTTGTTTTGTATGGTGCCAGAAGAATCTCCCTATAATTAAAAATCAATACATACAACATATGTTTCCAGCTGCATTTCTATGTTCCCACATGAAATCCATTTTCTGGCCAGTTTGTCTAAATGTGATAGACACAGGCTATGATCTCTTTTATTTCTTTTTTTTTTTTTCTTCAAACCACTCCACTGCCCTACAGTTTGCTTCTCTCCATATTCCATCCAGATTTTAGTTTTCTTTAAGATGCAACTTGAATCCAATATGCTCGCTTGTGTTTTCCTTACTGTGCAATTTTTCAGAACTTCTCAGAACTCCAAAATATCACTTTTAAAGTTTTTTTCCCAGCCTAAACTGTTTTATCTTTATATAATCACGTGTTAATTTTTTAATTGTTTTAAAGATTTATTTATTTATTTGGGAGAGAGAAAGAGAGCAAGGTCAAGTGAGAGAATGACAAAGGGAGAGAGAGAATCTCAAGCTGACTCCTTGCTGTGTGCAGAGCCCAACACAGGACTCCATCCCAGAACCCATGAGATCATGACCCGAGGTAAAATGGAGTCAGATCCTCAATGGACTGGGACACTGTGGCTCTGCCCTAAATCACTTACATTTTTGAATAGAGTATCAGAATATTATACATAATAGCCCCTTAATTCCTATTGAATAAATATTCAAGTTTTAAAAGTTCAGCACATACTGGCCAATTTTAAAGTTCAATTTTAGGGGGTTCAATATTTATACTTTTCTCTGTTATTGTGTAGAAAACCTTAAAATAAATGACCAATTCTATAAGTCAGCATTTGAGTATTAATATTTGGATACAAGACTAAAAATGCTATTTTACTGATATATTAATTACTGCGAAAAGTTCTATGTATTTATCGACAAATTATTGGATTTTGCAACTGTGAACCTTACCCACCAAACACAAAGTTATAATTCTATGGGAGGAATATTAAAATCAATATTATCAGTGAAGTAGAAGGATTTTTAATAGTACAAAAAAATCCAAGGAAATTATAATCTGTGGAATTCAAGAAAAAAATTAATTGAAATGCAAAGGAAGCTGACATTTCCGTTTATAGATGGAATTTTAGGCAACGGTGAATAATTAACTTAAGAACAAATAGCCCATCCATCTCCATACTTATAAATGATTTTATAGCTATCTTAAACTCCTTTTTATTCACACTTTTCAAGGCCAAGCATGGTGTTTAACTTGTCATATAACTCAGAATGGAAGTGGTGATTAGAAAAGAGGAAAGGAAAGAGCATATTCACATTCTTGTTTGATTTCTGCTCAATATTTACAATCTGTGGTAGATTTAGAATAAATTTCTTACATTTATGTAGCACTCTATCATTATAAAGTATCTTAATCTTTATTATTTTAATTGGATTTATTTTATGAAGAATAGCTTCTCTATCCTTACATTAGGATCCTTACATTAGGAATGTGGATCCACTCTTCTCATAACCCATTTCAGGAAAAGTTAATGTACATCCATATTCAAGCAGCAGAAGTCTTAACTTTCTTTTTAGCTCCATTTAGGGGCTGAGTCAAAGTGGGCAGCAATGGTATTTTCCAGGGAACGGATGCATCCCTTCCCTGATCTCAATCCCTTTCTTATTCTGAGTTATTTTTCAGATTCATTATATTGCTTGGTCTGGAGTAATGTGAATAAAAGAGAGTTTAAAATAGATGTCAAAGAGTTCCTGGGGGGCCCAATAGGTTGAGCAGCCTACACTTGACGTAGGCTTAAGTCATGATTTCAGGGTCGTGGGTTCAAGCCTAGCATGAGGCTCTGCACTCAGCATGAAGTCTGGTGGAGATTCTCTCCTTCTCCTTCCCCCTACTCAAGTGTGCTCTCTCTCTCTCTCTCACATAAATAAATAAATAAATAAATAAATAAATAAATAAATAAATAAAATAGGTACCCAATCATTTAACAGTATGAAGGTTATGGGTTATTTGTCCTTGAGTTAATAATTCATCATTGCCTAAATTCCATCTATAGACTAAAATACTGGCTTTCCTTGCATTTCAGTCCACTCAGATAGCTAGATATGCATGACAGTGACATAAGGCCACGTCTTTTCCTTTCCTGGGGTGAGGTGGGTAAGAAAAGAAGGGTAAGGTGAAAGCAACTTGACTCAAGTGGATATAAAACTCTCCGAGTTTTGGTCCATCAGAAATTTTCTCGGCCCCCTTGCAGACAACCAGAAAACATCAGTGACAGAGGCGTGAAAAGCTTAGAGGAGCTCAGGAGATGGGACATGCGAATCCTACATCAATCATGCCTCCTGGGCACATGCTAGTAAGTTATAGTCATTTCATCTCATAGTTCTGCTACTGAATAATGTCTACCCGGCAGAGCAGACTCAAGCTCACAAATAAAAACTTCCTGGGGATAGTGGCTCCTCCATGCGAGGTGCCAATTGTTCTTTTAAACTTTGATTTCTTTTTTCTTTGACTTTTTTTTTTCCCAAAAGGAAAGGTAAAAGCTGAGTGTATGTAGAGTTCAATAGAAGGAACTCAGTTAGATTTTTCAGGTCTCAGAGTAAGCCCGTCTGCTCTGTGCAAATAGCTGGTGTTGACTGAACACATTGAAGGCTGCTTCCTGGAATGGAAATCATCACGGATGGAGAGTTTCCACATTGCGTGTAGTCTACTCACTTCCAGGAGAGATCTGTTGACTCATGAGTTTCTCAAAAAGGATTAACTGAGAAAATATGATGAGCAATGTTATTTGAAAATTTTGATGAAATACAAAGAACCATCATTTTTTTAATGTTAGGAGCTCTTTAGAATAAAACTTTGGAGTTATTAAAGTATAACAGATTCTATTTATTGAATGTCCTGTCCATCTAGTGGATGCAGGAGATACAGAGTGACAAGTCAGGGTTACTTCATTCTGTCAACAAAGTTAAAGTCACTGAAGGTTTCGTGTGTGGTTTCTGGAGAAGACAGCTTGGATTAAGCCCCCCACTGTTCCCCAAGGCCTGCTGCTATGGACTTTGTGATGTTGGGCAAGTTACTTAACATTTTAATACTTCATTTTCCTTATCTTAAATAAAAAACACCTATTTTTGTAGATGTTGTCTGGAGTAGATGTGTTATAGTCATAATATGCTCCAAGCAATGCCTAACTAAGGATATAATAGTTTGTTCACATTATTATTTCAGACAAAGTCTGATGTTACTCCTAGCTTGGACTGCTGTGCAATTTGACCACCACATGCCCTGTCTTCTTAGATGCTTTTTATTCAAAACTCAATTTAAAATTGGTTATCACTCTAGAAGACGGTCTGATTATACAGACTAGTTGCCTTTATAAATGAATAGCTTCTTTGATCATCTGAAAATAATATTAAACATTTAAAAACAAATGAGGATGATCAGTAGAATTATATAAATAACAGGAGGGGAAAATGTAATTCTAGTACATACATAGCTTATTAGATGTAGCTTTTATGATACATAATTAAATTGGTTGGAAAGTGATTCAATTGCCATAATCAAGTAGCCCAAAACAATAATGCCATAAAAAAGAAAGAGTTGTATCTATTCAAGAGAAATGAAAAAATACATTTTTTTTTTACTACAAGTCTACAAAAACTTGTAGTAAAGGGTCTATAGTAGCTTTATGTGTATTAGCTCCAAACTGGAAACACCAAATCCAATCTGCGCCTGGATAGACAAACAATCCATACAACTGAATACTAAAATTCTGGTACCAATTTCAGTTCATGAGGGTGTTTCCCACATCACCAAGCAATTCCCAGATCTCATAGGTGGAGAACTCAGTTGCACAAAACTCCCCTTGCTTCAGATGCTAATCACAAGCCCCAATTGTCACCCAGGCTTCTGATGGACTGTCTATAGATAGGAGGTTCCAACAACTCTCTCATTGGGTTTGATTAATTTGCTAGAGTGGGTCACAGAATTCAGAGAAACATTTTACTTACAATATTACTGGCTTATTAAAAAAGGATATAACCTAGGCACAGCCAGATGGAGATGCACAGGGGAAAGACATCGAGCTCTCCAGTGCTCTCCAAGAGCACCACTCAGTCTGAATCTCCATGTGTCACCAACCTAAAACCCAACTCCCTGAATTTTGTCCTTTGGGTTTCTATGGAGTTTTCATTACATAGACAAGATTAATTAAATTAGCCATTGTCAGTTGATCCAACCTCAAGCCCCTGTCCCTTACCCAGAGGTCAGAAGGGTAGAACTGAAAACTCCAATCCTCTAATATCATGGCTGGCTCCTCAGCCCCATGATAGGTGCTTTCCAAAAGCCACATCATTCACATGAAAAAACATCATTATTGCTCTCACCACTTAGAAAATTCCAAGGTTTTTAGGAGCTCTGTACCAGAAAGGACAAAGACCAAATATATATTTCTCATCATGAATTGTAGTATCACAAATACTACTCAGCAATCAATAGAAAGCAACTACTGGGCCATGAAACAAAATGGATGAAACTCAAAATCATCACGTTGCATGAAAGAAACCAGTCACCAAATAGTGCACATATAGCAGACACGTATGTGTGTCATGTGTACCATATAATACCATTTTTATGAAATATTAATGCATCTATAATAAGGGGAAGCAAAACAGTGGTTGCCTATGGCTAACAGCAGAGGGAGGGCAGACTCCCAAGGGGCTGAGGAATCTCTTCGGGGAGATGGAAATATTCTGCACCTTGATCACAGTGGTGGTTTTCTTGATGAAATAACTGCAAAGGTTCATTGAATTGATATTTTATGTGGCTGTTTATTTTGCCTGGCACACCATTACTTCTCTCTTGGGTTTAGGTGGATGGTCTGCTTTTCTGGGTAGCGCACTGTCCTTTTCATTTACACACCTGGTTTCCTGGGGAGACTGTGAGCAAGAATACGGGATGTTGACCTTTCTTTATTAATGGGTAATCCAGTCCCTTACAACATAATGTTTGGCTTATGCTTCTTAAAACAAACTAGATATTCAGGGCCCTGCCACAGAACTCAAGAGCCTGATGGGAGAGGCAGCTAATGGTGGGGGTGAGTTAAGTGCTAATACAGTGCTCAGCGTGGGTAGTACATGAGAACAGAGACCAATGATTCTCCAAGGTCAAACGCAAAATCCACTTCATTCTACTTCACTGAGTCCCATAGGGAATTTCTGTGTCTGCTTTCAATTTTTAACACTTATGGATTATAGCATACATCTGATTCTAATGGCATACTGTGAATAGTGTAGTTTTCATGTGTGCGTGACTTACCTTCTACACAAAAGTGAATTCACTATGGGCCTGAGAGTTTCTTTATAGTCCCTTGTGTCTCCAGAAGAGTCTAGGTGGAGTCCAGTTGCTATCTCTTACGGATGTCTATGTGTTCTTGATGACAATAATGATGACTCATTTTACTAAATAGGCTCCTATACACTTGAAAGGCTAATCTGCCAAAATGCATTATAAATAGCATGATATATAAAAAGATATATGTGGCTTAAGGTCAGGGTAATTATGCTATGATTAACCATCCTATCTAGATTTAAGACAACTGTGAAAATCTCCTAAAGGAGCTTGGCATTTAAATAAGCTTTTGTGGTATAATTATGCTTAAGTAAATATTTTATGTAAGTTTGCAGCAAAGGAACTATATTTAGTCGTGAGTCTATGATAAAAATACCAACACTCCTGCACTAATTTTGAAATGTAAGTTAAAATTAACTATCATTTTATAAATAAAATTTAACGTGAATTATATATCAAATCAATTAAGTTCTGAATTCTTTTTGTTAAATTATGGCATTTTGAGAACAAAATACTTACTTAATAGCAGCTCCTGATATTAGTTAATTTCAGTAATGGTGGTGACTCATAACCAGTTGCAACTATGAGAAGAATTTCTGAAAGTTGCAAAAAGGGCATCTGGGTTTCTGGAAATACAGCCTTAGTGAGCATATTGGTTATTAAGCTTCTGTCTCTCTGTTTCAAACCCATCCTGGTAGACTTTGTGACACAGGGTTGAATTCTTCAGACCACATTATTCCTTTGACAGATATACAGGGTTCCCTCCTTTGAGCTCCTGAATGAGCATCATAGGCAGATAAAGCTGTCCTTAACCCTGTATCCCACATAGAGAGGCTGCCTTTCAAACTTCAAAATTCTAATTATTCCAATTCGTATTCTTAAACTTTGTAAGAAATAGCTGCCTACTACACAGCCACAGGATCTCAGTGTTGCCTTTTTGTCTATTCAGATCTCAAAAGCTAGGCAGCAATTATTTGGACATTAAATTCTTTCTCAATGCTGTTAAAACAACTGGTGTGGATTCAGTGTCCTAATTGGACCCTGACTGACAGAGCTAAGCAGGCGTCCTACAGATAAATGTCTGTGTGTTCCTTGGGCTCTAATGAATACCAGTTGTGCTGGTTGCCAAGAATGGTGGTTCAATGACAGGGGACTCCACATTAGAGTATCTCAGATGTGGATTCAAATCCATTTTCTTTCTGCCACGTGACCTGGGACAGTTACTCAGCTTCTTGTACTTCTTGCAGCCATACTTCCCTTCATGTGTGACAAATATGTTTAGTGATAACCAGATGCAGAATTATCACAATAAGCAAATGTTCATGAAAGCTCTGAGTTTGGCAAAGTAGTATATTGTCTAATCATCCCTTCTGCAACTAGAAATTACTACTTCTTGATTATTTATGTGTGATCCTTTCTATTGCTACAAGCAGATGGTTACAATGCCTCCCTCTTAAGAAGTTAGGTTCACGTTTGAACCGAAGTCGAAACCCAAGCACCTGTCAGGCAACCATTCATTTCTGTGTCACTTAGCCCTTAGGAATGTTCCATGATCCTATTGTATTGTGGTCATTTTGTGCATTTCTTTTAGTAGTAGATGTAAGGTCCTTGGGGGCACAGTTGTATGTCATTGGTACATCTGCTGTTTTGTAATCAGACTTTATCACGTTGGGTAACACCCATCTAAATTAGCTGATGCCCCAGGCCTTAAATTAAAAGCCAGTACTTGACTGCAATGTGCCAGTTTAATTTGAGCTGCATTTTCTGTTTGAAATGACAGAGTGGTTGATTTGAGCTGCTGGATTGTTGTTTGGACTCTTCTCTGCCTTCAGCCTCTGTCTTTGCTAGGCTGCTAAAAGCCATAGCCTTCATCATCCCCTGGGCCAACATTCTCTTCCAGCTTATCTGGCAGATTAAGGGGAATGAAAGCCACATTCAAGCTGGCTTTCATATTTTTATATTCCAATAGTCTATTTCTCTATGTAAACAAATGCTCATTTACAGAAAAATAAGACACTCTAGCTTTGTCTAAGACCCTTATTCATTTTTTAAACAAATATTATTTATTTATTCATTGATTTGAAAAAGAGAGTAGGGAGAGGGGTGGAGGGAGAGGGAGAGGAGAGAAGCTCAAGCAGACTCTGCGCTGAGCAGAGATGCCTGATGCGAGGCTTGATCTCATGGCCCTTAGACGACGACTGAGCTGAAGTCAACAGTCAGATGCTTAATTGACGAAGTCACCTGGGTGCCCCTTTTATTCATTTTTAAAAAAAATTCTCAATTCTATAATGGGCACATAGTTGACTCATAAGGAAGATCATAGGAAAGACAGAATAGAAGGAAAATAAATGGACAGGAACAAAGCAGATAAAAGTAAGGAAGGACAGGAGGGAGGCAGGAGACAGTCTGATAATTGTTCCTGAAGATTGTTGTGGTTTTTGTCTCTGTAGTGCTTGTCTGGGCTGTTCAATGAAATCCGTATTTCCCTTTAATAAGCAGCCTAATGTTTCCACTCAGTTTTTGTTACTTGTTTGTTTATATATTTATTTTTAATTTTGTGTCTGAATTTTTAAGAGAGCCAGTGGCTGGACAGAATTTTACACCCCAGCGTGCCCAGCCAGTAGGGCTTCCAACCTCTGTGTATGGAACTGTTTATGTGTAGGGAAGGCATTCCAAACAGGATGCTCTCAGGTCTGCCCCATGTCTTACTTTCATTCTTTCTTTTTAAAATAAACTCTTTAGAGTAGTTTCAGGTCATACAAGAATTCCTATATACTTCCTACCCTGTTTCCTATGTCATTAACACATTATAATAAAGTACATTTTTCGTAATTCATAGGCCAACACCTGGGATGCCTGGGTGGCTCAGCGGTTGAGCTTCTGCCTTCAGCTCAGGTCATGACCCCAGAGTCCTGGGATCAAGTCCTGCATTGGGCTCCCTTCGTGGAGCCTGCTTCTCCCTCTGCCTGTGTCTCTGCCTTTCTCTGTGTCTCTCATGAATAAATAAATAAAATCTTAAAAAAAAATAGGCCAGAACTGACACATTACTAACAAAAAGACTCACTTTATTCATTGTTTTTCACCTGTTCCAGGATCCCGTGCAGAATATGACAGTATACTTGACCACCAATGCCCCTCAGCTCCTCTAGAGAGCGAGAGTGTCCCAAATTTTCCTTGGTTCAGTAACCTTGATGGTTTTGGGTGCTACCAGTCAGCTAGTATGTAATATCCTTTAATATAGGTTTGCTTGGTTAAATACGGCTTATGGCTCTTGGGAGGAAGAACATAGAACACATAGAACACATAGAACACAGTTTGCATTACATCATCCAAGAGTACGTGTTATTGGCACGCCTTATTATTGTTGACCTTAAACCTGAGGGTGCCTGACAGATTTCTCCACTGTAAATCTGCTCTTCTTGTCCCTTTCTGCACTGCACACTTTGAAAGAAAGTCACTACATGTACCCGACACTTAAGAGGTGAGGAGTTGTGCTCCACTCCCTGGAGGGCAGAGTGTCTACAACACATAATTTGAAACTCTTTGTGGGAAATCTGTTTCTTCTCCTTTGTTTATTTACTTACTTACCACTTTTGTATCAGTATGGACTCATGGGAATTTATTTCATATTTCAGGTGACCATTCAGGAATACACTTTTTATTGCATTGTTGTTCTAGCTTTGTCCTTTGGGAGCTCTTTCAGTTGGATCCATTGTCCCTTGACATACATCCATTACTGTACTATTTTTTTTTTTTGAGCACTTCTTTTATTTCTAGTGTCTCAGGCTAATCTTGTACGTTCTCTGCACCAGCACTTGAATAAGCCATTTCTTCAAGAATTCGTGTTTCCTCCTTGTAAAATGATATGAGAATCCAAGGTATGTGCACTGGATGCTCAGTCTTACTTTGCACTGGGCCCCTTCAGGTCTCTTCTGCTCATGCATGGTCCTCAGGCCTGGCTAGGAACGTGTAATATCTCGATCTCTGTCGCATCTTGGTTGCATGTACACTCAGCCTTAACCAGGACTATGCTTGCTCCAACTGTGATGGCAACCTCAGACTAAGAGAATCCAGCATTTGGCATGCCCCACCACTTGCCTTGCCTTCAAGAAGTCACTGCCACAAACAGATCTGCTGAGCATGGCCATCACCCACTGCTGAAAGATGAGCCTGTCCCTGTTAACTAAGAAGAATCTTGTACTCACTGTATGCCCTTCCCTCTCAGAGACGTGGCACTGCCAAGCTAGAAGCGGGGTGTACAAGCGACTTCAGGCCAGAGTACCACAAACTCCAATTGTTTTTTTCCTGATATTGAGAAATTTTTCAGTCATAAGGGATTCTTATATTGTTATTTGCCTTTAGTCAATTTCCAGAGCACTGTTTTGTTGTTATCAATTTTGTTCAAATTTATAGTTACTTTTAGGCAGCAGTATTTGCTGATTTTGTCACTTGGCCACAGCTAGAAATCTTGCCTTCATCATTTATTTGGACATGGAAGCCTGAAGTAGAATGGACTCTGGATGCCCTTGTGAGTCATATTTACACTAAAGACTGGGAAAGAAGTCCCATGAATATTCAGGGTCCACCTGCCATATCAGTGTAATTTTTCAGAGTCTGGCAGCCTGGGTCATTCTGGAGCACATCAGAATTAAAAGGGCAAGTTATTGCATCTTATAGTGATGAGCACTGGGAGAGAAGTACAGCATTTGGCAGGGTTCCTTGCATTTTGAGACAGTATGCTCTCATCTGCCCATTTATCGGATGACTTGGAAGGTTGCTGGTTCTGAGTGGAGCTGAGAGGAGGGTAAGACCACAGCAGGCTCAGGCTGCAGTTCAAAAGTACCTGACAGTTGGGCATTTGATGCAGCTAGCCTGAGTGCTTCTTCTAATGTGGTGATTACAAGGACGCCATGTGGTGTACCTGCCAACCTCAAGAGTCAGACCACTAGGTGTCTGCTGTGAGACCATGCCGTCTATAAGGAGAATTTGTTTACCATTCTAAAACCAGCTTCTGGCAGCTGTTAGGCCCTGATAGAGACTAAACATCTAACTATGAAGAGACAAGTGACGTCAGCAGGGGTGTTCAGCATCACCACATGGCTATTGCCGCACCCCTCCACAAGGCTTGATGGTCAGAGGGCTCAGCTGCAACCTGTTATGTAAGGGATGTTATATATTTGGGATCAGATTTGAGCAGGCTCCAGAGCACAGGAAGCTACACAAAAGAATGGTCCAAACCACCATGTTTACCTGCCTCTGTAACACTGATAGTTATCATTCAGCTCCCACGTATGGCCTTACGGTGATAAGAATGTATACTCCAGCCAGCTGACAGAGGAAGAAATATTCCAAATCTACTTCAAGATGAGCCTCTATATATTATTTCAGACCAAAACCTCCCTGAAGAGCACTAACCTTACATTCAGGGGTGATCCTGAAAGACAGCGGTAAGGAAATTCTCCCAGGAGGCCAACTATAAGCAGTACACATTGTTATGTGTTGGGAGAAGAAACATGGGTGGGAAAAACATCTACTTGTGGACAGAGGAATGGTTTGGCTGGGTGGTCAGTAGCCTCGAAGGGGGCAATACTGAAAGATTGGAGACAAAAAAAAAAGCTCTGGAGAAGGAGTGTATACACAGGCAAGAGTGTGCAGAGTGTTTGGGGGATTTTCTTTCCTATTGATGCACACGAGAAAGCATCCATGCAGACGAGATAAATAAGCAACCGGGCAGATGGGCGAGCTCATTGAGTTGAGCGGCCAAGTTCTAAACTTACTCACTTCTATATTTCCATCATTGCCCATGAACGGAGCGACCATGTTGCAGGGATGGAAGCCCAGGTATGAGCCCAGCAACATGGTCACCTACTAGTCAAGGTGGATTTAGCTATTGCCATTGGTGAAATCCTGAGCAGCCAGCAACAGATACTAAGGCAGAGCCTAGATAAGGTACAAATCTTTGAGAAAATGAGCCAGCCATGTGATGATAGCCTTTTTTGTGTCTATCATCTTCCACCTTGGAGGGGAAGTGTTTGTCTTTACTAAGAATGGGCCACATTCTGGAGCTGCGTTCTTTGCAGAACCCCAGCCAGTATCACTAGGCCAGTGCTCTGATTGGTTGTTGCCATGAGATTGTGCCCAGAAGCACCTCAGACAAAGGAACCTGCTCTAAGATAAAGGTCGGACTTTATGAGCAATTGTTTGGTAAGATGCACTGTGTACGTCAACCTCCAGCCAGTACAAAGTAGTAGAAGAGGCATGTTTGGGTAATTTGTGTTTCTTGTCTTGGCCACTTCAGGCTGTGCTTGAACAGGCCCTGGTTCCCAGGGGAGATGTGCTGGTACTAGGGCACAGAGTGAGTGATCACAGCATTCCAGCTTATGGCTGGCACCTGGTCATCCTGGTTAGCCATCAGACATATAGAAGAGTCAATATGCTGCTGGGATAATTGACTCAGATTGTCTTGGGAAGAGGAACATGCTCCTTCATGGCAGGGACAGGGAGAAGGATACCTGGAGCTTAGTAGATTCATCAGTGTATCCGTTTGGGCTTTTGTGCCCCAAAATGACTGTATATGTGCAATTACAATGACTATGGCCAAAAACACAATAAACTGGTGCAGAAACCTGGAGGGATGGAGGAGGGCTTGGTTATTCCCCTTGCTTGAGCAACACAAATCAGCAAAGTGCTGGCTGTGGTTACACTGAGCACATGTAAGAGGAAGGAGATGATGGGTCCCAGAAGTGGCCCTGAGACAAACTGAAGCATTGGGAAATGCAGCTTGATCCACAAACCCTCTCTGGGGAGATCCTCCTTTGCCTCTGTCCAACAATAACCATTTGGAAGAAGCAGTGACACAACCAGGCAAACATACGTTGAACACAAGTGGATCTACCTGTAGCGAGGGGCAGGTGGAGGCAGTTGCTGTCCGTGGTCTGTCCAGCCCCACAGAAGTCTCTGTAGATCCTGAACTGTGCACAGTGAGGACTGACTGTATTGGTTAGAGATCTTCAAAATATTATATCTATTTAAGGTATACTTTTGGTAAATTTCCACGGAATTTTATTTTAAATGATTTTTAAACAAACCAAAAAAAGTAAAACTGGTAAAAACCATGCATTTACGTATTTGTCTGAAGTTGGCACTGTCCATATATCCATGCTTCCTCTTAGATTCTAAGATTTTGGATAGCCTAGAATAATTTGGGTTTGAAAAGAAATAATCTTTAAATGAGCACTTGGCAAGTTATTTCCCAGGATGACTTCTCTAAAATCAAAATGTGGCTACTTCTGGGATGTGATTCATATTCTGCTCAGTAAGAATGAATCTATGCTAGCTTATCCTAGAGTAAACATTAGAAAATCAAATACCTTCCTATGTCTGTAAACATCAATCAAACAACCCAAACAATTTATGTATTGTCAACTACACACTTGGCTAACAGTGTATATGTATGACTGGAGAGATAAGATAAAGCAAGCAGCATGACAGTGAGTCCTACGAGTGACAGGCGACACAGGGAGGGCACCTGGTGGGCCGGGCAGTGAAGTAAGCTGTTTCTGTTGAGTAGTGGGACCAGCCCTGCTGTGGGGAAAAGATAGGGTCCAGTGACGGGAGGGGAAACAACATGAAGAGGGACTGTGAGAACTGCTTCGTGAGTCACAGAGAAACAATACTGCATCTATTCATTCAATTAACATATGTTGAACATCTTCTGTGGTGGAAATACAGGTGGGGTGGGCAAAATTTTACAGACAAGTTCCCCCAGTTGGGTGCCTGTTTGCAGAGGCCCCAAGAGTCTGAATTTCCTCTTGTCCATCTGAAAATGCTTTCAGTTAAGCTCAGAAATCATGATCATTGAGCCTTATGTTTGCTTCCACTCTCAATGAATTCTACATTTAAAAATTCAGTGACAGAGTATAAATTTCAAATCATCATTTTCAATGGTTGTACGTGTATATTTGATTAAATATTAAATAATCAGTTCATTCTAAAAGATTATTTCATGTGTAGCTACAAAACGTGTAGCTATTTTGTTCATATGACAAATTTATATCATGCATCTAGTGCATACCTCATAAAAGCTTTGCCTAGAATATTATCTATAAATACATAACTTCGAATATCTGTAGGTTTATCCTGGAAAATCTATTGACTTTTCAAATTGAAAAAAGAAATCACTTATCTTAATATCATAAATATTTACTATATATACTTTTTCTGGTTATTTGCTTTAAAACAGATTTAAAAGAAATTTTATGCTATTCATTGAGGAAAAATTCCTACTAGGATAAAACACAAGTTTTTGTGGTCTAAATGACCTTTAATATTCTACTTAAAATATACTTGCTAATTATTTATGATAATAAAGAATATATAGAACAGTATGCTTGGTTGATAATAAATTATTTTAAAAATAATATTTTAGACCCAAAAGTAATCTATGAAATTATATAATGTTAGTCATGGAAGGGACCTTTGGGTTTTTAAAATTACCATTTTAGCAGTATTGTGTATTTTCTAGAAACTCACAATTCCAAATTCTGTATACTTTAAAATAAACTTTTTTTGGTAGGATATCTACAAGATACTACATTAAAAAAATTAAGATATGAATATAAGGGCAACATATGTCTATATGGATGTGTTACTTCAACCTGTGCAGAGAATCAGCCCTGAGGCTGCCTGATGAGTGGGGCCCCCAGAGCAAGAGGGGCTCTGCAGCACACTGAGCTGCAGTACAGGAACCTCTGACCCTCCAGCACTGCCAATGATGCTCCAAGTGTTCTTGACAAATAGAGACATCGTATGGAGTCCCTGGCAAGCACCAATTCTAGAGCACCACCTTTCAGATCTCTCAGATTCTGGAGCAAATCTGTGCCCTCTCCTGAAGGTAGTTTTTCTTTTTTGAGAAACAGCTTTTGGCCTTGTAGAAACTGAACCATAGGCTCTCAGGTGACCATGTGAGTTGAGCTTCCATCATAAACTGGCTGTTGTCTTGCCCACCTACCCATATGTTTAGGTGTGTAAGGCAGCAATCTCTTATCAAATGGAAATAGTATGTAAAATGCCCAGCTCAGGCCTGTCCAGGAGGTACAATCAAGTTGTAAAAACAGGTGACCCAGACCCCTTCAACATCAACTACTATGGAACTTGCCTCTTCTGTCTCAATCCAAGCCTGTGGTATTTTTACAACCAGTTTACCAGGGAGCACACTTGAGCCTGATTCACGGATGGGTCTCCATGATATACTGGCTCCACCTGAATGTGGAAAGCTGCATCACTACAGAACCTTTTGGGGATTAACCCTGAAAGACACATATTCTGGACTTGGATGTGCCTTCCCTGTCCAGGATGCTTCTGCAGGCACCGCATCTGTGGGCTCACAGAACTTGAACCTGCCATCATGGCATTCCCCACCACATGGTGTCAGTACACATAACTTCACAGCAAGAGAGCTGTGCTTAGAGCCGAACTGCCTCAGCTTGAATCTCAGTGGAGAGCTTAATAAAACAAAAAGAATAAACACTTGTGAATATCTAGGAGAAGCACTTTCCAGACAGATGAGCAAGTACAAAGATGCCAAGGTTGGAATGACATTAACATGTTCCCCCCAAACCCCCAAAAAGGAAGCCATTGAGTCTGGAGTGAACTGGGTGGATACAAGTGCTTTAAAAATGAGTTTGTAATGATAGATGGGGGCCAAATCCCATAGAGATTCTTAGATCATGATGAAGAGTGTGGATTTCATTATTCTAAGTCATTACACGTTTTTTGTGTTGTCTTGTTTAGGTTAACTCCACAGCTTTTTCTGTGCCCAGATCCTTTCATGGGATAAAAGTATCCAATTCTTTAACTTAATACCAAGATAATGCTGATTGGCCCTCAGGGGGATCCTGTTTTCGGTAGTCAGCATATAATTCCACACAAACAGTTCTTATCCTCTTTTGTGTTTATGAGAAGATCTTCTGCCCTTGTGTTCCCCCAAAGAAGGCAAAATTTGCAATAGCAACATCCCTAAGCTGGAGGCATATGCTCATATGAGAAAAAGAGAGTAAATGTTTCCTAAACCTCTGGTCTTAAACTTCCAAATAGAAGGGATATATGGCTTTTCTAGTATTTCACACATTTTTATATTTCTTTTGAGACAATAAAATGGCTGGTAAATTATTTAGAGGAATACTCTACATTATGCATGGAAACAGATTCATTCCGTAGTGCAGTCAAACATCAAATAAATGCCTCAATTTGCAACAGTACTCAATATCTTCCAAATAACTGCTTTCTGAATAACAGTGGGAGCAGCTTGATTCCAATCTGGAGCATAAATTCTTGTATTGCTCTACACACCAGTTTGTTGCTGCCAATATGATCTCACATTTATAAGCAGCCCTTCTGTGGTGGTGACTATTTGATAGATTACTGTTCCTAAGTGTTTTACCTTTATTATCATTGATTTCCTTACAACAAACCAATGTGGTCATGATCATGATGATCTTCCCATAGATGGGGAAACCAACACACGAAGCTGGTCACTAGCCAGCTTCGTGCGTCACTAGCTCAAGGTCACACAGGTTACAAGTGGATGGGCCACGATTCAAATGTCCTCAAATTTTCCGGATCCGGCAAAGAGCATGCATATATGCTCTTGATGGTTTTCATAGCTTTGATGTTTTAAAAAATAATAATAAGCATGGATAGTGACAGATGGCTATAGAATTCTAATGCTTTGGTAGTTTTATTGAAAACATAACTCAGCTTGACAAAGATGTGCAAGGCAGCATAGTTAAAAGAGAAGTGGTCAGAGAATCTTATTTAGGAGACTTTACTACAAAAAGAAGCACTGACCGGTTATCTCCAGGAAATTATTGCTCCTCATTTTCTTCTCTCGGAAAATAAAGTGCACTTCTCACAACTGGCCAACCATCATCTTTTATAGTTTTTTTTTTTTCTTTTTTGTCACTGGCATATTTGTTTTCCTAGTTTTTCTTCGGGTTGGTATTGAAGCTTTAGTATAAAGGAAACAGAAATGTAAAGTTATTCTAGACCTTCAGGAGGGTTAAGCCAGGAGAAGGCTGGGAATGCTGACTCTTCATTGCTAAAGACTTGCAGTCACTTAGAGACCTGGGGCCAGGGTTGGGGGCAGGGGCTACCACCTGCAGATGCTGCGATGCCCAGCAGTCAGGGTGCCCGGGGCCCTCCATTATCTTCTCTGTGTGAGCCCCCCACCCCCACCCCCAATACTGCTGCCTCTGTGCCACCAGGAGCTGCCCCAGCACCACTGCCTGCCCAGCCCCCAGCCCAGCCCCAGCTGCCTGCTGTCTACCTTGCATCTGACAGGTGCCCTGGCCAACTGGGCCTGACAGACGGACTTCCTTTGGAGGTCACAGCTCTGCCACTGCAGGACTCCAAGCCGCATGGGCCTTAGGAGTTTCAGACAGACCCCTTGGGGAACTGATTGGAGGAGGCCGATGTTGCAGTACCCTCCAAAATATGCCAGGTAGCAGACATTTCTGTAATAGACATTCATAGAGCTCATCAGACCAATTCGGTAACCCACTGAATGGAGGGTGCAGAGCCCGAGTGCTTCCCACCTCCTACCTGCTGGGTAATGTCGGGCGCCTGGTTGAAGTCCTTTCAATATCATCTTCCTCATTTACAAAATGTCCTTTCCCCTACTAATTTCTCCAATGTCTTTCAAGGATAAAATAAAATAAAATAAAATAAAATAAAATAAATAAAATAAATAAAATAAAATAAAATAAAATAAAATAAACAAATACAAATCTTTTTCATATAATATAATTATTTGTACCAGTGAGGACGTTAAGAGTTAGATATGGAACATTAACACGAATAAAACTTTGCAAAGTCAAAAGGAGTTGAATCAAGTAATTTCGAGGGCAGAAACTTATCAAATTAACTGTTTTAGCTGGAATATTACTGATTTAACATAAGTGAATGAATAAATAGAGTGAATATTGTTTATAAGTGTTAGATAAGTTAATAAAATAAATGGATATGGTTATAAGTGTTAGATCAGTTAATAATTACACCGCTTCACAGCACTGTTAACATAGCTCTCTATTGCCACATCACCCTAAATACCCTCGCACAGGCTTCTCCACAGCCACCCTGTTTTGTTTTATTTTGTTTTAACCATTAATGATAATATATTAAACCTGCCAGTGGATATCATGCAACATGAACATATTGGAAGTCCTCACAGCACTTTGGAAGTAAGTAGCCTGAAATATTAGAACACAAACATGATTCTGAAAAGATATATGGAAAGAAGCACATTTGACTTTTATAAAACAAATAGCATCAGAGCATCAGTACTTTCCAAGTTTCATGAAGTCTCTCTAAAGTAGGTCAGCCTAGGTTCGTGTTTCCACAAACCCTTAGAAGGTGAATTTAGAAGAAAGAGCTAGATCCTGGCATGCATTAATCTTGGCTAAAGCTGAGGAAAGACACTTCAACATGAACCCAGTGTTTTCTTCCTGAGAAAAATAACACATTTAATACAATAGTGAAGATAGAAATTTGAACTCTTTCACTGACGATATAAAAACTTTTATCTATTTTTTAAACATTGTATTTGCCTTTTCATGCAATGAAATTTGAGAATTATTGATTCCACTCTGCTATCTTCAGACATGGATTCAAATGATAAAACTCAAAAACTAAATCTGCCATCCTAGCTGCAAAACCTTAGGAAAAATACGTGACTTCCTTAGATCTCAACTTATTCATTTGGGTAGTAAGAAAAGATAACTTATTCATAGGACCACAGTGATGTTCACATGCTCGAGGCTTGCAAAGCCTTGATCTTATTGCCTGCTGCCTATTGCATACTCGATAAGTATAGCCTTTATCATTACTAATCCCTTTTTAGTCTTTTCAGTTAAGTAAGTATTAAGGAAAATCAAATGATTCTTTAGGAAAACAATTAAAATATAATGAAATAGCTTCCAATGCAACACTCTTTGGAAAACACCAAAGGAAAGTTGACATTGTTTCTCATTGTAATTTTGTGAAGTTCCATTAGAGACACAGTATATGCACAATGGCGTACTGAGAAGCACAGTCACTAAATTTATTTTAAAATAAATTTTAAAAATTTGTATAGCTATCCCCTAAAATATTTTTATAGAAATTATATATGCTTCTTTTTAATATTTTCCACCTGAATTTTATTGATTTTTGGTGCAGCAATTATTACAACTACGATTTACTTCACACAGTAGCCAAATAAAATTTCATCCATAGTGTACAGAATGTTAGGTTTGCATATACAGATTGAGGATAAAATCATGTAACATTTTCCTGATTTCCATTGAAATTAAAAGCACAATAACCTACACATGTGGGATAATAATGAAACAAGATATGAAACTTCCTTAAGATGTTAAATGAGTTGAATTATTGAGTAAAGAATTATTATCACTTCTCCTGGTGTTTGTTTCACTTGTACCATTAACAGTAATGGCAGCTACATAATGCCCTTGTGATAATAATACTGACATTTATTTATTTTTAAGATTTTATTTATTTATTTATTTATTTATTTATTTATTTATTATTTATTTATAGAAAAAGAGATAGTGAGTGAGAGCAAGAGGACGGGTAGAGGGAGAGAATCTCAAGTAGACTCAGCCCCGAGTGGGGAGCCCAACACAGGGCTTGATCCCAGGACCCAGAAATCATGACCTAAGCTGAAATCAAGAGTCAGACACCCAACAGACTGAGCTACCCAAGCATCACATAATACTGTCAATTATTAAGAGTCCATTTTGAGCCTGGTTCACTGCTAGAAAATTTATATGCATCTTGACATTTAATATTCTCATCAACTGAATGAAGTTAGTCATACACCCATTTCTAAGTGATGAACCTGAAACCTAGAGCTTTTAGGTGGCGTTTCCAAAGTGCAGAGGAATGGCACAGTTGGACAGGGACCAACTTCCTCCTGTTGTATCCACAGAGGGCCTGAGGCTTGACACCTGGCAGGAGCTTAATAAAAAAGAAACACAGGGTAGGGTTTCTAGTGCTTCCACCTGCTCCAGATGCTTCTTGTCTGTGCTGTACCAAAGACCCTTGTATTATTAGTCAGGGTTCTCCAGAGAGACAGAACCAACAGATCTTACACAAAGAGAGAGATTTATTTTAAGGAATTGGCTCATGCAATTGTGGAGACTGACAGGTTCAAAATCTACAGAATCAGCCAGCAGGCTGGAGACCCAGGGAGGAGTTGCAGTTCTCATCAGAAGACCATCAGCTGGAAGAAATCCCTCTGCTTCTAAAGAGGTCAGACTTTCTTCTCTTAAGGACTTTAACTGATTGGATAAGGACCACCACTTTATACAGGGCTATTCTCTTTACTCAAAACTTCCTGCTTAGATGTTGATCTCATCTAAACACACACACACACACACACACACACACACACACATACACAAAAACAAAAACAAAAACAATCTTTACAGAAACATCTAGAATACTGTTTGGCAAAATATCTGAATACAGTGACCTAAGCCAAACTGATGTGTAATATTAACCATCAGAACCTTGCAGCAAGTCCATGGGATCCAAGTCACACCACTGGATCATTAGTTGCCTTTACGGCAGCAAACCCGGTGTTTGTAGGTTGAATTTCAGAGAGCAGGGTTAAATTTTCCAAAATCTAAGCATTTCTCTCCACCTCAGCTGCTATCATCATGGGCCAACTCCCTCAAACATCTTCCTCTTGCTTTTTCTACTGCTTCTGTATGGTTTATACCCAACAGAGTAAAAACATAAAGTCAGTTATGGCATTCTTCTGCTTAAGAATCCTGCACTGGTTTCCCATTTCAATCTGAAAGTCCAAAATCCTTCCAACAGCCTCCCAGGTGATCAGTCCCAAGTCCCACATTTCCTCTCACCTCCCAGCTTTCTCTTCTCACTCCACCCCAGCCCCTACCCTCCAGATTTTGCTTTCTTCTCAGGCACTGGCTGTTTCTATACCCAGAACACTCATGCCCCAAATATCCACATGACCAATTTTTTTCACCTCTGGAAATCCTTGTCCCATGGCACCTTCTTAATGAACTCTACCCTTGTCTCTACCCAGATGCTGCAATCCACCCTCATCTGGATTCAGTTCTCATGGCTGTTTAACAAATGACCACAAACTTAGCAGCTTAAGACAGCACCCACTTGTCATCTCCAAGTTCTGTAGGTCAGAACAGAACTGAGTTGGGCTCGACTGAGTTCTCTTCTTAGAGTCACACAAGACAAGTCATGGCATGTCTTTTCAGGAGGCAGCAAGTCTAAGCAACCGTTTCATGGATTTTCTGTAAATGGGAGAGACTAGAGTAGCAGTGGGAGAAAATAAGGGATCAAGAGATTTTATTTTTAGTGTTATGAGGTTCCATATCACGTTTTTTTTTTATTTTTAATGTTATGAGGTTCCATATCATGTTTTCCTGTTTGTGAAAAACAGAAACTGCCCACTTACGGTGCTGAAGGGAAAGGAGAGAATTATAGGAGCAAAGTCGTGGAGGGGTTCTCAGTGGGAGAGGCCGGTGCACAGGAGAGTATCCAGGTACAGATCAGAGCAGTAGGATGGCTGGGAGAGTACTTGGACATTCCCTTTCCATTCCTTCTTTTTTTTCTCGAGTTGAGAGGAGTTTGAGGGGGCTGGGGATTGCTAGAGGTTTGTGGAGAGAGGAGAAGATGGGAAATATTCTTCCAGTTGAGTAGGGAGTAGGGGTGTATGGTAAGGCTGTCAGAAAGTGAGAGGGTGTCCTCCTGGTTGGTGGCTGTGAATGGAAGGTGCCGTCCTGTACCTGCTGGTCCTCTGTCCCTGGCCATAGTTGCAGAGGTGCACGTGAGAAAAGGGAGGATTAAAAGTGATTAAGAGAAAGGTGGTTTGGCTATTAGAAAAAAGAAGTGGAAATCACTAAGAACCGACACAAACCAACATTCCCCTTAAAATATGCAAATACAGAAGCAGACCAATATCTCTATCTATTCATCTGACCCAAATTCTCCCCCATTCACACACACTGTCAACTGTGCCTTCTAAAAGTCACAGTTTCTCTGTTATCAGCAATATTTGTTATTTGCTGTTCCAGAGAAAAACTTTTTGTGGTCAACTACACAGAATTGCAGTGTATATATAAGTTTATATATACAGTTGAATGTTGGAATATTGGTTTATGCTGGTTTTTATAAGGGAATGTTTCTTAACAGAATTTCTCACAGGATCTACTATGTATACGTGTCCTCTGATTCTCTAGCCTATTTGCATAATATACAGAATTTCTCACACTAATTTGGCCAGAGAAAATATTTTCCCTTACAGATCTCAGAGGATGCTAACACTCTAGGATGCACCTTTTATAAGGTATTAATCTTTTAATTTTCCCCAGATTGATATTAAATCACTGCTCAGATCTTCTAATATCTACACTCTTTCCTCATCTTTTTAAAATAGTGATATTTTGGGGTGCCTGAGTGGCTCAGTGGTTGAGCATCTGCCTTCCCCTTAGGTCATGATCCTGCAGGTCCTAAAATTAAGCCCCACATCAGGCTACCTGCAGGGATCCTGCTTCTCCCTCTGCCTATGTCTCTGCCTCTCTCTGTGTCTCTCATGAATAAATAAAATCTTTTTAAAAAGTGATATTTTGGGGCACCTGGGTGGCACAGTCGGTTGAACATCTAACTCTTGGTTTCTGCTCAGATCATGATCTGTGGGTCGTTGGGCTGGAGCCTGTTGTCCAGCTTGGCACTCAGCATGGAGTCTGCTTAAGACTCTCTCTCCCTCTTCCTCTGCCCCTCCCCTAAAACAAATAATTAAAACTTTTAAATAAAATAAAATAATGATGTCTCTTTCTTCAGTTTTCTGTCAATTTAGTTTCCTAAATTCCCTCAAAGGTTTGTCATTCCCTTGAAGATGACTAAACACTTTTTTTCCAGTAATTTACAACTAAATTATATATATATATATATTTTAAGATTTTATTTATTTATTCATGAGACACACAGAGAGAGGCAGAGACACAGGCAGAGGGAGAAGCCGGCTTCATGCAGGGATCCTGGGACTGTGGGATCATGCCCTGAGCTGAAGGCAGATGCTCAACCACTGAGCCACCCAGGCACCCCAATTATATATATTTTTAAAAAGCACAGGATTATCCTTTTTAAAAGATTTATTTATTTATTTTAGCAAGGGGTGGGGTAGAGGAAAAGAGAGAATCCAAGAAGATTCCCTGCTGAGCACAGAGCCTGGCACAGGACTTCATCCAAGGACCCTGAGATCATGACTTGAGCTGAAATCAAGTCAGACGTTTACCCAACTGAGCCACCCAGGCTTCCCTCAAAGGATTATCTTTAATAGTTTCCCACTGTGTTACCTTGGCTGCTGTAACAAAGCACAACACAGTAGGTGCTAAAATAACATTTATTTCTCATAGTTCTGGAGGCTTGAAGTCTAGGATCAAAGTTCCAGAAAATTTCTCATTCGTGAATGACCACCTTATAGCTATGTGCTCAAGTGGTAGAGAGGACTCTAGTCTCTTCTTGTAAGGACACTATTCCCTTCATGGGGGCTCTACCTTCATGGCCTCATCTAAACCTAATTATCTCTTAAATGACATCAAATATGGTCACCTTGGGAATCAGGGTTTCCACAGATGAACTTAGGCGAAATCCAAGCATTCGATTGGTACTACCCACCTTTCTTGAGCTTTATTTGACAAATATATTCATCCTGCCCCTTTTAAATGTGAGTCATATTCTTTAATGAAATTTTGAGCAAAAATTAGAATATCTGTTTTTTCATCCATTCACTTACTCATTTCTCTATTTATTCCCAAGCTTTTGTATGGATAAAGTTAAATGAACTTTCCATTGGATTATTTTCCTTCTTGCACAGCCATGCATATGGTAATACCTTTCTAGTTCAAAAGGAGTTACTTCTAAACAGGTTGGTCTAATTCTCTATGAAACGCAAGCCCACTGCTTATTTGTATATGTCATTATTTATTGCATAATCATATTTTTGGGGTAACATGACTACTTCTAAATAAACATCAAAGCTTCTGTAGGCAATTAAATGCATCTTAAAATTCCAGTTATCAAATATGCATTTTATATTTTAGGCATTTTTAGCTACCAACATTTATTTATTTTATGTGGTCAAAAGAAAAAAAAATCTTTACTTTGGGGAATTTTATGCATAATATATCTTCCCATGGTTTTTATGAGACCATTAAAGAAGTTTGAATTAAAATGCAGACTTTTGTAGCAGGAATGCCAACAAAAAATATTAAAATAGAGTACTCTCTACGGTTGGTAGCTGGCTATAAAGAACCAGCAATCAGTCAGAAAACAGAAAACCTGGAGCCCACTCATGCTACCTGCCAGTAACTAACAAGGAATTTTAGAAAAGCCAAGCTATGTTGGGTTGGTTTGCTTTTATGTCTTGATGCACTTTGTAAATTGACGATGTGACAATACTGAACATCATTGCCTTTTACGGGATTTAAAAAATTTCAGATTCTATAATTTTATCACAAACTTAAATCAGAGTTCTAAAGATAGTCTAGTGAAGATTGTATTATGATACACCTTGAACTGATAAAGTGTAAACTTTACAAAGATCTGTAGATAAATTGTTCCCTTAACTTATCTTGGTAGCTACTGTTTTGTAATGAGTAAATGAGGAGATCAATATAAAGAGAACACTAAGTCCATTTCCAGGCACACAGCAGGTATCCAATATTAATAACTGGTATTATTACAGCCATTAATGTAATCTTGGAACGATGCTTCTCAGCCCATGGAAACCATGTTTCCTACTACTGGAGCCAGATTCTCAAAGCACTCATGGATACAAAACGTTTGAAGTAATGGAAAATGGGTCAACATCCTTGAGAACTTTGGCTTTTTTTCTCTGCTTCTAGGTTAACAGCGGCTTCTACATTTGCTTCCTAAAACATTAATGTATTTCTCATATATTATTTTTTAAATGAATTATCCTGGGATCACAAAGCCTAGAAATAGGATAATTTTTTATACACAGAGGTATTTTTGATGGTCTTATTTCTATTAGGTTATGCAGGCAATTTCTTGGATTTTTGATGGAAATTATCTTTGAATATTTTGTAACAAGAATTTGCAGATAATGAGAGTTTAATAAAATACAGTTTCACTTCATTAAGCCATCACTCTTTTGAGGTATATGAGTAAATTACAATGCATATAGGATTTATAAAGGCAAATTTCTTATTTTTAGAGTTTTACCTAACTACAACTTAGTATAAGTTTTGTGTTAAAAATAACATACGGTTGTGAAATGCCTCACTTTTTGGGAGAAGCTTCGCATAAGGATGTGAAGTAAGGGTTTTAATGACCTAATTTTTGTTGCTGTATTAGTCAGAATAGGTCAATCTATCTGGGAAAAAACATGATTTGTAGTTTTTATTGGCTTAACACAAGGGTTTTATTTCTCCCCCCACTTAGGGGATCCTCAAGGTTGGCTAAGATAGTAGCACTGCTCACTATGCCATGAGCTCAGCCCATATCTTCCAGAGAATAGGGAGCTGTAAAGTCTCAGAGAGCTTTTGTAGCCAAGCCTGGTGTGGCAATTGCCATTCCTGCCCACATCCTTGAGATCAGCACTCAGGGAGTCTGGAAGTGTTATTTTACTATGTACCTAGAAACTGAAAAAGTAAATGGAACTCAGTAAACCTATAGGATCCTTACTGTACAGATGTCTTGCTTCTGGAAAACATTGCATGGCAAAGTGTCCATTGTTATGAAATTATACGCAGAAGAGAGATTTCATAGCTTTGCTTTTTTCCTGTTTATACACCTATATCCATTAAGCTGTATTTATTCTACAATAGACTTTTTTTATTACTTCTTTCAGCACATTTACATGTAGAGTGACTTTAAATCTCTCTCTGTTAGACCCCCAAAATTCATGACCTATATTTGAACCATGTTCTCTGCTTCCTTTTTTTCCCCATTATAAAGTCTACTATAAGGGTGCCTGGGTGGCTCAGTTGGTTATCCATCTGCCTTCAGCTCAGTTCATGATCTCAGGGTCCTGGGATAAAGCCCTGCATCAGGCTCCTTGCTCAGTGGGGAGTCTGCCTCTCCCTCTTCCCCTGCCTGCTGCTCTCCCTGCTTGTGCTCTCTTTCTTTCTGTGTGTCAAAAAAATAAATAAATAAAAATAAATTTTAAGAAATCCTAAAAACAAAATTTTGAATGGATGTCATTTCCTACCTTTGGAATCATGTAGACAATGACATTTTAATGGGAGTTATACCATATGTGGTATTTTTTAATTGATGGCTGAAGAAATAAGAGATGTTTAAACAATGTATAATAAAAACAATATTTCCAAACTCCTAGAAAATAACCTAGGAGAAAATCTAGATGATTGTGGTTTGGTGTTATCATTTAGATACAAAATCAAGAGCATGACCCATGAAAGAAGGATATAATAAGCTGGACTTTATTAAAATTAAGAATTACTACCTTGCAAAGGACACAGTCAAGAGAATGAAAAGATAAGCCAGATCCAGGGAAAAATATTTGCAAAAAAACATATCTGATAAGGGACAGTTGGCCAAAATATACAAAGAAAACAATCTGATTTAAAAATGGGGTAAAGACACCTCACCAAAGAAGAAACAAATAAGCACATAAAAAATGTCCCACATTATATGTCATTGGGGAAATGTAAAATTAAAACAATTTGATAATAGAAATCTAAGATGGTGAAGACAGCTTGATGTTTTCTTACAAGTAAATTAAACATACAATTACTATACAGCCCAGTGATTGCATTCCTTGGCATTTGCCTAAGGAATTTGAAAGTGATGTCCATGCCAATATCTGCATGAGCTTGTTTACAGCAGCTTTATTCATAATTGTTAAAACTGGGTGTAAATAAATAAATAGAAATAAAACCAGAAGACCACCATACATGTCCTTCAGTGGGTGAATGGAGAAACTATGACACATCCAGACAATGGAATATTATTCAGTGTTAAAAAAGAAATGAGCTATCAAGTCATGAGAAAACATGTAGGAAACATAAATAAAAGAAGTCAGTCTGAAAAGGCTACATACGGTATGTGTCTGGCTCTATGGCATGTCAGAAATGGCAAAAAAAAAAAAAAAGACTATGGTGACAATAAAAACATCAATGGTTGTCAGCAGTTGAAGGGAGGCAGAGCACAGAGGATTTTTAGGGCTAGGAAATTACTATTACTGTTTATGGTACCATAATGGTGGGTACATGACATTATACATTTGCTCAGACCCTTAGAATGTCCACCACCAGGAGTGAACTTGAAGGTAACTATAGACTTTGGGTGATTATGATGTGCTGGTGTAGGTTTATCAATTTTTATTTTTATCTTTTTAAGATTTATTTGTTTATTTTATAAAGAGAGAGTGAAAGAGAGAGATGCTCATGAGAGGGAGCAGGGGGAGGAGCAGAGAGGGAGAGAATCTTAAGCCGACTTCCTACTCAGGCTCAGTCCTATAACCCTGAGATAATGAACTGAGCCCAAATCAATGGTCAGATGCTTAACCAACCTAGCCACTCAGATGCCCCGGTTTATCAATTTTTTTTTGAAACTTTTTTTTTGAAACTTTTTTTAAAATAATAAATTTCTTTTTTATTGGTGTTCAATTTGCCAACATACAGAATAACACCCAGTGCTCATCTCGTCAAGTGCCCCCCTCCGTGCCCGTCACCCATTCACCCCCACCCCCCGCCCTCCTCCCCTCCCACCACCCCTAGTTCGTTTCCCAGAGTTAGGAGTCTTCATGTTCTGTCTCCCTTTCTGATATTTCCCACACATTTCTTCTCCTTTCCCTTCTATTCCCTTTCACTATTATTTATATTCCCCAAATGAATAAGAACATATAATGTTTGTCCTTCTTAGGTTTATCAATTTTAAAAATCTACCTCGAGGGGGGGTTGTTGATAATGGGGGGGGGGGTAATGGGAAATCTCCGTACCTTCGGTTCAATGTTGTTGTGAACTTAAAACTGCTCTAAATAATAAAGACCATTAAAAAACAAAAAGTTCCTGAATGGAATCCAGTGTTAATAGCTGCAATGCAGTTTGAGAGGGCAACTTCTCTTCTGGCTTGGAGAGTATCTCCTATAGTGAAGAAATGTTTAGCTACAAGGAGCAGAAATTTGCTTTTATTAAATGACCTCCGAGGGCTGGCAATTGCCCATGGAGGAAGGCACACACATTTTACGGCTCAGCAATGTGAAGACTTGCACCCTGCTTTTCCTGTGTTCACATTTGATGTTGTTTAAAAACGAGATTTTCCACCGTGTAATTTTATTTTATAGCTTCAGTGGAAATAAGTGGAAACAAATTCAAATTTTCTTTTTCTTACATATAAAATATACCTTTATGCTATGCTATGTTGAATTCTGTAAAATATATATTGCATGCTTTAGGAACATGCAAAAAATCCAGTTTCTCATCTCCTGCTGACAATTTGCCTGTCCTCTTATACACTTTAACCTCTAAGAGCTGTGCATTTCTGGCAACGGCTCCTAGGGTGATATTTTTGTTGTTTAATCTCACTTTACTGTCCCTGCTGGTCTTGCCATATATGCTGGGAAGCTCAAAGAGGCATATTACCTACATGAAATGATTTGGGTGCTCCACTCTTTGATAAACTCTGGTGCTATTTAAAGCAATGTTGAGATTTCTTTAGAGATTTACTTCTGATCACCCCGTCACTTAGCCGTGCCTCTATGGACAATGTTACTGTGCCTCTCTATTGCAGATTTTCTATAAAATTTATATATATTTTGCACTTCTGAATAACTACCAGAAATGGTAGTGAAAGTATTTTAAACATTAATCCTGAAAGAATGCAGAATTTAGAAATGCCTTCTCAATCCTCAGACAAATTAAATTATAAGTGGTACATCTTATTGGCAAAACGTGTAGCATATAATTACATTTTCTAAACGTGTTGAATGACAAGGTTTATATTTGGTACTTATGCATGACTGAACATAGATTAAGCCACAGCTACTTAAATAACCAGGAGAAAAAGAAACTTTTTTTCAAAATAAATTTCATAACTAGACAGTGAAGCAATATAAAAATTAGGGGATAATTTAAATGTGTATGACTCAACCAACAAAACAATATCTATTCAAATGGCCGTGACTCTTCCTGATTGTCGTTCCTTACTGTATGGAAGCTCAGAGCTATAGATTACATACTATGAGGTTATTAGGTTTTATAACCTAATGCCTAAACCATTTATTTTTCTTCAAAGCCAAGTTGCTAAATGAAATGATTAATTATGGATATGGAAATAAACAAGACTACCCAAGTGAGAACAAGAAGAGGCTATTTATTCCAAGTCCTCTATAGCAAAGGGTTCGGCCAACATCAGGATTGGTAAAGACTCAAAGGCAAGCAGGGCAGTGGAAAGAAAAGCTTCATAAAGCTTCATAGTGAAGGGGAAAAAATAAGAAAAAAAAAAAAGAAAGTCTTCAGGTCTGTGTTGATTGGAGGTTGTTGGCAATGGGGAAGCTGGAGACTGCTACATAGAAGCAGAGCTTCTTGGTTGGGTTTGGGATCATAAGGGATCATGACTTGCCCTGGTCAGTTCTCACTTGGAAGCTGTGCAGAAAATATGAAAGCTGGCAGTCACTGACCAGGTCTTGAGCATTTAGGGCCAATTACTGTAAAAGCTGTGGTTTGGCTTTCTGGACTGATTCCTGCTGATTGTGGGTTAGAGTTCTCTTGTCATATACAGGTTGGCCAATGTCCATTTGTCTACCAGTCTCTCATGGATGCCAGAGTGATTCAGCAAATATTAATGATATGCCAAATATGTGCAACACTTTCTGCCCCAAAATATTTTATCCCTTTTTTCACCTGAACTTTATTAAGAGGCTTGATAAAGCAGTATATACTGGTTTATTAATATGCATTGCTTGCATCTATTCTCAACCATATTAGTGTATTAAATACTATCTACCATAGTCAGTGATCTAGAGATAGTAAGTTGTCATGAGGTTTTCTTCCCAAATTGGTCACAGGTAAACTCCCCTCTAGTATAGATGCCTTTTGATAATTATGCTTGAAAAAGTTCTTTAATCACTAAATATATAAGAACAACAACCAAATGTATAGTTTATGTCTGAACCATTAGCCATTCCAAGTATGCTGATTCTCTATTTTCCTCATCATTGGGCTGAGATGTACCTGAAAGACTCCACTATTACTCAAGCTTTCTTTCTTCTCCCTCCAGAGAAATGCTTCTGCTGCAAATACTCTTATCCGAGAGAACCAGCTTACTAGAATTTTGTTATTCAACCGTTTCATGACCTTTGAATGCTTGCATATCTATAATTTTTCCTTCAATTTGTATTCATTAACTAATCCATTGTTTGTAATTAGAATGAGTTCAAGAAATGCAAGATTACAATACAAAGAAAAGTTGCTGAATCACCTATTTATCAATAGCAATTATTGATGTAATAGAATTAGCTTTATAATTAGTTAATTAATTCATTAATGGGGAAGATTTTCAGAAGCTTGTTTTTAAGCTTTCAGCTGATCTTCCCTGCAGATCTTTTTTTTTTTTTTTTTTTTTTTTTTTTTAAGTCCTCATCCAAAGAACAATAATGTGTTGCTTTAAGTACCACTTTGAATTTCTTTGGCAATTTTTCCCCCAAGATGGGGATTGATGGATGGGAAAGAAAAGAGAATCAAAGACACAATAGATGCATTAATTTAGCAGAGGTGATAAAATGTTCTTATATAACTTATTATTCAAACTTGGGTTGGTTAACCACAAAAGCTTAGAATGTCCATGAGCTTGAATTTCAGACTGCCATTTGCAATTTCCTTGCTTTCATTAGGTGTCCTGTGTTGAAAGTAAGTTTTCTACGGTCTATTTAGCCTATGGCAGCCAAGTGGAGAGAGAGAGAGCATGTGAGCAAGATAGAAAGCTCCAGTTACTTTAAAAAAGATATTTGAAACCAAAAGATATTTCAAACCAAAAGATATTTCAAACCAAATATCTTTAAAAAATATATTTGAAATTTTGTGGTTGTTATCATTTCTTAAGCATTATTGCTTACAACAGTGGTTTTGCTTGTATGTATAGGGAACACAATAGTTGATTACAATGAAGCTAAGTGGAATTACTCATAAGGTCCTTCAGTGAGTCAACAATTGAATTAAGTATAACCACTCAGATTAATGACACTTACTCTCCAATCAGTGCAACTCACCACAAACTGAACTCCCCATAAGGTTAAAGCACGGACTTGTCAGCAGAATAACTAACATGCCTGATGACAAATGAGCAAGAAATGAGCTAATCATAGAATCAACAGAAGATTGGGGTGTATTTGCTCTTCCTGGACATTTAAAAAAGTATCTGAACTTCTGAAACTTTGTTTATAAAATACATAATGGATTGATTTTCTAAAATTAAGTATCAAATATTTACATTGAGCTTGAGGGTAGTGTAATAAAAAATGTGATATTTTCTATTCTTTACTAGACAATCAGACCTCTTTTAAATTAAGAGTATCAGTTTCTTGGGCAAGATCTTATATTTCCAAATGAAAAAAAAACATATCATTTTTTGCCATTTGCTTCAACTATATATTGATGCCTCCCTTTGAAATGCAGTAACTGTATGTATTATAGTTAATCTCAAGTAGTAATTGAGTAGTAATCTCAATATTTTCTTCATTTTTTCCTCTATTAAAACTTTGAATGGATTAGATGTTTTTTTTTCTATTCAAATTAAGCATAGCAAATATCTTCTAGGTCTATATTTCACATGTATAAATATAACTCATATAGTTTTACCCAAGAAAATAGTAACGGCTCAGATAATTCACATTAGGTAGTTAAAATCCTTTTATATTTGGTTCTGCAAAGCATGTTTCCATAAAACTGAAGAATTCTGAAACATTTAAAACCAAGTAAGTCCACAGTTTGCCCATTTTTCTCCAATTACATAAGAGAAGTTCATAATCAAACTTTGATAAATACATTTTTTTCCTTTTCTTCTGTCCCACTCTTAGCTTTTCCTTTTGTTCAAAATCAATGAAACTGGACTCAGTTCAGTAAGTGGGAGGGTTACTTTGTTTTTGTAATGGAAGGGTTATATAGACCTCTTCATAGGATAATGTCCTAATTTATTGTTTTGTCTCTAATAAGCTTTAAGCAGGAATCCCTTTAGTCTTTGTTTATCAATATTACTCTAGGAAAAAAAATTATACGAGGGTTATTATCAAATCATTCCTTACCAGAGCATCTTCGAAAGCCACTTCTGTATGATTCTTTTTTTTTTTTTTAAGTCAGCTCCACACCGATCATGGGGCTTGAACTCATGACCCTGAGATCCAGTGCTACATGCCCTATTGGCTGAGGCCACCAGGTGTTCCCACTTTTGTAGAATTCTATATGTCAAAGCCATCCAGGGCCAGCACACAGCCCAGAGTAGGTGACTCTCTATCTTTTGAGGAAACAGCCTGTGTATAAAGGAGGAAATAAATAGTTGAAAGCCACATTTGGAGACCATCTACCACAGGGAACTTAAGAAACAGTTTCTCACCAAACACCTTCTGAGAAAGTATGTTTTTATTCCCTCAGGCATATTTGATAGTCTAAATTATCCTTTAATTTCCTTCAGATTCTAAAATAAACTTTCTTTCAAAGACTCTGACTCACAGCAATGCACTTAATTCCTCTCACACCTGACAGAGCAACGCCTCTCCTCTGGGTTTCAGTAAAAAAAAAAACCTATCAAAGAAATACATTTCCCTGGGCTATTAAAATATTATCCTGCTGCAAAATAAAAAGCAAATACAGTATGCACTTATTATCTTGTCATTAGAATACCTCATTTTGCCTTTCTTTTAATTAGGACCTTATTCAGGATATTCTTGAGCTGTGAAACACATTTAATTAATTTGGGGATATTAATTGGTTTTTAAATATTTCTATACTATAGTATAGAACAAGAGAAAGACAGTTCTTTATTCAGCATAATTAGGTCCATGTTGTAAGTGATTTACAGTGCTATGGCGGCTAACAGTGCCTATATATATGACTGTATCCAAAATTAAAATGACAATCAGGTATTTGAAAAATTCAATTTTATACCGAATTAAATTTTAATTGGAATCTCTTATTTTCAGCATTAAAAATATAACATCTTACATGTGGTAAAATCATTCTAGAACAATTTCTATTAAAGGTTATTAAGCAAATCACCCATGCTTACATACTGTCTAATATTAGTTTAAATGACTCTATTTGTCTATCTATCTGCCTACCTAACTCAATATATATATTTTTTCCATGGTGGCATATCATGGGACCTTTTACTGATAAGCCCTAGGTTGTCATTAAGCCCAATTTCCCCTTATTCATGGAAATTTGGACATTTCCGACCAAGATTCAGTCACTGACTTTGCTCACCCTCATCATAATATCAACATATTAGCTGACATCAAGCACAATCATAACTTGAGAAAATACAAACACACACAGATTAACAATGACCTTTTAGTAAGTAAACACTGATTCACCAACTAAGCTCAAGTGAATGTAAGGAGAGTCTTAAAATTTTTTCATCGGAGTGCAAGTACACACGGAGGTATGATAAGGCATGAATGATGCAGGATAGCACCACTGAGCAACTGGATATATGTTTTTAGTAACATATTTTAGCTCAAAAACTTCCTTTATGAAAATATAAACACACATCAAAATTCAATACAGGTGAACCTTACAAAGTTGCTCACATTTTCAACAAAGTTTGCCCCCTAACCAGCGAGAATAAATATAGAGGCCAAAGTAGGTTTTTTTAAAAATCTGAAAATCATTAAAAAATGTGTTCAATTCCACAAAAGAACAAGAATCTAGTGGCCAATGAGAACTACCTCCTGTGAGAATTTTTATATAGAACCTTACTTATTTATCTTTAATAAAAATCACAACTAAAGGCTTTAAGAGCAGATTACATATTTATGGATTACATATTAAGAATAATCTGCACAAACTGCACATACCAAAGGTCACATTTGTTTAGGAAACTGAAGATTTCCATTATTTTAGCTCTACAGAATTTTTTCCCTTACAAATGATTTTTAAAATGTCTTTCCAAAGTCACGCCCTCATATCTTCAGTGTGGATTATTGCAGGAAACTATTACCGTTTCAATTAAATGAGTAAACCTTGATCTGGGCACATAAGATGAAAGAATCTTAAAAACCAATTACCTGAAATCTAAATGAACGGACAGATGCCTCCATTAACAAATTCAACTGATTTAAAAAGCATTGACAAATGTTTTCAGATAGTTACATTTCGCCAATTAAAAAAAAAAAGTGAATAATGTGAGGCTGTAGTGATTTTCCTTGAGAAACAAACCCATTAGCAACCTAAACAGAGCAAGTTTCAAAGAGTGACTGGCTGGGAAGGAACTAATACATGTGGCATTGATGAAGCAACTTTGAACTGCAGGATGGCATGAGTGACATGTTGTCTTGTAAGGCTCATTTCAGTGATACATTTGCAGCCTCTTCTCAAGATCAGTTAAATTTCTCCTGTCTTATACATATCCTGTATGTTCCTCCCACTCTACGACCTCTTTGTATCTTAAAGAATGTTCTTTTGAGAGCAAGCTCGATAGCTACATCAGTGCATTTGTGATGGGGATAAACAAGATTGCTCTGCCATAGTAAGTGACAATAATATCATTAAAATGTTGACCTGTAGTCTCTGAGTACTTTGATTACTTGAGCTTTCCACGGTTAAACGGCTTAACTTTTTTTTTTCTTTTTTCCCTGGTAGACTCTCACTTTGCATTAATCTAAGAAAAAGTAAATTCCGTTCTTAAAAAAGTGTTGCTGTGAATGTGATGTGGCATAAAAATCCTGTCAGCACTTTAAATCAGAAGTCATATAAAGTCAATGTAGAATTATAGGAGGCTGATGCAGAAAAAAATTACTTGTGAGAAAATCAAATGTCTACCTATAAAATAAAAGGGATATATTTAGGGACGCCTGGGTGGCTCAGTGGTTGAGCGTCTACCTTCGGCTTAGGGCGTGATCCTGGGGTCCTGGACAGAGTCCTGCATTGGGTTCCCCGCAGGGAGCCTGCATCTCCCTCTACCTGTGACTCTGCCTCTCTATGTGTGTCTCTCCTGAATAAATAAATAAAATATTTTTTTTAAAGGGGGATATATTTAGAAATCCAATATTTCATTTTCTAGAGCATTTTTAAGACATCATTAATGATAATTGAAAATTGAAAGAAAACATAAAGTTCATAATATGTATCAATATATGTCTAAACTTGTTTGTAATAGAAAAGAACCACATAAAAATATTACATCTCATCAATCTCAGAAATATGTAGAAAATGCAAAATAGTGGTTAGAACAATTCTGGCAGGTCAGAAGCTACATGTACTGGTGATAATTTAGATGGAAAAACAACAAAATACATAACCATCATTTGTTTCTAGGTCTATGCTCATAAATCCTGTCAATGAAAAGATAATACAATAAACAGTCTACTCAGATAATGTCAATTTCCTAAATAGTCCATTAAGAAAAATCCCTAAGACTAATATTTCATGTTGATCCTGGTTGATGCTCTAAAATTTCAAGATATGTCATATCCTCACCAGGATTTTAGAAGGAACAAGCATTATTATTAATATTATTATTACTACTATAGTTTTTGAGATTAATACGTGAAAGTTTGAATAGATTAATTACACATTATTTATCATGATTCAGGTCAAGGGTTAACTTTATTCACTATCTGGATTCAATGTCACACAATTAAACACAAGGAGAAGCACTTTCTTACCTCTAGCTGCTCTCTCCATCTAATTTAGTAAAGAATGTTAAAATGCAAATAAAGAGTTCAAGTTAGGAGTTTTCAGTGTTCCAACCAGGGTAAAAGGAAGCATTTCTGAGACCCAATGTCTGCCAATGTTCTTGACAGTAAACAATAACAGAAGTCACAAATGTTTCATGGACCAATGCATGTTTCCATATGGAAACCCAACAACATTCTAAAGTGAGGACCATCATGTGGTTTTTCGTTTTTCTAACTCTATGTAGTAATTGGCCAAAATAACTTAAAGGAGACACTTTGTCTCTATACACCTTTCTTGGAAGGAACATCACCTACTATCTCTGTCCCACCATCAGGGGCTATGTTCCTTTATGTTAGATGCAGTGTAACAATAAAAGTAAATAATAGATTTCTCAAAAAAAAAAAAAAACTAACTAAAAACATGTTTCCTTAAATGAATAAATACTCAACATTTAATATATGAATATCTATATATAACATTGCATATGACAACAGGCATTGTTGTTCTTATATTGCCAAGGTTCCATGCAGTCTCTGTTAGCATGTGAATAGAATAATAAAATAATAATAATAATTAAAAACCTACGTTATTCTTCTATTGTTGAAAAAGAGAGAGCTACTCCCAGTTTCAAAATCCTGGAGATGCCTTTAACATTACCTTCCCCATGTGGCCTTTTCATTCTTCTTTTGATACAATAACACCTCATATTTGATTGGGCTACATGGTCTGAAAGCATTTTCAATTTGCTTCTTTCAGAATTCCAGTGAATCAGGAAGGATAAGTGCATTCAATATTAATTCAAAAGGAAAAAATGATACGAAGAACCTATTACAAGGCAGACACTGTTCTAGTTTCCAGACAATAAAAATAAGAATCAAGGGGGGAAAAAAGTAAGGCTTGGGTCCCTGGAATACTGTAAAGTACCTAACTTGTTACCTTGGCTCTGGGTCATCCCTACTTTCCTCGCTCGCCTCCCACATCTGCTCGACTACCTTGCAGAACATGCTGCCTTAAAGACTTAAAATCATCCCAGGTGTCTACATAAGAGTTCTCCAGCATCAACTTGGAATATAGCTCCTGACTGTTTTCCTAACAGGATTTTTAACTCCTACGGCCCATTCTGATCAGGCCGACTTGCTCTCTTTCTCCCATACAATCTGTTTCTGTCATCCTTTTCCTCCCACTGACATTATTTCCTCTTCCTGGAATTCCATTCCTAGTCTTCTTGGATTGGATTGTGTAAATCCCATACATTATTTAAAAACTCAATCCTAAAAAAAATTAAAATTAAATTAAAATAAATAAAAATAAATAAAAACTCAATCCTTGGGGTGCCCAGGTGGCTCATGTGGTTAAGCATCCAACTCTTGATTTCAGCTCTGGTCTTGATCTCACAGTTGTGAGTTCAAGCCACATACTCCCCCTCGGAATTGGGCTCCATGCTGGGTGTGGCCCTGACTACAAACAAACAAACAAACAAACAAACAAAGCCCCCACAGTCCCTTATGCATTCTGTAGGGCAGGATGGTATTCTGTAGGTCTTAACTAGGTCCAGAAGAGGGTAGCACACTGCTTAACATTTTATTGTTCCCTGATTATTTCATAGGATACATGTAAAGAAAATACATGTTCCTCCTGGACTAGATTGTAAAGCTGACAAAAGATGGGGCCATATGGATGAATACTTTTATATTTACTGGATACCTAGAATGCAATATCTAGTCTATAAATACCTTCTAGATGAGCACCTGATCTTCCCAGACACCAAGGATAATGACTTAGTCCAAAGAGAAGTCCTCACAGGATTTCACATATGTCAGGAATCTGGGGCTTGCAGTGTCTCTAAAGACACATCATATGTCATCCGCCTCTTCTACTTAATATTCTTTTGATCACGTTCACTTAAGACTTTTATTTCTGCCCTTTAACAAGGCTAATCACAGCAAAACCACTCCTGGGAAGAACTCTGACTACCTTCTTGGCAACAGCTCCTCTTTCTGCAGTCAAGCAAGGAGTTACATCAGAAGTTCCAGAACTGGGTGACTCATTCATACCTACAGTTTGGGGCTGTTACAGTGTGTTTTCAAAGGTAACAAATGAAAGTTGCATTAGAACAACACATACATACGTCTAAGGGCATTCTGTTAATCCCATACACATGAAAACTTTTTGAAGAAGTGGGAATCTATTTTAAGTGTGAGTCTATTTTACAATGCTGTTAAATTGGTCCTATCAGAAACAAACTGATAGACTTGTATTTTTCCTGTCTGTAAGAATCACACCTGGTTGTACCTGTTACTGTCAGAAAAAGATGAGGAATGGCAGTGGCAGCTAAGAATTGGTGTTAGCATGATTTCAGTTTTCATTTAAAAAGTGTTCTTCGGTTATCATTCTCCAGCATTTTGATTTCCAGATCAAATTCAGTTTCTTATTACATGCATTCCATTTTAATATACAGAAGGAACAGCAGCATCGATGGAGTTTATAAAGATGAAGATGTCTTATTTTTTTTTACTTCGACAAAAAATTGGGAATTTTTCTGCTCCTTAAAGCACATCTTTTATATCTAATAAAAATGCATGATTTATACAGGGGAAGCTTGAGTGCTATGAAAAGAAATTGCTGCACATTTAGTTTTTTTTTTGAGGATGTTGACAAAATTGAATTATACTCATCTACGAAAAAGTTTTAAAGTACTGCATTTGCTTTAGAAGTGTGTCTCTGCCTCTCTCTCTCTCTGTGTCTCTCATGAATACATAAATAAAATCTTAAAAAAAAAAAAAAGAAGTGTGTCACTGAGACATTTCCCTGTGTTGCTCTCAAGAATTCACATCATTGTGGATTTTTGGAACAAATGCAGTCAGCTTCTATGGCCTTCTTCAGAACACCAGAATCAAGTTTCTTGGTGATTTCCTCTTTCTTATTTTTACATAAATATCAAATATTCAGTCTCACATACAAAAGATGAGTGGATGTGAAAGAAAGTGGAGGAGCTCCTTTTTCAGCTACGGAGAGCCAAAAGGTTGCCTCGTTGAGTAAAAAAGCAGAGGGAAGTTGCATCCACAGCAGCAGCAGGATTAATATAAGGACTCTCCTCACTGGGCAGCATCTTAAATAGAAAGTGTTCTCAGGTCACCACGGTTAATGAGTCTTATTTACAGGAAGTCATTTAAGCACCGACTTAACTTCCACATCATGCAGAACTGTGCCTTGACCTACAAAGGTAATAAATAAGAGTTGTCTAGATTTATAATAGAAACTGGGGTTACAATGTATGTCCTGTGAACTCATCGGAGTTGCTGGTAGATGAGTAATTATTTCTTCCCCAGTGAACAAGAGGATGCCAGCCAGGAAAACCTGCTCAGAGAGAAAAATAATATTCTTGAGTGCCCACTGCTGGTTCTACCAGACATGTTAACCAAGTTAAAATACATGTGTGAATATGACACCTGAAGAGCTGGATGAAAAGTGAAAAATGTATTAACTACCTGAAGGTTTTATCTGTCAGAAATCAGTATTATTTTAATATCAGATTCCTGAGGGTGCTTCCCACTTTGGGATGCTGCTGAGCAGTGGTGACCACTGACCAATGACTTCTAAGGAAAAGAAGTAGAAGAAATAATGAGGGATGACAGCAAGAAACTGACCTCTGGGCAAATATAATGAACATGCTTCTACCAGCTGTTCCATAACTTGAGATTCTGCTGGCAGCAGGGAAGCGACCACAGCATCGACAGTCTTCTCCATGTCATCTGAAGTGACAGTGTGTGGATAATTTCCATGGATGACTTCTATCATCAGAAGCTATTTGAGAGTCCTTAAGCTTCTCAAAAATTAGTCATCCCTTAAGAGCAATGGCAAATATTCTCAATAAATTAGATTTTTTTTTTTACCACTGAGCTGAATTTCTTATCTTGCATACAGTATAGCCCAGAATAATACTTTTCATTCATCTGGGAGGCAATTCTTACTCCCTGTTAAAATCTCAAAATTCTTCAACCATCATCTCGTCCATATAAGCTTGCTTAAGTCTTACCTTTTCTCCCACTGAGCAGAATAAGACCATTCCCCTCATCTCTATCTCTCTGTAGGAGGCCCACCTGTCAATAGAATTTATCACAATATAATGAATATAATGAATTTCCTTGATTCCTTTTTTAGACAAGGCCTTTCCCTTGTAAGCTTGTTGCACAAACACTGCTGAAGTGACCGTGGGTACCTAGCAGGGTTGAGTTGATGAGCATGTGCTTTTTGCTTAAGAGAACATAGTTGTTTCCTTTTAATCTTATGTTTTCTCAACATCTGGAGACTCTTCTACTTTATCAGATGTCATACTCCTGAGGATGTGGCATGCATGTGCATGTGTGTGAGCACGTGTGTGTGTTTGCACATGGTGTGTGCCAAAGTAACTCTTGTCTGTGCCCTTCACTGCGAGTCTAGAAAATCAGTCTGCAGGTTCATACTTTTAAATGTACAACTCTGATGTGCACATAAAAAGCCTGTGGGACTTGGGTTCACCAGGTAGAGAATGAGAGTCCAGTGTTTTCACTCACTAGCTTTCTAGCTCTGGGGAAGCCACTGAACTGCTTTCAATATGCATTTGCTCATCGGCAAACAAGAGATGAAAGTATCGCCCATCTCAAAGACTTACTGTGATCTTACATAGGGTAACTTTTGTGGGAATCCTTTATAAAATGAATCGATTTATTAAAGTCAGATTTTTTTTCTAGCACAATCCTTCAGACACATTCCTTCATCAATAATATTACTGCATCTTAATTACTATTTTCATTGCTATATCCCAATTATACTGAGAACTTTTCAGGGGCAGAAGTCTTGTTTCTCTACCATTGCAAGGGTGTGTGATGCATGGTAGATAGTAAATATTTGTTGATTAACAGGTACTCAGGTATTTTTTTTCTATCAAGAAAGAAAACTAGAATGGAATGCTATATTTCAGAGTAGATTATGTTGGTAAAATTTCTACCCCTGCTCTGTAACACTAGCTTCCCTTGGAGTAACTGCGGAAGCCCCAAGCAAAAGAAGTCATCCTCAGGATGGAGAGATGCTCATTCTTGAGCCTGGGAAAGCACTACAGTACCAGCCCCTGGTCAAGTGGAGGGATCAGCCTGAAAATAAAATCTATTTAATTTCCAATCTACCTAATTTAATTATATTCAGCTATATGGTTATCATTTATTAAAATATATTTAAGTAGTTCCATAACCTTAATTAGTATAGTATTACTTTTAGTTACACCCTGCTGATATGCAGGACCCTTTACCATACTTCGTGTGAATTTTGGAAGCTACTTTGAAGAGGGTCACACTAGACGATTGAAAAGAAAACAGGAATTTCACAAACTACTCCGACCAAATGGTTTGGTAGCAGCTGGGGAAACAGTTGCAATGAGGAGATAAAGTGAGAGTTAACTAGAAAGAGGTGTTAGAAGAAAACAGAGCAGTGAGGACGTCTGGGCTTACAGTGAATGATCACAGAAGTAGGTCACTGAGCATGTGGATTAAAGACACTATTCCTTCAGTCTACAGCAGAGACTATTGCTAAAGGAGGGAGAAGACAGATCCTGAAAAACGATGAAAATCTGCAGATTATATAAACCCTTCTAGTTCATCCCCGGATACAGGGGATGACATTGTACATTTTACTTCAATATTTGAAAACCTGGGATCCCTGGGTGGCGCAGCGGTTTGGCGCCTGCCTTTGGCCCAGGGCGCGATCCTGGAGACCCGGGATCGAATCCCACGTCGGGCTCCCGGTGCATGGAGCCTGCTTCTCCTTCTGCCTATGTCTCTGTCTCTGTCTCTCTCTCTGTGTGACTATCATAAATAAATAAAAATTTAAAAAACAAAACAAAACAAAAAAAAAAAACATTTGAAAACCTGAGATCCCAGAACCCCGAATCAATCAAAATGGGATGGGACAGAACTGTGAAATTAATTGTAAACCCTTTTTGCAAAATGGACAATAATAAATATTAAAGACAAAATGTAGTCAAAGAGGAGATATTTAAGTAGGAAATAAATAGATAGTAAAAGGATTTGGAAGATCACATCCAGCTATTTGGAATCTAAGGCAACATGGAGCCATTGAAGACTTGAGGGCATTGAGTGTCTGGGACAAGATTGTGTTTTAGGGGCACTTGGGTGACTCTGTGGTTAAGTATCTGCCTTTGGCTCAGGTCATGATCCTGGGGTTCTGGGATCAAGTCCCACATTAGGCTCCCTGCAAGGAGCCTGCTTCTCCCTTGGCCTAAGTCTCTGCCTCTCTCTGTGTCGAATAAATATGTAAATAATAAGTATTATTTATGAATAAATAAGTAAAATCTTTAAAAAAAAGTGTGTTTTAATAAAGTCGCAGTAATCACCACGCCAACCTTGGATGGGAGATTAAGAAACACTGCAGAGACTCGGCATGATTTTCACGGCCTGAGTGAATACTAGGACAGCCAGAATTTGTTTAACAGTGTGGTCCCTGGACATTATAGGGGAGATTGACAAGTAAAATATCAGGAATGATTGATAGGATGAGGAATAGGAAAGATCCTATGATTTGTACTTTCTAGAGTGTGATTTAGGATTACTCACAGATGGATGAGGAAGACAGAATGATAAATTCAGAATTGAGCATTTTAGGGACCTCATGCTCATGCGTGGCCTTTACATGGAGGTGTGTGGCCCAAAAATCATGTTGGTCGGTTCAAGAGAGATGAAGACCATAAATGGAAATTTGGAGATTGTATGTATTAAGATGCAAGATGAAACAATGAGGGTCACTCTGACAAATAGTAGACATCAGGAAGAAAGTCAAAGAAGAGGGAAGTTTGGGATAAAATTGACTTAGAAGAAGTTGAGGCAGAGAAGGAGAATGGGAACATCAGGGATGGGTGTTGGCATGTACAAAAAAGGATGTAATAGTGAAAATCACTGTGAGCAACTGTAATGAAGAGTTAGCTGCCATAGCATTTGGGAATTAGGAAGTAATTGAAGTACTTTTCTCCCCCTAGCTTTATTGAGATATAATCCACGTGACCTTATTGAGATATAATTGACATAACTTATGTAAGCTTAAGGTATCCAATGTGATGGTTCGATACTCATATGTTGCAAACTGTTTACCAATTAAGGTCACTTAGCATGTCATTTACATGACATAATTATAACCATGAGGTCCCTTGATCCTCAAAACTTACTAACCTTATAACTGGGAGTCTGTGCTTTTCGACAAATATCTCCTTATTTCTCATGCCCCGTCTCACCAGCTGATGGTAACCCCTGTTCTACTCTCCGTTTCTGAGATTGATGTTTTTAGATTCCATATATAACATACAGTGTTTGTCTCTGTCTGACTTATTTCACTTGAAGTTCTGTGGCTGTGATAAATGTTGGTGCTTTTTCCCTACTCAGAATCGGTCCCCTTTCTTCAGGCACTACCTCGATGATGTTCCTTTAGATAACCTTATTTCTGACTAATTATTGGTGATATTGCCAGTGGCAGTGTTGAATGCCGGACTCGTAACAAAAGTTAATCTATCAGAATTTCTCTGAAATGTGACTCCTGAGTGAGAGAGATTGCACATGATTGGAGATGATTCCTCCTCAGAAAGATCCCATGTTAAAAAAGAAGAAGAAGAAAAAAGAAGAAAGAAGAAGAAAGAAGAAGAAGAAGAAGAAGAAGAAGAAGAAGAAGAAGAAGAAGAAGAAGAAGAAGAAGAAGAAGAAGAAGAAGAAGAAGAAGAAGAAGAAGAAGAAGAAGAAGAAAGATCCTACGCTGAGAGTGTCTCTTAATTATTGCTGCTTAGTCCCCCAAATCACCCTTTTCTGTCTTTTTTAACATGATAGGGCCAATTACCTCATTTTCTTCAAGTGAAGTCTCTCTTGATAAATTTGTCAGGTTTCATTTCTGTTACTTACAGTCCTAAAATGCTAAGTGACATAGAAACTAATATAAGCTGGCTGATACGTAGCAGAACAAAGATGTTAAAACGTCTAAGCTGAGCTGGGTAAACAATAAATGAGGATGGTTCTGTGCTGATCTGAAAACAAGACAGCCGCTGCCTTTTGTATACTAAAAGGCTGTGCAACTACCAGGGTCTTAGACATGAAAATTCAACATGTGGAACTGGATGGGTTAAATACCTAAGCTCCAGAAAGGCCCAGCATCCAAGAGACAAGATGCTATTGAAGCTGGCCAGTCTGGTAACAAATACAAAAGTTTTTCTTTTTTTTTTTTTTTTAAGATTTTATTCATTTATTTATTTAGAGCAGGTGTGCTAGCGGGGGAAGGGATAAGGAAGAGGGAGCATCTCAATCATTCCCCTGCCAGGGCTTAATCTCACAACCCTGAGATCATGACCTGAGCAGAAATCAAGAGTTAGGCTCCCAACCAACTGAGCCACCCAGGTACCCCAGAAAGTACTTTTAAATAAAAGTACTTTCTATTCAAAGTTAGGAATTTCTGCGTATGGTCAAAGATCCAAGATTCCTGAGCTTCAGATATAAAAACTTAGAGAGTAGGGAAATGACTTCTCTGTTCCAAGCTAAAGTTAGAGATAGAAAAACAGGGATGGGGGACATAGGTGCCAAACCCCGACAGAGCCATTCCTGCTTGCACTCTGCCCTGGACATCTGTGCAGGTCAGGAAGAGATGACCTCACCGGGGTGCAGGTGTCCTGGAAGCGACACCACCTCTCTGCTTTCTGAGGAGCAAAAGGAATAGGTGTGAATGAAGAAGAAAAAAAGTGAAGCCAGTGGTCCACAAAGCCAGAAGTTCATGGGAGCAGAAAGGGGAAGAGAAATAGGCTCATTGGGATCCCTGGGTGGCGCAGGGGTTTGGTGCCTGCCTTTGGCCCAGGGCGCGATCCTGGAGACCCTGGATCGAATCCCACGTTGGGCTCCCGGTGCATGGAGCCTGCTTCTCAATCTGCCTGTGTCTCTGCCTCTCTCTCTCTCTGTGACTATCATAAATAAATAAATTAAAAAAAAAAAAAAGAGAGAGAAACAGGCTCATTAACTAAGTGTTTGCTGAGACCCAGAGGAATGTTCAGGTGGGTTGTGGGAGCTTCCCTCACCCTCTCTCATCATATGTGTCAGTGCCTAAAGGCAACCCTACTTAACACCATGCTTCATATTCTAGTGTCTCTCCTGGACAAGCTGATGGCTTTCTGCTTTCAAAAACACAATCCATTTAATCCTCCCTTATGCAGCAGTTCTGGAGCTGCTGCTACCGAGTGGCTGCTCTGGGGTCTCTTCAGGGAAGGCTCCACCTCTCCCCAGACCCCTGCCAGCTGTGGGCCTGGGGGTGGGGGGGGGGTATGTGCACTCATGAGTGCAGAATCGTACTGCAGTATGATATGGTTCGATATGTAACGCAGGCCTGGGGGAAATAAAAAATCTCTTGGAAAAAGTGACATCTGAGGCGAGATGTAAAGGACGCATTGGAATTGTTCAAGGAAGGGATTTAGAAGAGGAACGTGTTGGAGGCAAAAGAATGGCAGGTACACAAAGGAAACTCATAAAGACCACGCTGAAAAAACCAGAACACACCTGTATGAAGTAACAGCGTGTGATCTAAATGTCAAAATAAAAAAAGAATCTGCTTTCCTAAGTATGGCAAGTTTACACGAGACGACCAAATAATGTAAGAAACATAATATGATCAAGTACAACAGTTCAACTGGAAAGTTCACCTTATTAGAAAATGTTAAATTATTTGGGGGGGGGGTGGCAGCCCAGGTGGCTCAGCGGTTTAGCGCCACCTTCAGCCCAGGGTGTGATCCTGGTGACCCAGGATGGAGTCCCTCCTCAGGCTCCCTGCATGGAGCCTGCTTCTCCCTCTTCCTGTGTCTCTGCCTCTCTCTCTCTCTCTCTCTGTGTGTGTGTGTGTATGTGTGTGTCTTATGAATTAATAAATAAAAATCTTTAAAAAAATAAATAAATCATTTTTTCAAAGTAACAAAATAAGTTATGTTTACCCTACAAGAAAGTGTTATTTAATTTTGTGTAAAGTAATACAATTCCCTCACTAGAGACAATTATTCTGTGACATAAAATGATAAAATTCTGTGTTCACATAGCTATTTATATTATTTTTCTTCTTGCCTATTTTACTTTATATTTTATATGTTCATTATTGTGTCTTACTCTTATATTTTATAGTAATGATCATGTGAACGGGATTTAGAATATAGACAGAAGTACAGTTTGCACTTTATTGTGCTAAAATAAAGGCATTTATCACTCATCACTAGATTAGAATTCTACATTTTATTTAGGTACTAGTCATTCTTTTGTTTGGAAACTCTATTTATCAATACATTTCCTAGTGTGCTATTTCATTTTGTTTTCCAGTCAGCCTTTAGTATTTTCAGTTTTTTTCTCTTTCAGATTCTTGCTGTCTCCTGAGTCTATGCACACATTGTATCTCCTTCGCCTTTCAGAGAGAATCTCTTGACTTCATGGAAAAGAGCAGCAACTTTGGAGCTAGAGAGACACAGGTCCCTTTTTGGTCTCCACCTTTTTTTGGATGATCCTAGAGAATAATACTTCAGTTATCTCAATTTTACTTTCCTCATTTCCCATAGGGAAATACTTTTCTCTTCACATAAGTGGACACCTTCTGCTGGGATTAAAAGTCTGTACACCCTATTGAGAAAATCAACTTTGGAGAAGATAACACGCAGAAATAAAAGCACCAAGAGATCATAAATATGTGAAAATAGATTTACTTCCAAATTTTGCAAATAACAAGAAACAAATAATGTAAATGTTTATCAATAGTGGAATGACTGAAAAATATATTTCATGTGCATGATGTAGTCGTACACATGCATGCTGTTAAAAGCAATTGGTCAGACTCATTGATGTAGAGGACAGTTTTAATAACACATTGAGGTGAAAACAGTAAAGGAAAGCCATTGTCAAATAATAGTTCATTAAAATAGCCACCAAAAAGGAATGCATTCATGGACTGAGATGTGTGTGCACAGCCTCTAGGAGCCAGACCCAGGAGGGGTCACAAGGGTCAGGGGCACAGGTGGTCCTTCTCAGGGATGGGAGATGCGATTTCCCATAAGTGTGGTGGGAGAAATATGAAATATGAATCCACCACCCAGGGCAGTGATTCCTGAATATATGGATGGCATGTCCAGTCAAGTTTAGATGAATATTGCACATCATCACAAAATTTCTTTTTATTTTCAATGATCCTAGAGATAAAAACCACTCTGTAACCTCCTCTCACAGCAAAGCACACAAGAAATAATATTTTACTTCAAAATTAGCTAGAATCGTGGAATGCAGGGTGATCCTACAAATTGAATATTAAATATACTGTGTGAAAACTCACCTCTTTTGTTCTGATTTTTATCTTTTGGACCCAGACTGGTGAGCACACTGTCATAACCATGTCAAAACCATGTTTTATAACAACATGACTTACCTTATCTGCTCATAGTAGATTATTTGAACCAAAGGAGATAAGAGGAAGAATCCAGAAAATAAGCCCAGTTTCTGGAATCAGACTGAAATCATCAACAAAGCTATAGATTCTTAGCTGATCAATGAAATAGTCTATGTTCTTTATGTGACTCTAACCCAAAGAAAGACCCAGGGTCAGAGGATGATACAGGCTGAACTAAAAGGAGAGGAATTGGGATCCCTGGGTGGCGCTGCGGTTTGGCGCCTGCCTTTGGCCCAGGGCGCGATCCTGGAGACCCGGGATCGGGTCCCACATCGGGCTCCCGGTGCATGGAGCCTGCTTCTCCCTCTGCCTGTGTTTCTGCCTCTCTCTCTCTCTCTCTCTGTGACTATCATGAATAAATAAAATCTTTAAAAAAAAATAAAATAAAATAAATAAATAAAAGGAGAGGAATTGCCTTAGCAGTAAAAATAATGCATCCAGGAACAAGAATGCAAGCAGGTTATTTTACTATAGTGCAATTCAATACACTAAAACAAAATGAAACACCTCCCCCAGCACAACACATATCCAAGAGGACATAAAGCAGGTGTCCTTGCCTAAGGGCATAGTGCACACTGTATGAATGTGCCGCATGGAAATCAGATGGCAATGAACACTTGACATTTGCTAAACATAACCAAGAACAAGGTAATTTATTTTTTCTAAATTTAATTGTGAGCTGACTACTTTAGAGGGAAACACATTCTTCAAATACACTACTGCATCTCTGTTCATGATTTTGGGAATATTGTTAATAGTCTTTACTTTCTAATTAACTTCTGATTTGGTAGCTGAAAATGAAAATAATATATTGGTCTTTAGAATCTCAGGTCAGACTTGTTTTGATCTTATCTTTATCAATTTGTTTCCTTGATTTATCCTTTTCCTTGGGTAGTCGACACACTTGCTTTTACAATATCAACAATATTAAGAAGCAAGAAAGAATATTCTCTCTCTTTTCATAATTCAAGAGTATTTACTGGCTGTCATATTACCTTGGGCATCATAGCAAAATACTGCAGCCTGAGTGGCTTTAACAATGGATTTTTTTTGTCCACAATTCTAGTCTGTAACTCCAAGACAAAGATGCCAACATATTCTGTTTTTGATGAGGGATGTCTTCTTGGCTTGCAGATGGTCACCTTTCCCCTGCATTCTCACAGGCTCCTGTGGAGAGAGAGTGCTGGTGTCTCTTCTTAGTAGAATACCAAGTCTAAGGGATTGGAAACCTACACTTGTGATCTCATTTAACCTTAATTAACTCCAGAAGGCCCAACTCTAAATACAGTGTCATTGGGACTTGGAGCTTAAACATATGAATCTTAGGGAGACATAACTCAGTCCACAACAACTCTGTAATGAGATATTTATGTTATTCAAACTTTTCAATATTCAGTGAAAACTTGTGAGATCTCTGGTTTGGGCAAATGGGTTGAAAATTCCTAAGGCTAGAACTTTTGGTCCAAATCCCCTTATATTCAACCTGTAAACCTGTTGTGATATGTTGTATATTTGATGGCATTAAAATATTTAAAAGAAAAGCAAGCTAGCACAATCAATACATCCATCTTATACAATGACAGGATCATTCACCATAAAGAAGGAGAATACTGAGTGTGTGAATTTGGAATCAAATAACAGACAGATGTATACAATAGTTAAGTTAGTCCCCAAGAAGAGCCCTAAATGGCTTTGGTGAAGAGAAATGAAGAGCTGATTGAGCAGATAAAGTGAAAGTGAGGAGACCGACCACTACCACCACCCCGCCCCAGAGTCAACTTGGTCTCTTTGCATAGTGAAAGAATAAAAAACAGAGGCACCTGGGTGGCTCAGTGGTGGAATGTCTGCCTTTGGTTCAGATCATGATCCCAGAATCCCGGGATCGAGTCTTGCATCAGGCTCCTTGGAGGGAGCCTACTTCTCCCTCTGCCTGTGTCTCTATGTCTCTACCTCTCTGTGTGTCTCTCATGAGTAAATAAATAACAACAACAATAACAACAACAACAACAAAAGATTAGAAAACAGATAAGTGTAACAGAATGAGCACCCAGAAATAGGCTACTACAAATAGAGTCAACTGATCTTTAGCAGAAGAACCAAGGCAATACAATGGAGCAAAGATAGTGGTTTCGACAACTGGTGTTGGAACAACTGGATATCCACATTCAGTCCATCCATCCATCCATCCATCCATCCATCAATCAGTCAATCAATCGATGTAAACACAGACCTTATACCTTTCACAAAAATTAACTCCAATGGGTCATAGACTGAAATGTAAAATCCAAAACTATAAAATTTCTAGAGGATAAGATAGGAGAAAACCTATATGACCTTGCATATGGTGGCTGACATTTTACATACAACAACAAAGTCATGATTCATTAATGAAAGAAATGAAAAGCGGCATTTCATTAAAATAAAACTTCTGTTCTTTGAGAAAAAAAACTGAGAGAATGAGAAAACAAACCATCAGTGGAGTGAAAATATTGCAAAAGACACATCTAATAGAAGTCTGTCATCTAAAATATACGATGAACTCTTAAAACTAAACAATAAGAAAACAAACAACTTGGTTAAGAAAATACACAAATGGCCTGAATAGACTCCTTACCAAAGATGTTAGATGGGGAGGAAATATATGAAAAAATGCTCCATATCACATGTCATTATGGAATTACAAATTGAAGCAGCAATAAGATATCACTATATACCTTAATTAGAATGACCAAATCTGGAACACTGACAGCACCAAATGCTGGCCAATATGTAGAGCAACAGGAATTCTCATTTATTGCTGGTGGGGATATAAAAATGTACAGGCACCTTGGAGGACACTTTGACGGTTTCTTATAAAACTGAATGCACTCTTACTATGAAATCCAGCAATACTGCTCCTGGGTGTTTACCCAAATGAATTGAAAACTTATGTCTACACATGGATGCTCAGAGCAGCTCTATTAATAATTGACAAAACTAAGAAGAATGCAAGATGCCTTTCAGTAGGTGAATGGATAAACAGATTGTGGTCCATCCAGACAATGCAGTATTTTTAGCACTAAAAGGAAATGAGCCAGTAAGCTGTGAAAAGACATGGAGGAAGTTTATTATTTTTTTTTTTTTTACTTTTTAAAAAATGTTATTTAAATTCAATTAAGTAACATAGAATGCATTATTGGTTTCAGAGATAAAGGTCAATGATTCATAGATCTTATATAATAGTTCTCATTACATCATGTGCCCTCCTTTTTTTTTTTTTTTTTTTTTTTTTTTTTTATTTATGATAGGCACACAGTGAGAGAGAGAGAGGCAGAGACACAGGCAGAGGGAGAAGCAGGCTCCATGCACCGGGAGCCCGACATGGGATTCGATCCCGGATCTCCAGGATCGCGCCCTGGGCCAAAGGCAGGCGCTAAACCGCTGCGCCACCCAGGGATCCCTCATGTGCCCTCCTTAATGCCCATCACCCCGTTACCTCATCCCCCCAACTACCTCCCCCTCCAGCAACCCTCAGTTTGTTTCCTATGATTAACAGTCTCTTATGGTTTGTCTCCCTCTGATTTCATATTGTTTTATGTTTTCCTCTCTTCCCCTAAGACCTTCTGTTTTGTTTCTTAAATTCCACAGATGAGTGAGATCAGATGATAATTATCTTTCTCTGATTGACTTATTTTGCTTAGAACAGTACCTTCTTGTTCCATCCATGTCATTGCAAATGGCAAGATTTTTTTGATGACTACATAGTATTCCAACTACTTTAATGCAAATTATCACTAAGTAAAAGGAGCCAATCTGAAAAGGCTACCTTCTGTATAATTCCAACTCTATGACATTCTGCAAAAAGCAAAACTATTATTCATTCACATTTGGGGGCTTTTGGGATCACTTACCCCTAGTTTATGGAAGATGCCATTAGCTCTTTCTTTTTACTATATTTTTTTTTGTCTTGAATAACAAAAAAAGTGAAAAATATACTTTAATGCTAAGATTTGTTGTTTAATGACTGCAGATCTCAGAAACGTCACACTTTTTCTGTAGCATGTGACTCAGAGACAGAGGATGGCACTGTAGGCAAGGTCAGTAAGAAGGCTGGACTACTGCTCAGCCTCAGTATATTTTGCAAGGGTGTTCTTCCCAAATCAGCCCAGAATTCCCTTTTCTAGGAGCATTTCCTTTGGAAAATTTGAGATTGCACATTCTTTGCCCTCTTGAGATGTAAATCTTCTCCCAGCCTCTTATCATTTGTATAATTCAGGAATGTCACACTCAAGGACCTGGGAGCAATCCTTTGAGATGAATTATCTTTCAAAATAATCCCTGATTTCCCAGTCTCAGTGGAAGGACAGGAAGCTTACCAGCCATGAGTACCAGTTAGCAGAGGCAGCTGCCAGCACCCTCCAGCCTCCCCTAGAAGTTCTGCACTACTGTCCCCCTGGGAATCCTGAGCTTTCATGGACCCACTTTCTCCTTCAGGGGACTGGAGTTTAGTCTCTCTCCCCTGTTGTAGTAGACTTGAATAAAGTCTTCCTTGCCCATTTAACTTGTCCAGAACAATTTTCCTTTGACAAAGAAGATCTTTCACAGGTTTAAAAAGCATAACACGGAGGAATTTTATCTCTGCCTGGCCCTAAAGGGATGATTTTTGCTTGCATGAATTTCTAATTCATAAGGTCATTTTCAAAAGATTAAAGAAAAGTTTTCCTTCCATTTGGGAGCTTGTATTTATATCCCTTGGATAAAGACCACACCAAAGTCCATTACATCTCAGACTCTTAAGTACATACTGTATCATGCTGAATCATGTGCCAAAGTAACTAAGAACCACACTAGATGGACCACAACTTCATATTTTTGAAAATGAAATATCTTAATGAGATTGAGTTGAACTATGGATCAGGAAACAAAGTGATTCAATAATCTAAATTGTTCTGCCCACACCTAGGAACCCTAGGAGGAATCCTTTCAATGTATGCCTCATATTTTTGATGCATTGACAGGATGAGCCAACAATACCATTGATAGTAAACGCTCGCGGGCGCGCGCGCGCGTGCACACACACACACACACACACACACACTGAAATAAAATGACAAGTGTGCTTACAGAGTTTCTAAGTTTTGGAAATCTTTTGTGAATACCAATCACAAGATCACACCTGGCAGGCAGTTTTATTTAAATTAACTTTCCAAGCCTATCTTAACTACCTCATAGCTTTAGAAGGAGATAGGTTGCAATTGTTATTTTGATGTTGAAAATAATAGAAGCTCCATTTGGAAGGCAGGTGCTAGGTAAAGCAGGAAGTGATCCGATTTTCTCTTTTTCTTCTTACTTTCCAGAACCTTCTTGGCGTAGCTACTTCGTTTTTCTACTACTCCATATATTTGGACAAGTGAGTTCTTTCAAACTGGGCGTGAGTGTATATGATTCCAGGGCCAACTTTGTACAGCAGCTAGAACTTCCCTCAATTTATTTATGATATGGTCAGACAATTGTTTCCTTTTTAATGGGAAGCAGTAGGGGTAATACAGCTAGCAGCTACTTTCATTTGGGGAATGTAATAAAAGAGACTGTAGAAGGGCTTTTGCATCTCATTATCAAACATTCTACTAAAGTACTTCTTTATAATGGAAAAAAAAGGAGTCTTTCTCCTGAGACTATCCAAAGCGCCACGCTGTTCATTAAAAGGGCTGAACAGAGAGGTCTCACATCTTCATTCAAAACCAACATTAGACAAGTCTTTAAAAAAATTATTAGAGCCCTCTTTGTTACCAGTGCTACCTCGTTTCTTTAACCTCGTCCTCTGGCTGTGCACAGATCCCTCCAAAGTGAGCACATTCAATTCCCTTTACTACAAATGAAGATGGACTTTCTACTGTGCCACATGAATATTAACCAGTCAGTGAGCCCTGGCAATCTGGAAGTGTATGCTGAGTTTATTTCTTTTCACTTCTAAAAGAAGTAAATCCATTAAAAAAAAAAAAATCCAAACAAACCCAACTCTAGACCAGGGCATCTGGGCCCAGGAACATCAATTATGAGAGAATTGTAAAGAGAGAATTCAAATAAATTGAGGGATGAAACATATTCTAATCCTGCCTGGCTGTGGTGAAAACAAGGTGGCAGGTGGCAGGACAGGTCAAGCCAAACCCATCACTCAGAACAAAGTAAGGCCGTTCTTTTTCAGTTCTGATGAGGAGACATTTTCTTCATAAACAGCTGAAACTAACAATGCCATTTTCAGACTCATCGGAGAGTGGATCATCAAGTTCATTTTCTCCCAGGTGAAGCACTCCCCCTGGCCTTTTCCCTTATGCCTAGCACAACAATCCATGCCCATGAATATAAAAGCAGCTGAAGATAACATATTTCATGTAATTACCATTGAAACTGCTGAAAACCCCACCTGGGAAAGGTTCTAAACCCATAAAATGACTACAAAGTGTTCACATGCTGCTGGCAGCAATAATCTGAAGCTCTGCTATTAAATTTAGAGAATGCCCAGGCACAGGGTCCATGCATAATGAGAGAAAAATCTGACAAAAAGCTGGTTTGTTTTTAAAACTCCATGTTAATGTGGACACACATGGGGCAGGGATTTGTCTTTCAAATTCTGCTGGCTTGTAGGCTGTGCACCAGGGTGGTACAGCACAGGCCCTAAAACACAGCATGCCCAGGATCAGAGCCTGACTACCACTGCCACCCCTACCCCCCAGCCCCATTCACTGAATAAACAACTTACTTAACCTTTCTATGAATCAGTTTCCCTGTCTAGAAGTGGGGCATGCTAACAGTTCGTGCCTCACAGGACTGCTGAGATAAAAGGAGTTCCCAAAAGATGCCTGAAACGTTTCAGCACTCCATAAACTGCAGATATTATTTCTATTAGCTTGGTTGCACAAGGGTACTTTTTCTTGCCCTCTTCTTTACTTTTTTATTCTATAATCATTGGAAAAATAAATAAATAGGGACACCCGAGTGGCTCAGCGGTTGGGTGCCTGACTTTGGCCCTGGACGTGATCCTTGGGTCCTGGGATCAGGTCCCACATTGGGCTCCCTGCATGGAGCCTGCTTTTCTCTCTGCCTGTGTCTCTGCCTCTCTCATGAATGAATAAACCAATAAATAAATAAATAAATAAATAAATAAATAAATAAATCATACATACATACATACATACCAGTGAGTAAAAAGAAAATAAAATCACCTGAGTTCTCACCAGCCAGCAGAGACATTATTGTGAAATATCCCTGCCACCATATACTTTCATTGATTTGACATCTACTGGGGGAGGGGGAGGGGTATATATGCATCGTTCTACACGATGTTCTATGAAGGAAAGCAAGCAAATATCCTGCCTTCAAAGACTCCGAAATGTTAGTGGATAAGAAATACTGCTTACTGCATACTATACGTGTGAGCGTGAATACATACATACATACGGGAAATATGAAGGAAGAGTGTCATGGAGAAAAACACCCAGGAAGTGAACAGTGAATGATGAGCAATGTTTTCTTAGATAAGGTGATCAGGGAAATGCTCTCTGTGTTGATATTGGAATACAGACCACAATGAAATGAGAAGAAACAACATGTGGACAATACAAAGAAATAATTTTCTAAGCAGACGAAGGTCAAGGTGGAAAAGTGTGTTTTCATGCTTTGATTTTGGGTGCGGCACAATCGAGGTGCCTGGAATTCTGTGACGGGGTGAAAGGAGAGCTGCCCCTCAGAAGAGGTGGTTATCAGATCACGTATAGATTGCAGCCCTTTGTAGGGACGTTGAATTTTATTTAAGCGGAAGAGGTAGGATTGGAGGGTTTAGAATGGGAGAATATGAATATTTGTAAATATTTAAGAATAATATCCTGTATTGTCCTGTAACAGAAACATGCAATTTTGCAACTTCCTTTATTTTATGCTCTAATGGTGTGCATAAACACGCTCACCATCGTTGAACCTGAGGCAGTATTGAGAAAAGCGGTGCTCTTAGTAATTATCCTTGGACAAGGCATGAGGTGGAAGTTTCCTGAGCGCAGGGAAACCCAATATCTAGATAAGTCAGTTCCCCTGGGGTTTTCACCATAGAATTTCCTTTCTTGAACTTGTAACAATTGGAGTGAGAATAAAGGCAATGTGGCCTTACAGGTATGTATTTTGTTTACTTGACTTTCTCCTGAGGGAGAAGAGGTAGCAAGGGACTGTGACCTGGATGCCCTCCAGCACACAAGCTCAAGATATATATATAGACATAGAAATTTCACCCTTCAGGAAAAATGAGTCCATGTGTTGTCATTCTCTTCATGATTCCTTTTATTATATTATTATTTATTCACTATTTTGTTTGGTAAGCAACATAGTTTTGTTAATCTTACCAGGTTGCTTTGTTGCTCATAGAAGTCTACACTTATTATTGTGATAAACACTGCCAAGTTGATGATTTTCACTCCTACTTCATTTCCTACTCCTTCTATGTAGATATTTTTGATTGTTACCAGTCAATGAGAAATATATTGCATTTTTAATTACACATTTCCTATTTATTTTAAGTTTTAGCCGAGTCAATGTGCCGCTGGAGAACGTGTTTTTGTTCACTTCTGAAGGGTTTGTTCCTTTCCTATTGACATTTTAAAAGTGTTGTTTACTTATTTGATTTACTTTTTTAAATTACAAATTTACTTATTTGATTAAATTACAAATTTACTTATTTGATTTCTCAGGGACCACTTGTTTCTTGTAGATAGTATTCTATATGTTCATGGCATTAATGTTGAATTATACTCAGATAGCCTGCTCTCCATCTCAGGATGATACAAATACATATTCTTTCCTATCTTAAAATCTTTCTCTCAAGTTACCCTTGCATTTAGGTCTTGAACCTAAGTTCAAGTTGGAATTCTTTCATCATATGGTTTAATATTAGGATTTGGCTTTTTCTTAGTTAACATCTTAAAACGCCCAGTTTCCTGCGTTCATGGTGTTTCTGGGGCGTCCTCATGCCACCGCTCTGCAGTAACCCTCTCCAGGCAAGAGGAAGGGAAGCCGGCACACAGGGCTCCCCGGGCCCTTTGTCACCTGCCTTCCTCAAGGCTGTGTCCTCAGAGGCACAGGCAGGACGTAGAAGCTGGGAGATGGAAGGAGCCATGTGTTCTTCTGATCTGATTGAGTTAGAGACAAACAGGGACACGCAGGGCTGGGTAGGGAGCCACGGAAGCAGGCTCACAGAAATCCCAAAATGCTGAGGTGTGAGGAAACCGGAGATAAAGGAACAAGCCAGGCCACCCTGCCCTAAGTGTGAGCAGGGAGGGTGTCTTGTTAAAACAGCTACTTGTGACCAACGAAGAACAACCAGGCCCAAAAGAAGTAAGCCGGTAAAGATGTTATCACTAGGGGGAGCCCCGGTGGCCCAGCGATTTGGGGCCGCCTTCCACCCCGGGTGTGATCCTGGAGACTCGGAATCGAGTCCCACATCAGGCTCCCTGCATGGAGCCTGCTTCGCTCCTCTCCCTCTGCCTGTGTCTCTGCCTCTCTCTGTCTGTCATGAATAATTAAAAGCTTAAAAAAAAAAAAAAGATATTATCACTAGTCCTTACTCAAAGGTGCTGTCAATAGTCAATAGATAATGTTAAAAGGATTTAGGTTCCCTGATTAGGCTTTCAATAAAAGACCAACCCTACAAGCCCTTAGGGGAAACCCTGTGGGGACCCCTCTCTTTCCTGAGAGCTTTCTCTGCATCTTTACTTAATAAACTTCTTTCCCTTCACTCACAATCCTGCTTCTGCGAGATTCATTCCTCTACTTCGTGAGACAAGAATCAAGCTCTCCCGTATCATGGTCAGCCTCCCTGCCCCCCAACCGCCAGAGCAGCCACAGGTCGGGGGAGGACTAAGGAAGTGTTTCTGAGGCCACCTGGCTCCATAGGGGGAGCACAGTGACTTCCTGATCCATTTTGCTCCCCCAGTACCTCCTTTAAGCTCTTCCATCTGCACTAATAATAGCTTTTAATCAGTTTTTTTTTATATTATATATATATGTCCCAAATAGCCAAAGTGGTTTCTGTTTTCTTGCCTGGAAACTAATGAGTTCTGCCAATGATTTCCCAAGCTGCCATCTTGGTCTGGTACTGAGTCACCTCCACTCTCCCTTACAGCCCTTCCCAGAAGTTCCAGCCTTTCAGTGTCCTGCTGTAAACAACCTCCATCTCAAAACCTCTAAATGACCCTTCTGCAGCCAAAAGGATCTTTCTTCCCCAAGGATGAATCTCAAATTGTCACTCCCAGCTTTGCTGAAAGCTTTCAGTGAGTAACCATCCTTTTTGGCAAGAAGACAAAGTCTTTGTCTACATGATGCTAAGGGATTGGCTGTTGTATTCCACTTCCTGGTTCATCAGGGTTCACACAAAGCAGAGCTCCTCCTTCTATTTTCAGGCTGCCCATTCCTCTCCACACCAGCACCTGGTTTGCTTGCTGTTTCCTGTCCCTTGAAATTTTTTTCCCTTTGTTCTTTTTCGCTGTCCTGCAAAATGCCTCACTTATTAAATCAAGACTCTAAAAAAAAAAAAAAAAAAAAGACTGCTACCTCTCTGATTAGTCAAATCCTCTATTAGAGTTCATACTGTGTGCATCTCCTACATTACACCTGGCAAAATTACAAATTTATATTTGCTGTGAAGATTACCTGATTAATATCTGCTTTCCCTCAGTCAAACCAGATTCAAAACCCTATGCTTGCAAAAGTTGTCTGCTTCTGCTCATTCTTCAATCCCAGAAACTAGCACATTGCCTGGCCTAGTGAGTTCTATGATTACTTATTGTATGTTATTATTCCTAGATATGCTCCGGCCCTCAGGTGTTGTTCCCTCTCTACATGAAGATGCTTTTATTTACTTAGAAGAGAATTATAACATCTTTGGCTACGTGGTATGGCAAGCCTTCCTACAATACTCCTCTTTTTCATGATTTTATTGATCAGTCTTGCATAGTTTTTCCAGGTAAACTTTATAGTTTTTTTCTGGTAGGAAAACAAAAATTAAAGCAATAATCACATTGAGAGAAATGTTAATCATTAGGATTTGAGAGCTGAATTTCTTAGTATATTAATTTAGGAAAGAATATTTTTAAATCATCCTTTAGTATTGGGCATTTGACGTGTTTGCTGTTATTAAATAACTGGTGTCCATACACATGCATTTTTGCAGCTTATATTTCTTGAAATTCCAAGAAGTCTAATTGCTAGTAAAATTTGAGGTTTTGTATTCAGATTATCAAAACTAGTAAAACAAGAGAATCTGAAATATAGTACTTCAACTAGGATGGTATATCCTAGATATAATGTAGTTTTTGAACAATTATTTGAGTTACATCTTTCATTGTCATGTATTAATGAGCAATCTATTTCCCTAGTGGACATAAGAATTACCAGTGATGGGATGCCTGCATGGCTCAGTGGTTGAGCATCTGCCTTAGGCTCAGGGCATGATCCCAGGGTCCTGAGATCAAGTCCTATATCAGGCTCCCTGCAGGGAGCCTGCTTCTCCCTCTGCTTATGTCTCTGCCTCTGTCTCTGTGTCTCTTATGAATAAATAAATAAAATCATTAAAAAAAAGAATTACCAATGACATAACTTCTTTATTATCTCTTCCTCTGAATGATATGACTATATCAATAAAATTTTAGAGCACCTGAAGGTCATGTCAGTGAATACAAATGTAATTCTATAGAGAGGGAGTGGCTATAAATCAGATTTTTGTACCTCATTCTTACTTGTTTTTTGCCATTTCTGAGAAATTGTACAACTGTTGTCATTATCAGTTCCATAGTTATGTGGAAAACAAGATCTTCTTTACTCCTCAGGGATTCATGATGATTTTACCAAATCTGTCTCTCTCTACTTGGTATGGTACTTTTGCATCATGTTCTTCCAATAAAGCTGCAAATTCCAAACTCCAGTTCTAAGCCTAGCTTAAGTCTTCATACTGAAGAGTGCTCTTGAACTTCAAGGAAAATCAGGGACACATCTGATGAGCCTCACTTCCCTGTCTTCCAACTGTCTGCATCTTTGTGGTTCTGGTGGTCAGTAGGCCTCTCTGCCCACAGCTCCCCGAGGGTCTTCATTCCCAGGTAATGGAGAATTTCATGGAATGTGCAACATCATTTGTATCCTACGCTAACCCTAGTCATCAAGTATTCACAAAATGCAGGTGATGATATCCCCAGTTTACTGATGAAGAAGCTGAGAGTCTGAATGTGCAAGAAACTTACCTAAGTTTTAAAAATAAATGTGGATCATTGTCTGGATTTGGAACCATATCTGTCTGGGTCAAAATTCTATACTCCTTTTTTTTTTTTTTACTGGATTACTCTGCTAATTCATTATCTGTAAATGGTCGTCTGGCACACTGCCCATTGCATCACCTAATGATACCTATGTGACCATGTGTGGCCAGCAAAAGGGCAGTGCTTCTGAAGAAACAGCATGCTGTTTCCTTTCTGATGAGGTTTGGGCACCTTATGTAGCCTCTCTTTCTGATCTATCTGTTGAGGACCTTTGAGTCATATTTCATGTTTACCAGGGCAACTGAATTAACCTTTACTTGAAGCATATTTAGTTTCTCTTTCTTTCCTTGATAGAAATTTCTGTTTTCATTTAATTTTTAATATGTTAATGTTTATGCACAGGAGCTTTGCTCTGAATTACCTCCCTCTTGGAGAGTGGAATGATGGAAGTACCTTTGGTGAAGAAAGCAAACACTATTCATTTTTGTTTTTCTCAGAGTGCAATGCAACAACAACAAAACTCATACCAAGTCTTGTAATAAATCAGTAAGGCAAAGGAAATAAAAAATCTTCCTGCATTAAAAATATAAAATTGTCATATGATAAATAGCAAATATGCTTTGCATTATATGCACAAGCTCAAAACAAAGGGGAAAAATCATTTCTTGGTCAGACTGAAGAGAAAACACATAGAGAAAGAGGAAAACTGATGAAGTAGAAGCATGGGGCTGAGGAATACAGGGATGGGTGTACGTGCATGTGTGTGTGTGCATGTGTACATGTGTGTGCACATGATGCATGTGTTTGTCTGTAGGTGTGTGTTTGCATGTTTGTACATGCATTTGTGTGTATGCATGTGCATGTATTCTTTCATGAGTGTGCACACATTTATACATGTGTGCATGTGTGTATACATGCATTTGTGCATGCATGTCTACACATTGGGTTTGTTCTTAGTTCTCTAGATCACTGATTGTTAATATTTGCTACAACACAAGAAGAGGTCTTGGATTCACATGAGGTCAGGATTTGAAATAAAACATTCAAAAACTTTGTTTCCCATGAAGGTAGATATTGGAAAACCAGTGCAGTGATGTTTAACATATGTTCCAAGAAAGCCTGTGAGTAGATACTGGGGTTAGACAAGAAAATTAAGTATTGTTTTTTTAATGTTAACAAACACAAAGTACACTTAAATTTGAGACTTTGACTAAACTATTAAATAGAACAAATTTTCTAGTTCACTAAATCTGAATTTTTAAAAAATTTGCTATTTTTAAAGTTCATTACCAGTGTGATTACAGAAACCCTAAGCTGAGAAATTAACACAAAAATCAAGCTAATATTGATAATATCTCTGAATTAGATGAAACCAATTTGGTGGTACAGGCTTTCAGTCCATGCTGCTGAATGCTTCATGCATAAACCATGCTGACAATGAAGCCACAATCTAAATTATAATTCACATAAAGGGGCAATGCCCCAATAACTCTGGGCAGCAGGCACATTAAAAGGTAGAATCAAGGCCAAAGAATAAAAATCAATATCCAGATTATAAAAGTAGGTGCTGCTAATAAAGATATACCGAGAAGTACTATTTGTTATAATCATAGGGCAAAATATAATGCTGACAACAACTTGGTCCTATAAAGGGAAAAATAGTAAATATTTTAGATTTTGTAAGCCTTAAAGCCTCTCCCACAACTACCTGATTCTGCTTTGAGGAGCCTGCTTCTCCCTTTCCCTCTGTCTGTCCTTCCTCTGTTCATGCTATCTCTCTCTCTCTCTGTCTCTCTCATAAATATATAAAATCCTTAAACAAACAAACAAAAAAAGAGTCCATCAATGGTAGGATGAGTAAACACAATGTGATACATTCATATCCTAGAATTGCATTATCCAGTAAGAAGAAATAAACCACAACATGAATAAATGTCAAAATCATTTTGGTAAATAATAGAAGCCTCATAAAACTATGCTATGTATACCACATACTTTTGTTCATGTAAAGTTCTAGAATAAGCATCACTAACTTATGATAGACAAAGATGGGAGTCGTGGCTGTATCTGGTGGGTGAGTGTGGACATTGACGAGAAGTACCTTTCTAGGGTGATAGAGATGTTCTTTTTAAATTTTTAAAATGTATTTTGTCTTTTTTTCTTTACTAAAGATTTTATTTTTAAATATTCTCTACACCTAACATTGAGCTTGAAATTACAACCCTGAGATTAAGAGTCGCATGCCCCACCTATTGAGCCAGCCAGGAACCCCTATAGGGAAGTTCTTTATCTGAATAAGGGTTTGACCATATGATCCTCTCAATAGATGCAGAGAAAGCATTTGACAAAATACAGCATCTTTTCCTGATCAAAACTCTTCAGAGTGTAGGGATCCAGGGAACATTCCTCAGCATCTTAAAAGCCATCTACGAAAAGCCCACAGCAAATATCATTCTCAATGGGGAAACACTGAGAGCCTTTCCCCTAAGATCAGGAACACCACAGGGATGTCCACTCCCACCACATAGTACTAGAAAAATATTCCATACTCATGGATTGGAAGAATTAATATTGTGAAAATGTCAATGCATGCCCAGGGCAATTTACACGTTCAATGCAATCCCTATCAAAATACCACGGACTTTCTTCAGAGAGTTGGAACAAATAATCTTAAGATTTGTGTGGAATCAGAAAAGACCCCGAATAGCCAGGGGAATATTGAAAAAGAAAACGAGAGCTGAGGCATCACAATGCCAGATTTTAAGTAGTACTACAAAGCTGTAGTACTGTCATCAAGACTGTGTGGTACCGGCACAAAAACAGACACACAGATCAATGGAACAGAATAGAGAACACAGAAATGAGTCCTCAACTTTATGGTCAACTAATATTTGACAAAGCAGGAAAGACTATCCACTGGAAAAAGGACAGTCTCTTCAATAAATGGTCCTGGGAAAATTAGACAGCCACCTGCAGAAGAATGAAACTAGACCATTCTCTTTCACCATACACAAAGATAAACTCAAAATGGATGAAAGGTCTAAATGTGAGACAAGAATCCATCAAAATCCTAGAGAAGAACACATGGCAACACCCTTTTTGCACTTGGCCACAGTAACTTCTTGCAAGATACATCCATGAAGGCAAGAGAAACAAAAGCAAAAATGAACTATTGGGACTTCATCATGATAAAACACTTCTGCACAGCAAAGGATACAAAACTAAAAGTTTTTAGTCAACAAAACTAAAAGACAACCTACAGAATGGGAGAAGACTTTTGCAAATGACATATCAGATAAAAGGCTAGTACCCAAGATCTATAAAGAACTTATTAAACTCAACAGTAAAGAAACACACAATCCAATCATGAAATGGGCAAAAGACATGAACAGAAATTTCACCAAAGAAGACATACACATGGCCAACATGCACATGAGAAAATGCTCTGCATCACTTGCCATCAGGGAAATACAAATCAAAATCACAACGAGATACCACCTCACACCAGTGAGAATGGGGAAAATTAACAAGACAGGAAACAACAAATGTTGGAGAGGATGTGGAGAAATGGGAACCCTCTTGCACTGTTGGTGAGAATGTGAACTGGTGCAGCCACTCTGGAAAACTGTGTGGAGGTTCCTCAAAGAGTTAAAAATAGACCTGCCCTACGACCCAGCAATTGCACAGTTGGGGATTTACCTCAAAGATCCAGATCCAGTGAAAAACTGAGACACCTGCACCCCGATGTTTCTAGCAGCAATGTCCACAATAGCCAAACTGTGGAAGGAGCCTCCGTGTCCTTGAAAGATGAATGGATAAAAAAGATGTGGTCTATATATACTATCCAATGTTACTCAGCCATTAGAAACGATGAATACCCACCATTGGCTTCAATGTGGATGGAACTGGAGGGTATTATGCTGAGTGAAGTAAGTCAATTGGAGAAGGACAAACATTATATGGTTTCATTCATTCAGGGAATATAAAAAAATACTGAAAGGGATTAAAGGGGAAAGGAGAGAAAATGAGTAGGAAAAAACATGAGAGACTCCTAACTCTGAGAAACGAACAAGGGGTAGTGGAAGGGGAGGTGGGCGGGGGGATGGGGTGACTGGGTGACGGGCACTGAGGGTGGCACTTGACGGGATGAGCACTGAGTGTTATACTACATGTTGGCAAATTGAACTTCAATAAAAAGTATTTTTAAAAATCTAAAAATATTAAAATTAAATTAAAAAATGATTTGAGTTACACAGATATATATATCATCAAAACTCACCAAAAGGCAAATTTAAACTTTGTGCATTTTATTGTTTTTCCCTTCAAAAGGATAAAAAAGTGTACATACATATTGAACCTAGATTATATGCTCACTATAAAGTATTTAAGGGGGTGTATCAAAGTCTGCAACTTACTTTGAAACACATCAGAAAATACAAAAAAGTCAATAATTGGATAGAGGGATGTATAGTTGGATACATACATAATAAAGCAAATTTTAGAAAAAGAGTTGTAAAATATAGATGGTTGGTATATGGGCATTCACTGTAAAATTATTGTAATGTTTTGTGTGTTTGAAATGTTCATAATAAAATATTAGATGAAAATAAATAAGAACTATGAATATCATATTCAAGATAATGGTATTTGTCATCATTATTTTGTTTCTGCTTCCTAAATTATAGTTTTGAGAAACTTTTAATGAATCACAGTGAATTTATAGAGAAATGAAATAAGGGGCGCTTGGATGGCTCAGCTGGTTGAGCTTCTGCCCTCAGCTCAGGTCATGATCCCAGGATTCTGGGATTGAACCCCATGTCAGGCTCTCTGTTAGATGGGGAGCCTGCTTCTCCCTCTCCCTCTCCTGCCTGCCTTTCCTCCTGCTCCTGTGCTCGCTCTCTCTCTCTTTCTGTCAAATAAATAAATAAAATCTTTAAAAAAAAAAAAAAGAAAAATGGACATGAAGCTATAATTTTACATTTTGCTCAATTTCCATTAATATATTCAAATAAAACTTGCTTATTATTTATTTTCCATTGACTATCAATCTCTTATTCATGGGTTATTCATAGATTCCAGCAAGATTCTGTTAATTCATGTGTATTTTTAAGTATTTTCTTTAGTAAGTAAAAGCATTGCATATTTTCTTATAATCATTTATTCCTGTATTGACCTCCAACATTGCTTTACTATAATAAATTTGCTTATGTTTTCCCTGTAAAGTATATAATAGATTCTACAATGGCCTTTAATAAATGCATTTATCCAAATATGACTTACTAAACCATTCACATAACTTTAGTAATCAAAGTTGTAATGTAAACATTTCTGGCAATAAGGTTGATATATGATTAAAGCAATTGCAATCAATTACTTATAATTCAGGTAAACTATTCTCTCTTTTCCTTCTTTTTTTCTTGATACTGAAATTCTCCATATTAGAAGCTCTAGAATTTAAAACTTCAAATTTTCTAACTTTAAATATATCTAGATCATTTTAAAATAACAGGAGAGGGACTGGTTTTATAACAACATACGGAAAGATCATTAATCTAACCTTACATTAATGCTGTTTATTTTAATATTATCCATTAGTTTATGTTCTGGAGGTTTTTAAACTCTTCATGTAATATTGGAATTTGATAATTTTATAGTAATTGCTATGTCTTTTCCACTGAATTAGTCCCCCTTCCAAAATCATACGTTGAAGTCCTAACCCTGAGTTCTGACTATACTTGTAGTAGGGTTTCTAACAAGGAATAAATTAAATGAGGTGATTCGGGTGGGCTCTGATGCCACTTGTGTCCTTATAGGAAGAGGAGCTTAGGACACAGGCACACAGCAAGAGAAGACCATGTACAGACAGAGGGAGAGAAGGGCCGACTAGCAACCAGAGAGAAGCCTGGGAAGAAACCAATCTTGACAACACCTTGATGTGAGACTTCCAGCCTCCAGAAGTGTGAGAAAATAAATTTCTGTTGTTAACTCTCCCAGTCCACAGTACTTTGTTCTGACAGCCCTGGGAGACTAATATAATGATTAGCATTTCTTAAAGTATCCTGAAGAATGCAAAGTTCTTAAAATGCTTTACATTTTTCTCAAATTTGCATATATATCTTTTATTTTGAAGAAGATGGAGCTACTATCTGGAGAAAATATATTTTTGAAATGGCATCAATAAAAGGTCATTTCAGATGCTCACATAGGACTACTGATAGAATGAGTTAAAACAGGACAAAGAACCCCAATCTAGATTTTTTTTTATTCTTTGTATGACATTTCAGTGGTAAAATAGTAAAGATTAATTTTACAAATAGAACAGTAAGTAGCAATATTGTGTAAACTCCTACTATATTAGTGGGTGTTGTGTCTGGATGTCAAAATATCCAGCGACAACATCATGCACAAACTAGAAAAGTGCAGTAAATCAAACAACTTAGATAGGATGGAAGAAAATGTACTCTGAGAAAAATGTATTTAATTACTCCCAGTGATGCTATAGATGCAATGTGATAGCTTGCATAAAATTATTTTATGTTAAAAGTGGACATATGTTATATATTTAAATTAAAATTCCATTTACATAATATGATAATTAATACATATAACAAAATCAGTGAATCTTAAAATCAAACATTTTAACTATTTCATCTGCACCCTTAGAATTTAGATACCCAAGTTCACCAAAGACCTCCCATGTGTTAATTAATGTATGTATGGTTCAAGCATTTGAAATAATGCCAAAATACATATACATGTATATTTATGCTAAACATCCGTCATTCTAAATATCTGATGCATTCTTTTCATCTTTGTAACCAAGCAGATTGTTCTGGATATTTTTAATAAAATGTTTCAGGAAAAAATTTTAAAAGTGCTTAAAAACAGCTTAACTTGTGTTATTGTAAATCCTTGCCTCTGCATCATGTTTGCAATTCCCATGAGCTTTGCAGTAGCAACAAGCAGCGCTAGCTTTTCCCCTTGTGCCAGTCTAGACAGAAGTGACTTCACTTTCTGCTCCTCGCTTGCTAGTGTAGCACAAAGGTAATGGGAAGAATTAATGGATGGATAGTCTGTTGTTTCTGCAGTCTATTTGCTTTGCTCATCACACTTTTCCCTTCCCACCTAGACTTTGAAATCCGCTGACTCAGGAAAGAGAGGCATGGCAGGAATGAAAGGGGAAACAGAAGTTAGTGCTCATTTTTAGATTTCAAAAGTCATAGACCTGACCTAAACAACAGCTCTGAGAGCCAACTATTTTAGACCCCTGGGCCCTTGCCTAACAAACAGGGGTAAGTGATCAAATGCTCTCTGCTGGGGAGAACAAGTGTGAATAGACATCAAGGAAGCCAAGGAGTTTGCTCCTCTGAGAAGGGAACTTGTGTCCTAAGTGTCATGGGTCGGGATGAGCTGAGAAGGAATGATGAAACTACCTGAGAAAGTTGGTAATCTAAGGTCACTGAAGATTTATCACTTTTCTTTGCTGACATTTGGGAGAGGGACTGTCCTTCACATCACCCCCGTATCCTGCAGCAACAGTGACATTCAAGGGGTATCCCTTGGCTATTGCCAGCAAGACTCCAAGAGTGACACAAGTCTGGCTTGGACTCAAGGTAGAGCCCACATGGCCACGCAGGAGGCAGACACAGGCTCTATGGATCTGGTGGGGGAACAGAGGGCTAGCTGAGGACAACGCACAAGCCCAGGCAGTACATTAACAAGTTATCGAAACAGGCAGAGGGACATTCCTCTAGGGACTCAACTGCCTGGATGTTCATACTTTGCTAAGGGCAAAAGGCAATCTTAGCCCAACCCCCAGGACCCTGTGAGTCTGCTACATTAAAAAAAAATTCCTTTAGAAATGTCCTTTATCTCTAAACTCCCAAAATATATGTTGGCAATCATCCCTCCCCCAGCCAATGGCCCACCGATATACATCTGAAGGGTCTCATGACTCAGGTTTTATTAGACAGTAATAAGTGACCTTTTCCCAGCAATAGCTAGCCCCCTCAAGGTCCTGGGAACCTTGCTTCCAAAATTCCTTAAAGAGTACATTATCCCCAAGCCCCTCCCAACTCCCAGGTTTGGGAGTCTGATTTTTATAATCAGACCACCCCTCACAGGCCCGGGGCACCTGTTATTCCTGCCCACAGGTTCTGTCCCCATGCTTTCATAAAACCATCATTTTGCACCAAAGTCGTCTCAGGAATTCTATCTTGGTCATCAGCTCTGGACCTCACCTATATTCCAAAACTTTATCAGATCCATGAGTGGAAAATTATGGGATGCAACAATGATACAGGTGGAGTGGAGGAGAGAATTACCACCACAACAGCAAATGGACAGTAAGACAAACTCTGGTCTGGTCTGCCCAAAAGAAAGAAAAAACAGGTTGGACTTAAACCATAACGCTGACCAAGCCGAGATCATGTGGAAGTTATCAGAACCAAGAACTACAGACCTAAGTGCCAGTCCATCATCACGCCAGTCTTCTGGACTTCTTTTCCTCGACTAACTCCTTAGTAGCTGCACGCAGATGGTGTGGTGCAGGTGGGAGGGGCGTTCACCCAGAACATCACCTGCAGGAAGTCACCACCAACTGGGACTCGTCCCTACTGAGACTTGCCTCAAGTCTGCTCTGATAATTTCTCATTGCTTAAGTCACACAGCTCTTGTTTAAGTGAAATATCAGAATTATTACTCTTATAGCAAAACTCTGAGTAAAATTGGATTGAGCAGTTGTTCAGATGCTAATGTTTGGTCTTAATTATTTAGCAGCCAGGCTACAAACAAAGGCAATTTATAAATGTATAAGTGTTAAGTAGCAAGGTTATGTATAAACTCAGTCCAGCTAAACACACATCAATCAGACAATTTATTAAAACAGCTATTTGGTAGACTTTTAAAAAATCCATTTGTTAGTGAGCCAAATGTGTTTATGTTACAGATACAATAGGAATCCTATTCTTTCCTCCAAACATAACTTTCATCCTTTAAACTTATATGCAAACTTTTATGTAGTAGGAAAACCACATATGCTACTTATAAAAGTCATAAAAAAATCATTTTCTTTTTATTTTATGACTAATGAACATACTTCGGAGGCAGTTAAAACTGTAGAAGAAAAATTTGAACAGTGCTTCTTCCTACATATTCTCTCCCTAATGTACCAAATGGGCAAGATCCCAGAAGTATTTAAACAACAGATTAGAAATGCCCACCGTGGCTACTAAGCCTCAGGTGCTCTGCCTGTTACCCCTTGTCTGGCTGGTGTAGGAAAAGACATTACCTGGTTTGAAACCGATGACCAAGGAAATTCTTGAGCTATCTTTCGTGCAAAAAGGTGATTTTATTAAAGCACAGGGACAGGACCCATGGGCAGAAGGAGTTGCACCAGGGTCAGGAGGAGTGGCCCATTATATACTGTCAAGTTGGGAACAGGTTAGGGATGGTATAAGTCTGTAAGGAATTTGGAAGCAAGGTTCCCAGGACCCTGAGGGGACTAGCTATTGTTGGGAAAAGGTCACTTATTACTGTCTAATAAAACCTTAGTTATGGGACCCTTCAGATGTATATCAGTGGGCCCTAGGCTGGGGGGATGATTGCCAAAATATCTTGGGGGTTTAGAGATAAAGGAAATTTCTAAAGGAATTTTTATATGTTAAAATAGACTTATAGGATCCTGGGGGTCAGGCTAGGAATGTCTTTTGCCCTCAGCAAAGTATTAACATGGAGGCATTTGAGTCCCTAGAAGAATGTCGCTCTGCCTAATTCGAGGACATGTCAGTGGGTTGTAGGTAGGAAAGAAATTTAATAATTTCTCTTCTTTCTTTGTTTCCCACATCATGGCTAAAGCTCAGACCACCTGATCCCAGGTCCCTGTTCTTCCCAAAATATAGGCCTTTTTTTTTTTTTTTAAAGTTCCTCCCAAAGTGCCTTGTTCTCTCCCATTTGCATGTTTTTGCATGTGCTATTCTATCTACCAGAATCACTGAATCCTTTCCCACCTTCACAGCTGGCTCCTTTTCCTTTTGTAGATCCTAGATGAACCTCTCTTGTGTCTTCTCTTTGTTTCTCCATTTCCCCATCCCTGACTGACTCATGCTCCACCTCCATTTCACTCCTTCCCTAACAGCTGACCAATTCATTCATTCCCAGGATTTGTAATGTTCTTCTAGCACTTACCTGATTTTGAGATTATTGTGTTTGCAGAAAAATTATTTGTTTAATTAACATCTACTATCTTCCCCCTAATTTGTGAGATTCTGCATGGATCTTAGTGTATATTTTGTTATCATTGTGTCTAAGTATTGAACATATGGGAGATGCTCATCAAATATTTTTCTATATTGTCTTAGTTTGGGCTTCTATCATAAATTACCATAGACTAGGTAGTTTGAAAAACAAACACTTGCTTCTCACAGTTCTGGAGCCTGGAAGTCCAGACCCAGGTGCTGGCAGATCCATTGCCTGATGAGGGCTTTCTCCCTGGCATGTAGACAATCATCTTCTCCTTGTGCCCCCATCTAGTCAAGGTCAGAAAGAGACTGTCTCTCTCATGTCTCATCTTATAAGGGAACTATTCTTATACATGAGGGGTCTTTCGTCAGATTCTAATCACCTCTGAAAGTCCCCATCTCCAAAAACCACCTCATTGGGCATTTAGGCTTCAATATATAGATTTTGGAGGGACAACACAATACTCCAAAGCACATATCTTCAAACATGGTCAATGGCAAATAATAATAATCTTAGATGATTCCATAAATCTCTGAATTCATTATCACACCTTGGAAAGGCACCTTGGAAGGGCAACATAGATGATTATTCCAAAACCACTTTGAACTGTTAAAATCTGCCCAAGTAACTTGTGGAGACAACAAAGCATGAGTGGAAATTATAGGAGTTCCCCCCTACAGTGTTGTGCCCAAGATTGCCAATCCGAGAAACCACCAAGGAGCCGACACTGAGCTAAGTACATGAGGGTTTATTAACAAGCTCCAGATTGGGTCCAAGTGTACCCTACACAGCGGAGCTAGGACTTGGACCCCGACGCTAAGAGGCGTAGCAGCTTTATAGGGGCCAGTGGCCCATGAGATTGTAACACACACAGAAAGTTGCACAGTCATGTCGGTCCACACGCAGGTTGCCAATTGATTTACAATTTACCCTATAGTGACCGTTTGCACTAGCCTATCACTCTGGTCAGAATTGGCATGCAGGTTTGGCGGGCAAAAGGCGGGCTTTACATTCTTTGGCGGTTAGGGGTTCTGCATTCCTACATGAGCAGGTTTCCATAAGGGTGTGCCCTGCGGCTTGACTAGGGTGGGGCAGCGCCTTAAGCAATAAGCAGGTCATGTGGGGGTCATACATGAGATGGCGGGTGTAGCACAAAATGGAGTTAGTCCTGCTCTGCTTGTCCTGGGTAGGGGATTTTTTTTTTTTAAGATTTTTTATTTATTTATTTTTTATTTATTCATGATAGACAGAGAGAGAGAGAGAGAGAGAGGCAGAGACACAGGTACAGGGAGAAGCAGGCTCCATGCCGGGAGTGTGGAGGCCGAGAAAAATTAAGGCCATTCCCCCTCAAGTTTAGCATTAGCACAGGTACAGCCATCTTAGGCCCCTGTGAATAAGAACTGAACTCTACAGGAAAAACTGCAGAATGTCCTCGGCAGGAAGCCCCATATCAGAAAGACAACAGAGCCCACGACCGTGGTAGAAAGTCCCATATTAGAATGAGAACAGAGCTCAATGCCCTTGAAAGTCCCATATCAGAATGTAAACAGAACTTGAGAAATTCCTCCACCTCTTCTGAAAATCCCCTAGACCAGCCCATAAAAAAATCAGTTGTAACCCACTTCGGGGTCCAAGTGCCTGCTCCCCTGTGTCAGGTATACTTGGACCCAAGCTCAAGCTTGTAAATAAACCCTCGTGTGCTTGCATCGGTGTCAGCTCCTTGGTGGCTTCTCGGATTCACAATCCAACACAATCACAACAGGGAGCCCGATGGGGGACTTGATCCCAGGACTCCAGGATCGCACCCTGGGCCAAAGGCAGGCGCCAAACCACTGAGCCACCCAGGGATATCCAGAGATTTTTGTTAAATTCCTTGGGTCCTACATGCAGGGCCTCTTGACTTCTCCAAGACTAAAAATTCTGGACAGTCAGAGAACCTGAACTCCCACCACCCAGGGTCAATGAAAGAGATAGTAGGTTTATCCTACCTTTGAGTATTGGGAAGGACGATGACCTTCATTTTTACCACGGGGAAACCCTAGCGCCACAAAAAAGACCTGAATCCCATAATCAGATGAGGAAGAGAGAAATATGTAACATTCTTGAAATGTTATTTAACATGAAGTCACTTGCCTTAGATCATCATAGGAAAGAACTACATTTTTACAATTTAAATCTTAGAAATTCATTCTGTCATCTAATTTTTGCCAATTTTTTTCCCCAAAAAACAAGGATCATTCTGTTCTTGCTTTCTGAAGAGCTAACATTGTTCATGTGTTAATCCATGTTTACATGAGTTTTCCCTTCCTATAGTCCACTCTCAATCATCCACAGGATTGGCCTATCACATTAGGTTTATAGCTGCAGATAAATTGAAATAACGCTTTCAAAAAAACAAAACAAAACCACACACACACAAAACACAACACTGAAGCAGCAGATTGTGATTTCATATCAAGGAACGATTTGCATTTTACCTCTCACCCATACCTTGCTCATTTTAAAGAAGTTGCAAGTGAAGGAGAGCCCAAAATAGGAGGGAAAAATGAGAAGAAATAACCTTCTGTGTTTAAAACAAACATATAAGCAATATATAGACAATGCATGGTTTTCTGTGACTCTATTTTGTGCTCCTTTTGCTTTTCCTTTTTAACAGTTTTAACATTGCTGTCTTTCATTTCAGAATGTTTTCCCTAGCCTTCATGATGATTCTTGCCACCCTATGGCCCAAGGTCACCTTTTCTGGAACTATAATCTAATGTTCTTAGTGTCTCATCAATTTATTAATTCACAGAAATCAGCCCAGCTTTCAGACCACCATTCTTGTAATAAGGCAATAGATCATTGTGTGCCAAGACGAGTTGTCCTATGATTCAACATCAAGGGCAGCAAGGAGAAGTCAAGTTAGTGGGTGGCAAGATGACCCCAGAGCACTTCAGCTAAATTCTCTCTCCTGGAAGGACACCCATTTCTGTTTAACAAAAGAGCACTTCTTAGGTCATAAGGATATTTAAAAGAAGTCCATTATCATCTTGTTTGTTGTTTATTTCACTTATAAATTAAGTCTCTGGAAGGGACTTACCTCAGAGGGTGTCATTGAGAGCATCATAGTCTGATGCATGCTAAAAGGATTTCTGAACACCTAACTGGCTATAGAAATGTGGCCTATTATTCTTGTAAAGCCATTTCTCTTTTTCCACACTATCTGTAAAGGTAACCACGGAAGGCAGACTAATGCCACAGGACAAGATAAACAGCACTGGAACAGGCAAGAGTTTCTGCATGAAGGACAAATTGGAAAAGCCAACAAATCAAATACCCAGGCAGACAGGAGACAACCCAAGAAAGAGAAAAAGGGTCAGGAAGAGAGATTAAGAGATTTAGTCAAAGGGGAAAAATGGTTAAATGTTGCTCAGGGGAAAACCATCCACTCCCTTGTGTGTATGAGTGCCAAAAGGGTTTTTATATATAAGGGAATGGATAATTGGAGGCTTAGTTTTATGTGTCATTTGACTTAGTTTTGTGTGCCGCATGTTGGTTGGCATTGGTCCTTTGGGCCCATGGTCAAGAGGAACCACGCTGCCATGATCCAGTCAGGACCAGCCTAGACACTTGTGTGGCGTGTCTCTACATTTCTCTAAGAAAGAACACACAATTATTACTACCTTTACCTCCCAGAGATCTGGCGGGGGGTGAGAAGTGCCTTCTTCACACTTGGACTTAAACTCTTAGTCAAAATACCATCTCTTATGTTTTGAGCAGCCACATATACAATGGAACTTAGCAAATAATAACTAAAAATGAAATATGAACAATTCTGTTTGTGTTACACAGTGATAACAAAATGTGCCTGGAAAAAGAAAGTGGTAAATGCCTCATGACAGCAGAGCATTTCTTTGTAAACCTTGAATTGACTTTTTTTTTTTTTTTTTGTCTCATTCCAAGAACGGGGAAAAGTAAAAATGCTGTGATTAAGGGCTCAGCAGTGGGCGGTGGATAAATAACATCCAGAAGGATGTACTAATGATGGTGTCTTAAAATAAGTAAAGGCAATTTTTTTGTTGGCCACAAGCCATACCCTATAATTTATTACGTTCTATCAAAACACCGTGTGGCATGATTCATTAAGAGCAGGGAGAGCAAGATGTGACGTCGGAAAGTATTCATGCTGAACATCAAACCCGAAGCTGAATATTTGACAGAAAAATCACTCAAGGAATAGCCCAACCTTTTCTATTTGAAGCCACTAACTAAATTCAGAGCAAAGCTTCTGTCATTTCCTTGCTTCTTAAATAGGAATAAAAAGACACATTCAGACATTAGCTCTAGAAAACATTCTGTCACAATAAGTATGATTATCACACGCACAGTTTCTGGTCATTAACTGTCAGATGTTATGCTGACTTATAAATGTAAGTTTTTTAAGGTTTTTTTATTTTTTTTATTTTTTATTTTTTTGCCGTGTTAGTTGTGTAAAATGTCTTACACTGAAGTTTTAGAAAGACTGTAGGAGGACAACTTATATATTTGTCTCAGCCGCATGTAGTGGCGGTGCCCTAATGTCACCGAATGCTCAACATTGAAATCCCAACTTGTTTTTTTACGTGTGTTCTCTTTCAATTTGCAATCAAGCTTATCAAATGCATACACTTTTTTTTTTCAGCATCCATGTTCTAAATAAGAGACAACCCAAATATAAGTGTCTAAGAATATTACATGAATGTTAATATTATGATTACTGCTAATAATAAATAAATCATATTATTTTTGACTCAAATTTTAAAAATAATTTCAGCATTACCAAAGTAAAAGGGAGCTTTTCATCTTATCATTCCTGTTGACTAGGTACCCTAAGAATCGCATAAGGTGTTCTTGACCTTCCAGCTTTCAGAAATCATTTCTTTTTAGTTCTTTTCTGGCAAAAGTAATCCCAATAAGTAAGGGACAGGTGGGGCTAGGTAGGAAGAAATAGATAGGGGGTTACAAGAATGAGGCTCACAAAAATCCTTAAAATGTGGATGTGAATGGAAACCTGAGATAAAGAAACAAACCAGACCATGCTGTCCTAGGTATCAGAGGTGGGCCCTTGTTATAACAGCTACTGATGGCCAACAAAGAATTACCAGACCCTAAAAAGGAAAAAAGCCATTGAAGTTGATATCACCAGTCCTTAAAGGTGATATCAATAGAGATATTAAAAAGATTTAGGTTCCCTGGTAAGCTATTTTTTTTTCTTTCTTTTTTCTTAAGATTTTATTTACTTATTTGAGAGAGAGAGAGAGAGAGAGAGCTTGAGCAGGAGGAGAGAGAGAAGAGAAAGAGAGAGAGAGATAACAAGGAGGGGGGGTAGAGGGAGAAGCAGACTCCTCAGGGAACCAGTTGTGAGGCTCGATCCCAAGACCCGGGGATCATGACCTGAGCTGAAGGCAGATGCTTTACCAACTGAGCCACACAGGCCACCCCCTGGTTAGCTTTCAATAAAAGACCGACCAACCCTACAGGCCCCCAGTGGCAACCCTGTTGGGACCCCTCTCACTCTTGAGAGCTTTTCCTGTGTCTTCACTTAGTAAAACTATTGGTTTACTCACTCTCCTTTGTCCACGAGATTCATTCTTTGACCCCATGAGACAAGAACCTTGCTCTCTCACTTCACCTAGAGTTTTTATGGATTGGATATTCCTAGAAAACAGTTTTGTTTAGATTTGTCATCTTAGATATAAATAATATTTTCTTAGCACTGCTAACTGTGACTTCTCTATTCTTAAAAATTATCTACTTAGATATGTGAAATACACAGGGTGGAAAACGTTGTTTTGATAATATTGAATTCAGCCTGTCAGTCAACTGAGGTGCAGGTGGGAGCAGAGGCTGAGCAACTTCAGAATCGGAACGTGGACTGTTGATCATTAAGATCTAAATTAAGTTATGAACATTGGTATCCATTCATTCATTCATTTAGAAAATATTTCTTGGGGGCCCAGGAATCATATCATTGTACAATGGACATAGACACAGACAATACCAAACTATTGTTTTATTTATTTCCATCTTTCTTTATTGGGGCTACTATATGTTAGTTATTTTGTCTGAAATGACCTGCTTAGAAATAGGCAAGATGAGGAGGATAGCATGGTTTATACAGGTAAAAATCATAACCAGTGGCTTTAACTGGTCTATAAAAGTTCTTAGGTGTTTAGGGAAAAAAAAAATCTCAATATGAGGAATAAAATACCAGATTTGAAGGAAATTCTCAATGTCTTACTTATAAAATGGCAATGATTCTTTATTTCACTAAAGTTTGACAGTCTTTTTTTAAGAAACATATCTTGGATGAAGTAATACCAGTGAGCAAAACAAAACAAAAAAATCTTTGTACTATTTAGTACTTACTTATACTTGGTTGTAATAGTATAGTATAGTAATTTTGAAATAATTGAATTATTTTTCAACAGATCTTTTTATTAGATCCTGTACTGGGGCATGTAAAAAATCAACCTAAAGATTCTCAGCTACCAAAAATACCTTGATTCTTTGTTAACTGCCTACTTAAAATATAACAGACTATTTGCAAATACTTTAAAGAAAGAAATTATATGTTCTGGGTAACATTTCTCCTGTTGTTAAATTTTCTGTTATTTTCTGGGAAGCACCAAACTCTATTTAAAGGAAGTAATTACAGCCTGTATTTTTTAAAAAAAGGATTAGGGAATGTTTCAACTTACACTTTAAGATTTCAGAGTAATGCTCAAAAAGTGAGATTGGCCTATAAGCTTCATATGTCAAGTAATCTTAAGTCTGATGATGAAAATATGAAATCATTCACTCACAGCTACATCACATAAGTGGAGCCTGGGCAAAATATAAAGAGAATGAGAGCAAAGAGTAAAACCTGTGCACGTTGACAGCTGTGATTTGAGTCTTGATATGTATAGGAGGTGCTGACAGTGGATGAAAATCCATAATAAGAAAAAAAAATTGGAGTTTCTAAGCACCTTAGCATTTTGACAGATGAGCTAGTTTGACTCATGACAGACATCATTACTGAAAAGTTATTACAGTGCTATGGTCTCAACGTTTGTGTCCCTTCCCAAATTCCTATGGTGAAAGCCTAAAGTAATGGTGTTGGGAGGTGGGGTCTTTGAGAGTCAGTTACACTGTGCTCGGGTAAAGCCACTATGGTGGGACTTTGTCCTTATGAAAAGAGAACGAGCCTTATGTGTCTTCCATGTAAGGACATGACAAGAAGATGGCCATTTGCAAACCAGAAACTGGCTCTCATCACACACAGAAGATGTCAACACCTTGATCTTAGACTTCTGAGCCTCCAGAACCATGAAAAATAAATGTTCGTTGTTTAAGCTACCAAGTCTGTGGTATCTTGTTATAAGAGTCCAAACTAAGACATGTAGTTTGGCCAAACTGTTCATATCATCGATTATTCTTATATCTCCATAGGATTTAGCCTTCCTGTTCTGATTCTGGGCAGACTTCAAGTGTCTCCCTCTTACAGCTACACTGGATTCCTTTTGTGCCATAATCAGTGATTCCATTTTCTGAAATTTCTTAAGCTCTTTTTATTCAATAAAAAATTGTGAAAGGCTCCTGGGAGGTTCAGTTGGTTAATTGTCTGCCTTTGGTCCCAGGGTTATGGGATGGAGTCCCACATAGGGCTCCCTGCTCAGTAAGGAATTTGGTTCTCCCTCTCCCTCTGCTGCTCCCCCTGCATGTGTGCTCTCTATGTCAAATAAATAAATAAAATCTTAAAAAAAAACAATATGTGAAATGGAGACTAAAACACTTTCATATTTCTGATATCAAGGACAATAAGAATAAAGGCATTTTTATAAGTCAGAGAAATTCTTAAGATGGGAAGTGTACCTATACTGAAAGGTTAATGCACTCTTACATAACTGGGATAAATTATGCTTAATTCATGAAAGATAAAAAGACTCACACTTTGTCCACATGAATTTAACACCATTGATTTATTTAGCACCTTTGTGAAAATCATTAGCCTTTCAATGAAAAGTCATGGAGTGCTTGTTTTATTTAGAGTAACAATTATGACAAAGAGAAGATTATTATATCATTTTATAAATAAAAATATATAATTAATATAAATGTCATATATTTATTATATATATAAACTTATATGTTAGTTTTCTTTGTGTTACTTTTATTGTTATAATTTATATAAATCATATAATAGTATGTATTATTATATAAATTATTATAGGTTTAACAAGGTGAGTGCTCAGCCAGTCCATTAGCAGTGGGTAGGCCTGGTAACCCTGCCAGGTTCAGTCACTGGCCGACAGCACATTTAGCACAAACATGGTGGCAGAAACAAAAGCACCAAAGGTGGCATTTGGTCAACTTAGCTGTCTGTCATTGGAGGTCTTGAGAAGTGCATTCTTAAGGCTGTCTCATGTGTAAAATGATATTACCATAGGTTTTCATTTGACTAGCAATATATGAGGGCTCCAATTAATTTTTCCATATCCTCACTGCCCCCTGGTATGTTTGCCTTTTTAACTTTCCCCATTCTTACTGGTTTGTAGATAGAGGTGCCGGATTGTGGGTTTGATTTTCATTTCTCTAATTATTCCTTATGTTGGACACCTTTGCATATGTTTCCTGGACAGTTGTATAACTTCTATTAAGTGTCTGGCCAGTTTTTATTGGCATGCCTGTCATTGTTTCGGTAAGAATTTTTTTTTTTTTTTAGATTTAGTGAAATTTAATAGACTATAATAGTTTGCATATACAATGAAACCTCTTTCATAATTCATTAAAATAACTCACTGACATTTTATAAATTTGAATAAAATTCACAATCTGAGTCTTATATAACTATGGGAAAGCAAGAAGAGAAATGTTCTGTGGTTTTGCCTCACTATGATACATGACATGGCAGGAATTCCTATTTCCAGAATTTATAATAACCAAAAACAGGACCATCCTTGTAGTATCAACAGTGGAAATGAGTAGAAATAAAAATCTATCACACTTGAAGAATTTTTTGTATATTCTAGAAGCACTCTATTGTCAGACAAATTTAAATGAATCACTAAACACATATTTTTAGAATTTCTATTTTACCAATATCAATAAATGTAAAACTCATTTGTATCACTATGATACTTTAGACTGTAAAGAAAAGTAGATCTCAAAGCAAAAATTTGAGACCCACCAAATTAAGTTGGTGTGATAATTAGACATGTGGAGAAAAGTTGTAAGCTTCTGGGAGTATTTTCTAAAAATAGTTGATAGTTTTTTGTTTGTTTGTTTGTTTGTTTGTTTTACCTCTTAGATTGGGGATAGGAAAGAAGGAAAAGCCTTGAAGAATAACCCCATAAATTTGGTTGGAGTCATGAAAAAGGAGTGTGTCTTCCTAAGAGTGGGGACTGTAGAACAAGTGGGGTCGATGTGTGTGAGAAGTATTGTTCTTTTTTGACATGTTAAATTTAAGACAAATATTTGATATCCAAGTGGGGAATTTCAGTAAACATTTGGATATAATAGTCTGAAGTTCAGGGAAGTAATTTGTACTGACATATAATTTGAAAATTGTCAGCATATTGGCATTTAAATATAGGGTAACTTCATTCATTTTGGGGGATGTAGTTGAAATCCATAAGCACGGAAATACAGTCTCCCCATCTTCACATTGTGGATTGCTTACATATGCTTTGTCTACAACATTCCAGGGTCAAATTCTCTCTCTGTCTCTCTCCCTCTCTGAGATGCCATTAGTAGGAAACTAAAAGACTGTCTTAGAAAAACAGAAAACCCATTCTTTTTTTTTTTTTTTAAGATTTTATTTATTTATTCATGAGAGACACAGAAAGAGTCAGAGACACAGGCAGAGGGAGAAACAGATTCCCTGCAGGGATCCTGATATGGGACCTGGTCCCAGGACTCAGGGATTATGCCCTGAGCCAAAGGCAGACACTCAACCACTGAGCCACCCAGGTGACCTGAAAACCTGAGTTTTTTTTTGTTTTGTTTTGTTTTGTTTTTATTTTTTTTTATTTATTTATGATAGTCACACACACAGAGAGAGAGAGGCAGAGACATAGGCAGAGGGAGAAGCAGGCTCCATGCACCAGGAGCCCGACGTGGGATTCGATCTCGAGTCTCCAGGATCACGCCCTGGGCCAAAGGCAGGCGCTAAACCACTGCGCCACCCAGGGATCCCAACCTGAGTTTTTCTATCATGATAACTCTTTGAAAACATAACCATTGGAAGTTAGAGTCAAGGTTATTTTCATTTTTCCACAAGTGTGAAATTCTGTTTTTCTGGCTTCTGGGTTCTAAGGCAAATCACAGAACTGGATCACATCTGTGGGTAAGCTCAGTCTTAGATTTTTATCAGAATAAGGTAATTATATACACATATATATTCACACATAGATAACATATTAACATGTATATTTATTACATGAACAAACACACTGTATGTATTTGTAAAAACATATTTTATATGTATGTACGGTTTTTTAATGTAGCTGGTTAGCCACTAAAAATTCTAATTTACATGGAAGAGTTTGCATGAGAGAAGAAAAGATTCTCTTTCTCTATGCTCCAATCTGTCCGTATAAATATACTTTTAATTATTCCAGGCATGAAATTTAAGGTTTTTAGAGGTGTTTAAGAAACATTTCTAAAACCCCTTCTAATGTTTAATGAAGTTCATTTTCTGCAATCTTTAGACTTTGATTTAAGCAAATTTTCCCTTATTCTCTCAAAGAATATCAATAATGTTAAAACTGTTATTAACAAATATGTACTTATATTTAATAACCTTAAAATTGTACCTTTTTTCATTTCTTATCTGGGCTGAATAGCTCTATTTTTTACTACTCTTCGTAAGTGTGATTCTAAGATAAGACTTTCTTCAGTGTCTCCTTGAAAGCTATCCATCTTCCTTAGTATATCTTTGTCTATAAAGTTCACAATTGCAGAGCTGCTATCTGCTGAGCCCAAAGAAATTGCATTTCTCCTACAGCAATAGGGATTCTTTACAATGTAATTTTCTGCTCATTGTAATTCACAAGGAATTCTGTAAATTTAAAACACTTAATGATGTCCTTTTGGAAATATGCAAGATTAGCACTATTGTAAGAGTTTCAGAATTAAAAAAAATATATATATATATCATGAAACAAAATTCATGCTTAGCTAGGCTGGTCTTTCATGAAAAGTTGCTCTCCCACTTTCGTCCTAGACTAAAAACCATGAAGTTTTTTTGTTTTTCAAGCAAAGGGGTTGGATTATAGACTTAAATGTGAGAAAGACCTGAAACTGTAAAAATCCTGCAAGAAAATATAGAGAAAAAGTTTCTTGACATTGGTCTCATCAATGATTTCTTGGATATGCCACAGAAAGCACAAACCACAGAAGCAAACATAGACAGTTGGGATTACTTCAAACTAAAAAACTTCTGCAAAAGAAAACAATTCACAACATGAAAAGGCAGCCCACAGAATGGGAGAGAATATTTGCAAACCATATATCAGATAAGGGGTTAACATCAAAACAACTTACTGACTTTTTGTTACTTATAATTCAGTAGCCAAATAAATAAATAAAGCAATTAAAAATGTACAAAGTACTTGAACTAGACACTTCTCCAAAGAAAAGATACAATGGCCAACAGATATATGAAAAGATAATCAACATCACTCATCATCAGAGAAATGCAAATCTAAGCCACAATGATAGATCACCTTACCACTGTTAGAATGGCTATCATCAAGAAGACAAAAGATAAAAGCGTTGGTGAGGTTGTGGAGAAATTGGACTCCTACACTGTTGGTAGAAATGTAAATTGAGGTAGCTACTGTCAGAATTGTATGGTGGTTCTTCAGAACATTAAAAGTATAACTACCATATAATCTAGCAATTCCGCCCAAAGAATTGAAATCAGGATCTTGGAGAGTCATCTCTACTTCTGTGTTCATTGTAGCATTATTCATAATGGCCGCGTTATAATTAACCTGAATGCTCGCTGACAGGAAGGTAGATAAGGGAAACATGGTGTATACACACTACGGAATATCATTTAGCCTTTGAAGATAAGGAAATTCTGCTTGAGACAACACAGAAGAACCTGGGGGACATTTCAGTAAATGAAATAAGCCAGTCACAGAAAGGCAAGTACTGCATGTTTCCACTTGTTTAAGGTACTTAAAATAGTCAAACTCATGGAAGCCAAGAATAGAATGGTGGTTATTAGCAGAGGGTGAGAATAGGGGAAATGAAAGTTGTTATTCAGTAGGTATAAAGTTTCAGTTATACAAGATGAATTAGTTCTAGAGATCTAATGAATAGCACAGCACCTTCCCTGAAAAATACTGTATTGTGCACTTCAAATTTTGTGAAGAGGGTAGATCCCATGTTACATGTTTTTAGCACAGACACAAAGAAGCAAACAAACAAACAAAAGACCCCAGAGACACATGAGAAAGCTTTTAGCAGTGATGGATATGTCGATTACCTTGATAGAGATGATTTCACGAATGTGTGCATGTGTCCAAACTCGTCAAGTTGTACACATTAAATATATGACTTTTGCATATCAATTATACTTCAGTAAAAAGGTCATTAACAGGGGCATCTGGGTGGCTCTGTCAGTTAAGTGTCCAACTTGTGATTTCGGCTCAGGTCATGATCTCAGGGTTATAAGATTGAGCTTTGCATTGGCTCCACACTGGACATGGAGACTGCTTAAGATTCTTGCCCTCTCCCTCTGCTTCTCCTCCCCTCTAAAAAAAAAAAAAAAAAAAGATTACTAGCAACAACATACAAAAAACCAGAGTGTCAGCATACACAATTCACAATCCATTCTTTCTTCTTTATAATTTTGATATATATATTAGTAAATGAATTATATATACCTATGTAACTTTTTATGATTTTTTAAAATTTAATTTTTAGATTTTTTCAATGTTTTATTTAAATTCAATTTGCCAACATATAGTATAACACCCAGTGCTCATCCCATCAAGTGCCCACTTGGGTGCCCGTCACCCAGTTACCCCATCCCCCCACCTCCCCTTCTGCAACTTTTGTTTGTTTCCCAGAGATAGGAGTTTCTTATGGTTTGTCTTCCTCTCTAATTTTTTGCCACTCAGTTTCTCTCCTTTCCCTTAAAGTCCATTTCACTATTTCTTATATTCCACATGTAAGTGAAACCATATGATAATTGCCTATCTCCAACTGACTTATTTTACTCAGCATAATACCCTCCAGTTTCATCCACATCAAAGCAAATGGTAGGTATTCATCCTTTCTGATGGTTGAGTAATATTCCATTTACATATATATGGTGTCTTCTTTATCCAGTCATTCTTTGTAGGATATTGTGGCTCCTTCCACAGTCTGGCTATTGTGGACATTGCTGCTATGAACATTCACTTTCCATTCTTAACAAAGCCACACCCTCCTCCATAGCTCTAAAACTCTTCAGGCTGACCATGCTGTATCCATGCCTCACTGGGCCCTCAGAAAACAAGACAACACTCTGACACTGTCCCAAGTTGGGATCTGTATGTATGTGGCTGGTCTGGGGGTAGGTATAAGTCTCTTTGCCTAGCCCTTCCATAAAACAAACTACATGTAACCCACCTCCAGTAAATGCAATCCAATTTAGATCTAGATGGTGATTTAAATGTTAATTAATTAATTAATTAATTTTACCATTTAGGTTTTATTTTTCTGTTGAAATACGGTTAAAGAAAATGATTGGCTCCCCCAACTAGAATAGAACAGTTACCATGTAACATATCCTTGTCAATCCTGATGACAATACCAGCTTGCCCGGCCCACATAGTTGAAGAGTAAAAAGGTAGAACTTGCATCAAGGGTTACTAAATCCATAAATGGTTTGAGGATTTGGAGTGCTCTTAAATTTTCCTCCCCATGCCAACACTAGTTTTATGATAGCTCCACATAATCTCCTAGTGTGATGTTTTTACCAGAAGTATGGATTCTTCTGTCGAGCCAGGTAGTCTTGTCATCAGTGCTCAAGTGCCCTTATACTGTAAACCCACCCCAAGACCAAAGAATTCCAATGTTTAAATGTGATTTAGGCTAAGATTTCAAACTTCTCCCCTTAATGAGAACATATACAGATACAAATTTTCTGCAAATCTTTAAAGGAAAGCATACATAAAATGTACAGAAGTGACTGCTGACAGGTGGGGAGGCACCCAGATGCACCTACATATTCATAATATCGTGTCTTGGATTTGTTCCGATTCAATCCCACTGCATTTTATATCTTTTTTTTTTTTTTTTTTATTGGAGTGGGGGGAGGGAATCCCAAACTGCTACCAGGCAGGGTTTCTTTTTTTTTTCTTTTTTTTTTCTTTTTATTTATTTATTTATTTATTTTTTTCAGGCAGGGTTTCATAAGCAGTTTGACTTGTTACATGGTTGTTATTCCTATCAACATCAGGCATCTCTTTTTCAAGACTCCCAATGTTCTTGGCTGTGGTTCATCTTTCTCACGGGACCCTAATCTTTTCCTGCCCTAGACACTGGAAAAAATAAAACCTGATGCCTGGCTTTGTTTACTTACAATTTCAGTTAGTTTAAAAAAAAAAAAAAAAAGGAAGAAGAGTGGAATCCTTTATGTTAATGCTCAGACTAATTATTTGACTCAAGGATTCAATGTGCATTTGCGAGTGAGGCTTTCAGAGATGTGAGCAGCTGCGAAAGAACTCAGGAGATTCCAAGTGGGAAAGGCAATTGGAGAATTTTCTCCCTTTAGGAGCTTTGGAATCAGCAAACGGGCCAGTCAAGTCCAACTGTGAACACACTGGATGTCGTTCTCTGGTCCTCTATGCATGTGAAACCCAGGCCCTGCTCAAGCATCAGCTGACAGCAACCAATGCGCTTGGAAGCACCCCTGATGCAAAGACCCCTTATGCACAGATAACACTGCTTGAGTAAAATGTAAAATATCAAGCCAACTGCAGTAAAAAATAGACTTAGGTAAATTTTCAATAATGATAGATCCTTAAAATAATACAATTTTTTTTTTTTTTTAGTTTAAATACCTTTTTTTTTCTTCTAAAATGTATCTCGTGGATACTGCATACTCTATTACCCAGAGCATGTCCAGACTTTTTTCACTTTCTTGGCTTTCTGATATTTTCCCCTAGAGAGGTTTGTACAAACCTTTGTAATAAAAATAATCAATCAATTGTGGCCAAGGCAATTACAGAACATGGAGGAGATCGATCAAAAGCTTAGTAGCAGTGTGTGTGTGTGTTTTGTGCAAGCACACATGCACGTTAATTAGCAAAATGGCTGTAGAGCTCAATGATAAAATGAAATGAGTGCCATCTAAATTTGGTGCATTTCAAGGACAGGAGAGCCCTTATTTTCCCACACCCAACCCCAGCATCTTACCCACTGTAATACCTGTACCTCGATATCTGCCTGTTTTGCTGATATGATGGGAGGGTTCCTGCTCTCATCTTCAGCAAACCACTACTTCTGAGATCCGAATTCTATCTTTTCCTACTTTCTCAAGAATGTCTTCACCACCATTCTTTTCCTTCTCTTGGAACTTCACTATCTGCATGTGAAACATGTTCTAACATCTACTCTTTTAAAACTGCTCATCATGGGCAGCCCAGGTGGCTCAGTGGTTTAGCGCTGCCTCTAGCCCAGGGCCTGATCCTGGAGACCCAGGATAGAGTCCCACATCAGGCTCCCTGCATGGAGCCTGCTTCTCCCTCTGCCTGTGTCTGTGCCTGTCTCTCTCTCCCTCTCTCTCCCTCTTTCTCTCTCTCTCTGTGTGTCTCTCATGAATAAATGAATAAAATCTTAAAAAAAAAAAAAAAAAACTGCCCATGACCCCACATTTCTCTCAACTCCTAACCTGTGTCTCTGCTCCCCTTACAGGAAAGTTTGTCCATACAGGCTGTGCTTCTTTCCATTCTCTCTCCAAACCTCTCAGATCTGGTAACTCACCTTTGAGTTGCACAGATACTCTGTCATCAGAGGCATAAGTTCCCTCCCTGCTGCCCATACCATGGCCCCTTGGTACTGGGCACTCCTCCTGTGTCAGACTCCCAGCATCTTCTCCTTGACCAGTTCCTCCTTCTTGAAATGTTTTTCCTTCTGAGAGAAGCATTACCTTTTACTGTGTTTCTTTTCCTTTTGAATTTTCTCTAGTACACTGCTTTTGGTCTCTTTGAAGACTTCCATCAATCCAGTTTAAGCAAACTCTAAATATTAGCATCTCCCCCACTTTTTCCTGAGGTTTTCCTCTTTTCTACTTTTTTTTTTTAAAGCAAGTGAGAGCATCAAGCTGCCTGGCTTTAAAGACTATGAGACTATGTGCTAAATATTCCCAAAATATCTACTTGGCATTTCCATTTCAGTGTAAAAAAGGAGTCTCACATTTAATCTATCCAAAACAGAACTCGTGGTGTCTACTCCTCTGAATCCCTGTACCCTCTTCTGCTCCAGGCATCCCCCATTTTAATATGTCAGCACCATTCAGCTCATGCCCAGAACATGAATTTTTCCCTTCTTTTCCATTTCCCTTGTGGCCAACCAGGTAAGAATTTTACCCCATTTTCTCTGCTAACCACCATAGTGAGAGCTACCATGTTCCTCCTCAAGGACTGTTACATTATTACCTTTGCTGCCATTCTTATCCATTTTAGACAATTCTCCACATAGTAACCTGTAGACTTTGCTACTTGAATGTTTCCTGGAAACTCAGACTCCTTCCCTAGCCTTTGCACACCTCCCTCTGTTGTCACAATCTTGTTCTTTCCTTATTGTTCTCTAGACTCCAGCCGCCCCTGGATATCTTCTCATTCCTCAAAGAAACTAACATGGTTTTGTTTTTTTTTTTCTTTTCCTTCCTCTGAGATTTTGCATTTGCTGTTGTTAGCTTTTTCCTTTTCCCCAAATCTTTCCGCAATCTGGTATTTGAATAGTTCTCACTTCCTCTTTTGTCTCTGGGTCCTGTGCAATCCTTTTCCTCAGATGCAGCTTCTCTTTGTCTGACAACATAGATTCTAAAGGACAAGTCATTCTGACCTGCAAACACCTGAGAGACAGTGGCAGAAAGCCAGGAGCACCATAATAAAAACTAGCTTTTAGAAGATGGAATATGCAGGTCACACATCAGTCCACAGCACCTGTCAAATCTCATTGGACTGATGTCTGGAAGACTCCCTGCCCCATTAGCCCATCTGTGCTCCTCATCAAAACTCCTTTCTTATTGTTTCCTGTGGTTCTGGCCATGCACACCAGCTGATTCTTCTTAGCCCATTGCTTCACTCAGCCCACAGCACAGGAGTGCACCCCTGAGGGTATTGTTTTGGGGCCCTGCTTGCCTTTGAGTCCTCTTGGTTCAGGTTTAGGGACTTGGGAATTATTTTAGGAATTAAGAGCCTCAAGCAGTCACAAAGCAGGCTTGGAGTTGCTTTGGCAAAACTCCTTCAAGAATTTAGTAGGCTTTGGTCTGATTGGTTTTAGCCCATTTCAGATACAATTAATTATAACAAAACATCTTTACTAGACCTGATGACTCAGGGCTTAAACTTGGCTTCTGAGGTCAGTTTTATCTCTGTCTCTCTGTTTCTGTCTCTGTCTCAAAGTTAAACTTGTTACTGATTGGGTAGTTAAACAATGGGTTTGAGTGCAAAGACAATACCCTTAATCTGAATTTTTTCAGGAGACAAGCTTTCCGCTCTTACTACCTGTGACCACTTTATAGCCTGCTTTTATTGGGTGACTAAAACACATTTTTTCTTATAGTGTTCCAAGTTGTATGAACCTCAATCAACCTGTATTATTATGCGAAATAGTCCTTTGAAGGTAAATTTCATGAGTATAGGAAGTTTTTTTTTTCCTGGTTTGCTTATTGTTTTATACCAACTACTTAGAATAACACCTGATACAAAGGAGACATACAATATATATGTTGACTAAAGGAGTGAAAAAATAAACAAAAATGTAATCTTTAATTTATTAAAATATATCATACAGTATATGGGTATTTTTATGTGTAACAATGTTACAAAGTATATGCTGGAATAATAAGCAGCAGCTTCAGGAGTGATGACCATTTTGCAAGATGGGAGAATGGATCTAGGTCAGTAAGAGACAGGTGAGGCTAGGTTGGGGGAGATGGGTAGGGAGCTATGGGATCAGGCACAAAAATCCCCAAAATGTGGAAGTGTAAGGAAAGCAGAGATAAAGAAACCAGACCACTCAGTCCTGGGTGTAAGAGGTGAGGTTTCCTTCTAACAGCTATTTGTGACCAACAAAGAATTCCCAGACTAAATAGGAAGTAAGCCATTGAAGGTGTTAATCACCAGTCCTTAATCAAAGGTGATCTCAATAGAGATGTTAAAAGGATTTAGGTTCCCTGGTTAGCTTTCATTGAGACCAACCTAAAGGCCCTCAGCAGCAACCCTGTTGGGACTACTCTCACTCTGGAGAGCTTTTCTCTATCCTCACTTAATAAAACAGTGGCTTTTCTCACTTTCCTTCATCTGGGAGATTCATTCTTCAACTCCTTAAGACAAAAACCTTGCTTTCCCACTTCCTAGGGAGATGGAATTTTAATTGTGTTTTATTATTTCCAATTTATTGAAAATCCCAGTTTCAAAGCTAATATTTCAATTTACTACAAAGCTAACATTTCAAGTTATTAAAATGCATTTAAAGGAAACATGGCGAAATGTGAACATACTAATATCTGTAACGTGTAGAAACCTGGTTATTTCATGTATCATTTGCTTTCTTTTCCTTTTTCTTTTTTTGAGATAGTCCCAATGTAATCGTTTTTAAGCCATGTTATTGAGAGTTAATGGACAGAACTGTACCTATTTAAAGTATACAACTTGATAAGCTTTGACTTAGAATTGTACTTGTAAAACTATTACTGCAACCAAGATAATGAACATTTACATCAGCTGCAAAAGTTAGCTCATGCCCTTTTTTAAATGTCATTTTCTATAATGTTAAAATAATTTGAAGCAGCAGAACAAGAAGTCATAGGTAATATGAAATTAGTGCTGGAAACACACTTTACTGAACATCTGCACCACCTCAACAGCGATGAACAGAGCTGCTCAGGCTCACTGAGGACCTGAGAGGTGATGGAGGATTTGATGGGCCATGGGGGTGAGGATGTGGATCCTGAGAGCTTATTGGATCACTTTCTTCACTTAAATCTCTCACTGTTTTCTTTCTTTTGATCTGTTGCCTTCTGCAAATTGGAGGGACAGCTGCCCATCCATCACCCCATCTGGAGGAACTACAGACTTGACCCTCCATACAAAACCCACTCTCTGCTCGGACCCTAGTTTTCTGGATTTCAGCTTCATAAAATGTCATCACTTTGTTTACTCTCTGAAGTGTTTTAGGCATATATCACTTCTCCATTTGATATTTGCATAGCTTTGTTTTCCTACAAGCAGAAGCTGAGACAGGTATGTTAGTAGGAAATGAGGCAGAGGGGAGCCAGGAAGGAGAGAGCCTATGCAGGTGCCTTTGAGCACAGGTTGGGGGCTCAGGGCTGTTGAGTTTCTACTAAGCCCCCACAAGAGCTCACTCCCCCACTCCTAGAGGCATGCAGTTGGCAACGTGGCTGAAATGCTGTTCCAGGCATCTCATCCAAACTAGTTGGAAGTAGAGAAGAGTTAGGTTAGAGACCAGGAGACATGCAATGCACTTGAACCAGGTGTCCTGGCAGCAATGGCCAGTAAAAAGGGTTGAGTGGGCTATAAATATTGTCTAGCAAGAGTTTTAAGCTCCCTTAAGAATATGGTTTTATTTAATTTATTCCATAAACAAATAAGGTTGGACATTTACTAAATGATGGTGTAGTATTTTTTTATTGTCTTCTGGAAACTAGTATGTTATTTTGCTTCAAAGGCACTCAATATTAGATTATTCTAATCATTACTTCTTACATGAAAATCATCATGTCTAGCTAATATAATTCTCCCTAATATGTGGTAAAATATCCATTTATTAAAATATTCATTTATTGGATAGTCTGATTAATTACAATTATATTGTCAACTAAGAAAAGAAGTTGAGCTAACATAAAAACAAGAGCATTTATTTGGATGTCAGAATTGCAATTTGAAGAACACAGATTTGAATAGCAATCCAAACAGTACCCCTTCCCAGGAGCAAACTCAAAGCTTTGTGGGTTTTTTTGGTGTGTTTGTGTGTGTGTGTTTTTTAAAAATATTTTATTTATTTATTTGACAGAGAGAGAGAGCATAAGCAGGGGGAGTAGCAGGCAGAGGGAGAAGGAAGCAGGCTCCCCAAAGAGCAGGGCTCAATCCCAGGACCCTGGAATCATGACCTGAGCTGAAGACAGACACTTAACTGACTGAGCCACCCAGGCAGCCCTCAAAGCTTTGTTTTTAAAGACAAAATGGTATGCTTTATATGCTGTTTCCAAAGAATTTTAATTGGAGTTGGTGACAGAACTAATCTTGGCTGAATATAATTGGTTCCTAAGGTGTCGCTTAACAGAGCCTCTTGCTCTAGCAAGCTGAGGATATTTGGGCTGAGTCCTCTGGGTATTTGAGGTTTGGCCCCATTGAAAAATTCATGGTTCCTCCCGGTGAATACATGCACAAGGCATACTCCCAATGGCCTCCTGGCACCATTTTAAAACCCTTTCACATACATGATCCCATTTTATTTCCCCTGTCACAATATTAATTAAAATATCTATAAAAGGGATCCCTGGGTGGCGCAGCGGTTTAGCGCCTGCCTTTGGCCCAGGGCACCATCCTAGAGACCCGGGATCGAATCCCACGTCAGGCTCCCGGTGCATGGAGCCTGCTTCTCCCTCTGCCTATGTCTCTGCCTCTCTCTCTCTCTCTCTGTGTGACTATCATAAATAAATGAAAAAAAAATTAAAAAAAAATTATAAAACATTAGGTGACTAGAGATTCACTAGATAAAACATTTGGTAGTAATCACTCATCATCAATAAGGAATCATAGCAAAAAAGTAAATAGATTTTTCAAGAGACAGTAGTAATTACAACAATAACACTAATGTTGATGAACACCAATGCAACATTTAACCTGTGCTGTTGTAAGAACTTTATGTAGATTTAATTTAATACTAATAACAACATGAGCTAACTAGTGTTGGTATTACTATTTTAAGGATTAGTAAACTGAAGTATGGAATGATTAGTAATATTTCAGGGAAAATGAAATATTTTATAAACCATGACACCATCTTTTTTCCTTTCTTTTTCTTGTGGGACAGCAGATCCTGGCGGTTAGAGGTATACACAGGAGCCCATCTGTCTAGTGGCTCAATTCATATCCTAACTCTGGCCCTTACTAGCTCTGCAACTTTGGGCAAATTGCTATTGATTTCGTAAAAAGAAGTATTAAAAATATGTGTGCGAATGAATAACATTTTATGAAAAAAATTTCCCAAAACAAAGAAATTAGCAAGAAAATGACATTATTTTGTAGTTTTTGCAAATATGCTTAATGTCAGCCTCAAAGAAGAAATCTGTAATCTTCTGTTGGCTCCTGTACCCAGCTTGTTGTGATATTACATGTCACTAGCCTCTAGAAAAGGCCACTGTACACACATGAGAGAATAAGGAGAACGGCAACTAAAGTCTCATAGTAACCATAAAAATAACTTTGACTTTGTGAACCCCTGAGAGTGTCTCAGAGATCTCTTGGAGATCCTAAGGACCCACTCAGAATATTGCTGCTAAAACACATGCACACACACACATATGATCAATTTAGATAATTTACTCCAAAGTAAGATTCCCCAGAGGAAAACTATCAAACACTCATAAGATATTATCTAGAACAAATCCAACAACTAATTGGCTACATTTTTCAATTTTCTAGTGACTCTTGCTTATTTATGCATATGTATTGAAATTTTTTATGAAGATAATATGGCCCATCTGGTTTTTAAAAATTAATCTGGAAGATTAGTAATATTTCTTTTTTTAAAAAAATATTTTATTTATTTATTTGAGAGAGAGAGAGAACAGAGGGAGAGTGAGAGAAGCAGATGCCCTACAGATCAGGGAGCCAGATGTGGGGCTCGATGCCAGGACCCTGAGACCAGAGCTGCTTAGCTGGCTGAGCCACCTAGGGCCCCAGATTAGTAATATTACTAAAAGCAAATCATCTTCCCATGGGATATTGAGATACAAAACAAGACAGTTTCAAATACTTCTGAATTCTGTAATACTCAGCTTACCAAAAAAAAAAAAAAAGCAACTTATCTATTTCTCTTGCTGTGAAGCAGATGGGATGTGGGTGTCAGGATTCCATGTCTCATAATACTTGTGCAATAGTTCATTAGGTTGTACATATGAGAACCAATTAAATACTTATTATTAAAGGTCAACAGCCGGGTACAAGCTGCAGATTTGCCTTCCTGCTCTTCAGACAGAACATAAAGAACCTCATTTATAAGCTCATATTATTATCCAAGTACCATATATTCCTTGAAAATCTAGTTTATTTTCTTTTAAAATAACATGATGATATCAATTCACTTTTTTTGTATATATTTATTTCTCTTAATATGTTTTAGATTTTAGAATAAAAACATTTCCCAAATGAGCCTACGTAGAGGTCACAGTGTTTTGGGTTGTTAGCAGTATCAATCCTCTCTAACCCTCGATTTTCAACTTCTGTGAATTCAGAGAAGTTAAACTTCTCTTACCATGTTTAATTCAATGGAGTGATTATTAAATTGTATTAATTAATCGATTCCTGCTATTATTGCTGAATTTGTATTAGTTCTGAATCAGCTTAAGCCCAGAAACTGCTCTCCATGTTGTGTTGCCTGCATTCTAAAAAAATGGAAGTCTTACTAGCTCTGCTTTCTACCATAATCATACCTTATAGAACCAATTACACATGGAAGCAAATTTTAATTGCATAGTCTCATTTCCGCTGAAGATTCTTGCCATTTTTGTTATTTTTAAAAAGATTTATTTATTTATTTTAGAGAGACAGAGAGAGAGAGAGAGAGCATGGGGTGGGGAGGGGCAGAGGGAGAGGGAGAGAGAGAATCTCAAGCAGACTCCCCGCTGAGCTGGGAGCCCGATGTACATACAGTTCGATCCCACAACCCTGAGATCATGACCTGAGCCAAAACCAAGAGTCAGATGTTTAACCAACTGAGCCACCCAGGGGCCCCTCATTTTTGTTATTAATATAACATCCTGCAAATCATAATTCTGGGGTACAGCCCTAGACCACTTCCATTCTTTCTTTATCTCTCAGCTTCCTCTAAACATTCTTAAGCCATTCCATTGGAAAAAAGGTTGGAATGAGTGTTCAAATGGGAAGCATTTGACAAGCTGTCACATAGGCTGAACCATACCATATCTACTCTTGTCCTTCCTATCTCTTTATATTCATATTCCAAATTGACAATAGTTTTCCAAGAAAAAAAAAAACATTTTAAAACTATAATTAAAAAGTCAAAGTAAGAAAAGATTATAAATATAATTATGAGTTTTAAGATATGAGATGATTCACCATTGATTTCTCTAAGAATTGTAAATTTAAAATTGAAATATGAATTAGGAAACCTAAATAAACAAGTTGAAAATACTGTTAAATAATGACCACCAGTCAAGAAATAAGACAAAGATAATTCTATAGATAAGTTTTTTTCAACCTTTAGGAAATCGTAATACCATCACTTTTCAGCTGTGCTTGAGTGTAGAAACTATTAATGTCTTCAAAATTTGTTGCTAGCATGAGGTCAACAGGAAAATCTTTAAATCCTAGTGACATTAATAGGTTTTAAATCTATTTTTTTTAATTTTTAAAAAGATTTTATGGGATCCCTGGGTGGCGCAGCGGTTTGGCTCCTGCCTTTGGCCCAGGGCGCGATCCTGGAGACCCGGGATCGAATCCCACGTCGGGCTCCCGGTGCATGGAGCCTGCTTCTCTCTCTGCCTGTGTCTCTGCCTTTCTCTCTCTCTCTCTGTGACTATCATAAATAAATAAAAAATAAAAAAAATAAAAAGATTTTATTTATTTAACAGAGAATATGTGTTATTTATGTATTTGACAAATAGGGGATTATGGCAGAGGGAGAGGGAGAAGCAGACTCCTCTGAGCAGGGAGCCTGACTCAAGGCTCAATCCCAGAACCCCAGGATCATGACATAAGCCAAAGGCAGATACATAGCTGACTGAGCCTCCCAGCACCCCCCTTAAATCTCTTTTTAAAAGTAGATACAAAACCACCAAATCTATTACCATCAAATCAAAAACAGGACTGCCTTACAAGAACTTCTGGTTCAAAGACACCTTGAGTATCAGTGATGATAAAATTTTAAGAAATCTTTAAAGCATGAAAACTCTTTGATCCTAAGTAGAAGAAATGGAATTTAGTGAAATATAATATATATTACTGATGGAAATAAATATTTTAATAAAGTTGGAAGAAACACATTCTTCCTGAAGTCATAGTGCTATCTGGCTGAAACAAGCTGCCAGCATGATACCTCCTAGCAAAAAGCTAGCAGCAGTCTGGTCACGTTAAAAAAGAGATATCGTTGCTGGTATTATTTCTGCTACTATTCATAAATTATGAAAAATAATAATATATATTAATATCCTTCTTGAAATTTCTATTTTACAGGCATCATGCTAAGCATTTCTGTAGATTCATTCAACGAATATTCATTATCACTGGTGCTGGTGCCACGGATTCATCAGTTAAAAAGAGAGAAAAAAATCACAGCCCTGTGGAGTTGACAATAGGCCTATTAGAGAGTTATTATGCAGTGGCCACATTTTACAGATGAAGAGACAGGCTTGAAGAGGCTAATTAATTTTTCCACAGTTACACAGTAAGTGGCAGGATAGATACTCAAACCCAAGGCTATTTCACTCCAGAGTCCAATCTCTTGTTTATCTCTCTTTATCCGGTTTCCTCCATTATTTGCAAATTTCTACTAAATTTGGCAATCAAAAGAAGAAACGCATGCATAGACCTTATAAAGCAGTCTGTAAAAACTAGAATGTGACCTTTAATACTTCATATCCTCCCCTGGGAGAAAAGGAAAACAAAAAGATCCCGAATTTCACAGAGGGCCTGGCTGTAGAACAAAACATTTGCCCAGGGACACTTTTGAAGGAAAGACCACCACTCGTACCATCTCTGCTACTTTACTCCTGAGAAAGACTTCTAGATGGTCCTATATAACAATATATATTTTTAAAAGATTTTATTTATTTATTCATGAGAGACACACAGAGAGGCAGAGATATAGGCAGGGGGAGAAGCAGGCTCCTCACAGGGATCCTGATGTGGGACTCAGTCCCTAAACTGGGATATCGCCCTGAGCCAAAGGCAGATGCTCAACTGCTGAGCCACTCAGTTGTCCCAATCTGACAATATTTTTAAGGTCATAGTAATAGAATTTCTTTCTCAGGAAAGAGAGTAATTTATCTCCAGATCTCTGCTCTTCCCTCTCTTTGAACCCATTTCCTTTGAAGCAGATGTCAATGTGAACTTTATTTATCTTTGGCCAAGAAGGTCCAGGCCAACCTGATGATGAATGGACATATTTTCTCTAATGATACTCATCCTCCACAGGTCAGTTTTAGGGCCAAGACTACTTCTGGTTTGAACTAAAGACTTAGGTAGGAGGCAGATGCTAGTCTGGACCACTAAGTTTCTATGGTCAAGTCCTAATAGCAAAGAAGAGTATGAGCTGGATCTTCTCATCTGCTTATATGGTTCATTTCCCGAACTTTCAGAGGTAAATAAAGAACTAAGGACAGGATTCTGATCTTGCTGGGGGTCTTGTTGAGATAAATATTATCATTATGTCAACTCATTTGTTTCCAAAAAATGATAATGATCACATTCAGAAATTTGAATGTTTTAGATAAGACAATATTTAATTTGATTTGATTTGGATGTTTCAATTACCTTTGACTGAATCCAAAGTCAGCGACCAAACCAGTGCTTCCACCTCCACAAGCTCCCCAAGTGCCATATCTTCAATTACTTTATATTGACTACAGAATTACTTTCCAAATCCTTAATCTGATATTTGTGGCCATTCCCAATCTGGTGTTGACCCAGCTTTATTTCCTTCTGTAATTTTAATTCATCAAAAATAATTTCACTTCTGTTTCTTAACCATGTCTGATGTATACAGAACTTTGTTTCTTTGCTTAAATTGTTATCTTGATTTGGTGTGTTTGTTCTTCATTTCTTCTCTTCTCATTCTGCTCATACTCCAAGACTCAGTTTTAACACTCTGATAGTCAAACTAGAAAGCCTCATGCACAATTTCCCCAATTTTTAAAAACTTATTTGCTGGGTAACCATGTATTTTATAGATCTACTTGTATTCCCTGAATGTGGGGTAGTGCTTTGACTATATCAGGGACTTATAATTTTTAAATTAAAAATAATAATTATATATTTATGATATTATGTGAAATACGACATTGATAAATACAAAATGTAAATCAAATGTTTCTTCTAAATACCCAGAAACTGCTATTACACTTAGACAAAGAACAATTTATGGTGGTTTTAACAGTGGTTTCAGGGAAAGAGATTTCCATTCAAGTGATCCACATTGTCACAGAAAATTCATCTTGTAAAGACCAAAGTGATGAGATATCAAAAAAACAAATGCCACTCGTCCAGAAGGTGACTGAATTTAAAAGTTTGGGTTGCCAAGCAGAATGTGGTATTTTCACAGAAATTTCACCAAGCATGTCCTTCATGATGCATGCCGCTAATTAGGCATCTGTGAGCACCTTATGGTTGATGAATTAAGCAAAAAACAACTTCTCCTTCATACGGAAAATACACCCACAACTTCCAAAGAAAAATGATCCACCTCTGAAGGTTTCAAGACTGTCCCCAGTAGTGAATTTTATTTCTTATATTTAAACTGCTAAAGATTGTTCATGTTTCTGTAAATGATTAAAACCCATTATAATAAGTAATGATACCTAACATGTACTGAATGCCTCGTATTGTTCTCAGCATGAGAACAAACTCTTCAAACGCTTAGATGGATGAAGATATTAATTTTACAACATGCCAAAGCTAGTAGTATATGACAGAGTTAGGGTTTGAACCCAGCAATCTATTTGCAGATTCTGTGTCTTCAGCATTGTATTATATTATTCAACATAAAGAGTCTATATTAATTCAATAGAGAATGTATAGCAGAGTGATGAATCACAGATCTGAACACTAAACTACCACGGACAATATAAAGAAAATGTATTAAAACCAGTAGGGCCCAATGAGCTGCAAACACTAAGTAGGTGACTAATAAAATTTGAGTAAGCAAGACAGCATTTTTCTTTATGTGGGAAGTATAATATTTTGTGAAAGATAGTAGTGAAATATTTGGAGTTCTCATATTTTATATTAGGAAATCATCATATAATAAAGCTGAAAATTTGAGATAACTGGAAGGATAACAAGGGTATTACATTTTATTGAGTACTTATATAGAACACCAAGCTAATTATTTTGTAGACAATTTTGCCTAATTCTTTCCAAACTTTAAGAGGTAGGTATGATGTTGAAGGCATATTTTATGCAAATTTTATGTTTTTAAAAACTTTTCACTGAGTTAAAACACTTGACATGCAACAGCATTATGGTTGACAGCAACCATAATGTACACTTCAAAGATTTTGATAAAATGAATACAACCCATGTAGCCAGAAGTGATACAAAGAAATGGAACATAAACCACCTATCATGAGACTATCCTGTGACCACACTTACTAACCATCTGCCTTTCAATGTAACTATGTTGTTTTTCAGCATCACAGGTGAGCTTTTCCTGCTTTTTAATGTTATGTTATATCATTGGAATTATATTGTATACTCATACATTATATATTTTGCTTACCATGAAGTTAAGCTCATCCATATTTCTAATGAGTAGTAGTAATTCACTGTTTCTCATTTTAGAATATTTCACTGAATGAGTTCACTATACTCTCTTTCTTTCTTCTTTCTTTCTTTCTTTCTTTCTTTCTTTCTTTCTTTCTTTCTTTCTTTCTTTCTCTTTCTTTTTTTTTTTCTTTCTTTCAGATTTTACTTAATGGGACCCCTGGGTGGCTCCAAGGTTGAGCATCTATCTGCCTTTGGCTCAGGGTGTGATCCCAGGTCTGGGTTGAGTCCCACATCTGGCTCCTTGCAGGATGCCTGCTTCTCCCTCTGCCTCTCTCTCTCTCTCTCTCTCATGAATAAATAAATTTAAAATATTTTAAAAAATTATTTACTTATTTGACAGAGTGAGAGTGTACAAGCAAGGGGAGCGACAGACAGAGGCAGAGGGAAAAGCAGACTCTCCATTCAGCAGGGAGCCTGACTTGGGACTGGTTCCTATGACCTTGGGATTATGACCTGAGCTGAAGGCAGATGCTTAACCAACTGAGTTACCCAGGCACCCTTACACTGTTCATTCTAATCTTGATGATGTAGTTGTTTTTAGTTGGGGGCTATTATGAATAATGCTTCTGTGATGTCTGTTGTTCATATCTTTTAGAGCACATATGTGAGCATTTATCAAGGATAGCATACACCTAGCCCCAGAACTGCTGACTTATGTGGCTTATGTCTGGCTCAGTTCTGGAGATTTTTGACAACTAGCCTACCAAAGTGGCTGCATCAATTTACAGCCCCAACATCAGTGAATGGTACTTCACATGCTCTGTATCCTTGCCAAATGCTTACTACTTTCCATCTTGTTTTCAAGTACTGTGTCTCTTAAGCGCAGCATTCCTTGGTTTAGATTCAGATGTTGAGCGATAGCTTCTTTGAAGAACAGAGTTTCCATCAAGATTTTTCTACGGACTTTCCTTTGGCAGTATTTGTTGGGACCCACAGACCATTAGGTGCATTCTTCAGGTCCCTTGTTCCCACAATTCAAATATCCTGCCAACCTGTTGCCAGACAAATCTCTTAGAGACAATGCAAGTTCTGCCTTATTGAATTGAATTATAGTTTTTGAATTTATTTTATTATCTGGGAATTTGTTCATTGCACTCTTTGATTTGAAGGTGACCATATAGTAAATACTCTTGCTGTTATCTCATTGAGCCTCTGTCATTCACTCTGTTCTTACTGTATGATTGTCTATTTTTATTGTCTGGTCTCATGTATTTTGTTTTCTCCTTGAAGGTCTTGAGTGTGTTGAATATATAAAGCAGTATTCCATAAGAACAAATAGCAGCACAGGCTTCTAAATTTTCTATTCAAACCAACCCCAAGAATTATTTGGCCCATTAAGTAGACAATCAGATTATGCAGAGGTGATTGTTCAGAGATTGGGTTGGAACTCTCATATAATCTATGATTTTTTTTTTCTTTTCTCTCTGGTTGCCTCTAAGATTTCCTCTTTATCATTGACTTTCAACATTTTGATTATGACATACGTTAATCAACTTAGATTTCAACTCCTTTTAACTGTGGTTTGCTGTTTTTGCTACATTCAAAAATTATCACCTGTCACATCTTCAGATATGTCTTCTGATCCATTCTTTTTCTCTTCTCAGTTTTCGATTTATACGTATGTTTACTCATTTGATATTGTCTCATGGCTCATGAATACTCTGCCTTTCCCCCCTCTTATTCTCTTTTTAGTTTATTATTAGCTTTGGGTAATTTCTGTAGATCTATCTTTACCTTCACTCATCTTTTTCCTAATTGTGTCTTGTCTAATAATGTTAGACACATGGAGTAAATAATTCAAAAACATTTTTTTGCTGCTACTATATTTTTGAATTTTGTTTCTAGATTATCCATTTGGCTCTTCTTTTATCATTTCAGTACTTCTGCTGAAATCTGTTAATGCACGGTCCCATTTTCCACTATAGTGGTTAACATACCATGCTTAAAAGCAACTATGCTTTTAAGTGTAGAGGGAAAAACAAACAAAAACAACAACCAAACAACCAAAACAACCACTGTAATAAAACAAAGCAATCAGCAAAACTAGACTGAGTGATGACTCAAGTCTTGGAAACAGAGATTTAAAATATAGTTATAGTTATAAACAACAGTGGTTGTTTTTGTTTTGTTTTTCCCTCTACACTAGAATAATATAATTGACCTGATTTAAGGCTAAGTGACAGTTTAGGTAATTTTAGCTTAAGCTGAACTTACCTCTGTAGCAAAGGTGCACCCCACCAAGGAGTTGAGTTGAGTTTTCAATCAGAGCCAGTTGTGATCAATATGGTCTCTATCTGTGCAGAGTTATGAGCACTAATCTTTCCCTTCTTGCCACAATTAGACTGATGAAAACTTCCCTCTGTACTTTAGGAGTTTTTGTCAGAACTCTTTGGGCTATCACCTCTGACAGCTTTGGAATTCAGTAAATTCTTGAAAGGTAAACTGATCATGTTTCTGGTGCCTCTTTTGCCATTCTGATATTCAAATATTGGAAACATTATGTGGGTTTCTCTGTCCTCCAGCAGCAGTTTTTTTTTTCTCAAATTGAGACAAGAATTGCAGCCACTTGCTCATGCCCAGAATTGTCAAATACCCACAAGGACAAATCAGTTGCAAGATGTCAGCTTAATCTTACCAATTCTCTCTTCTCTGGATTTTTGGATCTTCTTGTGTTTGTTATTTTAGCTACTCTCTAATGCCTTTAAACAAAGAATTTGTGTTTTTTGCAAAGTTTTCAAGTTTTTGTTGGTGGAAACATTGGTCTTCCATAAAGTACTCAATTCTCTCTTGAAGCAGAACACTATAGTGCTAGGTTGAAATAGGGTGGCATTAATGGTCTCATTTTTATGAGAAAATGGCTTTAATGATAATTTCATCTCCCAAATTGTAAAGTTTTAATAAATCATAATTTATAAGGTATGTCTTCCTTGGAAGTCATAATTTGTGTTTATATCTTTACAATATAATTGTGCTTCTTTAACTATTAGACGTAAATCATTTGGTGACCAGCTACTATTTGCTTCAAATCTTCTGTCAGGATTTTGGTTTTTATGACAGCATGAGTATTTAAATTATTATAACTTGTATGAAATGTTATACAAATATTTTCATTGTTTACAATTCTAGTATAATTTATGCTCCAAAGTTGGTAACATTGAAGAAGAAACTGTATGTGATAAAATACAACAATATGGTCAAACAACCTCTGTATTATTTTTTACTATTGTTTTTTAAGAGTGAACTCAAAAATCTATTAAAGATAATGTCAAGAAAATAGAAAGCAGCATTAAAATAAGATATGCACCACTGATAGATTTTTGCACTCTGTTAATTTTCTTTTTTACAACAAACTCATTCCTTCTGAAAGACTGATAGAGAGCTACATGCAGTTTGAACTACATAATAGTTTTAGAAATGTGTACCTTGAAGAGATCAGTAACTTACCTATTTTCTTTCTTTTATAGGTAAGAAACATAATGTTCGTTGAAATTAAATAACCTGCCAAAAAATACCTAGCTATTAAATGAAAGATCTATTTGACTTCAATGTCCATGCTTTTAATCATTATGATGTTCATGGTTATGCATGCTCCCTTGGCATGTGCAGCAGAAATTTACTGAGCAGCTACAAAGTTCCAGAAGCTATGATATATCTGGGGATACAAAGATGACTAAGACACATTTTCTGCCTGTATTGAGCCAAGAGGCTATTAGAGAAATTCAAAGTCTAATAAGATGTCAAGATTTGATACTGCTCAAAGGACCATTAAATAAAAAGAGGGATAATTGGATTTTTTCCCAGAAATTATTCTTTGGGACTTGGAAATCAACCAACACTGCTGCAAAGGTGAAAGTTGTTACATTTATGTAATGATTAAAATTATTTAAAAGATTAAACATATCATTGCTCATTTTTAGCATTAAAATGGATTATTTTCCAGAATACAAATAAAAATATTTTCTACTTCAATTTAATTTTTTTTTTATCACCCAGATCCAGGCTCTTTACATTGAATTCATGTCAAAATCTCTGGAGTTCATTCAGTATACTGACTTGATTCAAACTTCTGTGCACGAGTTCCTTCTTTTTCTTCCAAGAATGCATTTTATGTTTTGCGCATCTGTAAAATAGCTACCCATCTTTCAAGAATCAGCCCAAAGATCATTTCCAGGAAGACCTTGACTCAATTTCATGTGATTGCCAATGAAACACAATCGAATCTTTGCTATTTTAGCATATCTATTACTTTATTGCACTAATTTGTTTTCAAGTTTCTGTGTATGAGTGTGCAAACTCCTTGAGGGAATGGGCAATAACTCTTCTGTTTGTATATTTCTCAACACATACTACAGTTACATTTCCCATAGGAGGAAATTAATATTTTTTAAAAAGTAAATTATTTCTTTTCTAGGTGTAAATTCTGGAATTCCTCTTTAATGTTTCTCCAAGTTTATTATGTTAAGAAGACCTTCACAGAAATGTTCATAGTAGCATTGTATATGGCTTGAATGGAATCAGTATAAATTGATAGCAAGAGGAGAATTGATAAATAAATGTGGGTAGAGTCATACAACAGACTTCTATGTAGCACAAAGTAGAAATGGATTAGGTATAAATTAGTCAACATGAATAAATATAATAACCATAATGTTAAAAATCAAAAGCAAAAAAAAAATAAAATAAAAAAATAAAAAAATAAAAATCAAAAGCAAGTAACAGAAAATAAAAACCTGACAAGATCATATATCTGAAGTATAAATAGGTTTATACATATATGGTAGAAACATAGTATGACGTTGAGAATGATAAATCCCAACAATAGGGTAATAGTTGCCTCTTGGTGTTTCAAGGACAAGTGGATGTAGGTGACTGTGATATAAGAGGGAAAACAGAAGGATTCCATTAGCAGGTAGGTATGCAGAAATTTGTTATATTTTATAGTTTTACAATTTTTTTCATGAGTACTTTATATGATATATTTTGCAGCAGATTCACTATTTATTATGAGCTTAACTAAGAAATCCAAAACTTACCAAAAATTAATTCTCCCTTTCCTTCTTTGGTCATCCATAATCAGCTATGAGACCAGAATTAAGAAAGTAGTACTAAGATGTATAGAAAAGCAGAAAGTTTAAAGACTATACCTTCTGGTCTGGGTTTCTGGGCAACATAATTTGGGCTGAAGCCTGTGAAAGTTTTAAGGAGGGAAAAGAGAAAAACACAGAAAAAAACACAGGTCAAAGCACTCAATTCCAGATATTACTTTCCTAGGGTTTAAGCAGGAGATATATATGCCCACCATATACAGTGAGGAAAACACTATCAGAATGATAAGTTGCCCCCAAATCATTTTTAGGATTCTGGAAGTCTTTAAGACTGTCTACAATATCAATCTTTAGCCATTGGACTAAAAAAAATATATAGAATGGGATAATAAACCATAGAGAAAAATAGAAGGAATGAAGCATGCCCTTTCTGGTCTAGGGGAACCAGGTACAGACTTCGAATATTGATTTTAAGATAATTAAGATCTGTGCTATGTTGAGGTTTCCAATCCATGAACATGGTATGTCTCTACATTTATTTAGGTCTTTTTGATTCCATTCACCAGTGCTGTGCAGTTTTCAGCATATAAATCTAGAATAGATTTTATTGGTTTATGATCAAGTATTTCATTTTTTTGAACGATTGAAAATGGTATTGTGGTTTTAATCTCAGTGTACATGTGTTCATTACTAGTTTAGAGAAATACATTTGATTTTTTGTCTCTGAGTAAAGTAAGTTTCATTAAATAAATTAGGATGTGTTCTCTCTTCTATTTGAGCGGGAAGATATTGTGTGGAATTGGTATTAATCCTTCTTTAAATATTCGGTAAAATTCTACAGTGAAAGTATCTGAGCCTGAATATTTCTTTTGGGGGTTTTAAAATTATGAATTGAATTCCCTTAATAGCTTTGAGATGGTTAAGATGATTTATTTCATATTGGATGAACTGTGGTAGTTTGTGTTTTTTAAGGAACTGGTCCATTGAATATGAGTTGACAAATTTGTATGTGTATGAGTAGAGTTTTGCATAGCATTATTATTTTTTTGCATTATTTTTTTTAATCCTTTTGATGACTGCGGGGTCTACAGTGATATCCATTCTTTTACTCCTGACATTGGAAATTGTGTCTTTTTTTCTTTTTTTCTTTTGTCTGTATTGTTAGAGGTTTACCAATCTATCTTTTCAAAGAACCAACTCTCCTTCACTGAATTTCTTTGTTATTTCTTTTTTTAGTTATATTGATTTTACTTTATATTTATTATTCCTTCCCTTTGCTTCCTTTGTGTTTATTTTTCTCTTATTATTTTAAGTTCTTGAGGTGAAAACTTAGATTACTGATTTGAGACTGTTTTCCTAATGTGCTCATTTAGTGTTATAAATGTCCTTAGCACTACTTTGCCATACAGATTTTCATATACTACATTTTCTTTTTCATTTACTTCAATGTGTTTTTTTTTCCTTGAGATTTTCTCTTTGACCCATGCTATTCTTAGAAGTATATTATTTAGTTTCCAAGTACTCAAGCTTTTATGTTACCTTTCTGTTATTGATTTTTAGATTGATTCCATCATGGTCAGAGAAAACAAATTGCATGATTTGTTTAAATTTAAATTTATTGAGGTTTGTATATATCCCAGGACATGGTCTGCCTTGATACCTGACTCATAGGCAATTAAAAAGAATGTGTTTTCTGCTGATTTTTGATGGAGTTTTCTGCAAATGCTGGTTAGATTCTGTTGATTGATGGTGCTGTTGAGTTCATCTATATCCTTGCTGGTTTTCTCTCTAGTTTTTCTATCAATTGCTGAGAGATGGTTGTTTGTGTCATTCACTATTATTGCAGGCTTGTGAGTTTTTTGGCACATACATACTTAGAATTACTATATCTTCTTCATGGGTCAATTGCTTTATAATTATTCATAACTTCTTCTTTTTTTTAATTTTTTTTGCCCTGAAATCTACTTTATCTGATTGATATAGCCACTTCCTTCTTTTTTTATTTTAAAGATTTTATTTATTTATTTATGAGAGACAGAGAGAGAGAGAGAGAAAGAGAGAGAGGCAGAGACACAAGCAGAGAGAGAAGCAGGCTCCATGCAGGGAGCCCCATGCGGGACTCAATCCTGGGTCTCCAGGACGATGTCCTGGGCCAAAGGCAGACGCTAAACTGCTGAGTGACCCAGGGATCTCCACCACTTCTTCCTTTTGATTAATATTTGCATGATGTATTTTTTCATCTTTCTCTGTTCAAATTACTTATATCTCCATTTTCCAAGTGATTTCTTATATACAGTATATTATTGGGTTGTTTTCTTTATTCTATCCTGCCAATCTCTGTTATTTAATCTCTGCATTTGGATCATTTACCTTTAATGCGATTATTAATACACTAATGCTTAAGTCTATCATTTTATTTTATTTTTGCTCTCTGTTTATTTCTTACTGTTTTCATTTTCTTTTTCCTGCCCTTCTGTTGGTTCCTTGAGTCATTTTTATAATTCTATCTTACTTTTTTATAGGTTTTGGAGTGTATTTTCCTTAAAAAGCTCATTTTGCAGTTGCCTTACGTATTGCATTATATACAAATAGCTTCTTACAGTCTATTGGTATCATTATTTTTATAATACAGGTTCTAGAAGGAAAGTGTAAAAACTGTGGTGAGCAGAAATTATTTTAAAAATTAGTGTCGAGAATTTGATAGAATTAAAGAAAGTTGAAGTTCCCATTAGGTTTACAGTAGTAAAACTAAAACTGCTACTGTCAGACACAATGGTAAAAATGCAAAGTATACAAAACAAACATGAAGTCTGAAAGGCATCTGAGTGAAAGGACCTCAGGGGTACAATATTTAGCTTGGTGGACATTTCATCAGCAGTGGCATATGCAATAAGAGGATGGAATACATAGATAAAATGCTGAGGAAACATAACTGTCAATCTAGAAATCAATATCCAGCCAAATTATAATTAAAGAGTAAGGGTGAGATAAGGACATTGAAAAGCATAGAGGTGAAGAAAGGTCTGTGTGTTTAGGTTACAGTGATTACAGTTTAAATTGTGTAGAAGAAATTTCTGAGGGATGAAACTAGGAAGTATGGAAGTTAAATAAAAGCTTAGTTGTTTTAGATGATGTAAGATCTTTCAACTATCTTGTTGAAATACACATTAAAAAATTTGAAAAACATGTATCTCTTTACCTTTATTTAAGTTGCCATATAACCTTTTTGATCTTAAATTTAAATAATGGCAATGCATATTATTCATGGAGGACCGTATAGATTGTCATTTTAAAAACATTTTATTTATTTATTTGATAGAGGGTGTGCACCCAAGCAGGAGAGAGAGGCAGAGGGGAAGGGAGAAACAGACTTTCTGCTGAGCATGGAGCCCAATGAAGGGCTTGATCCCAGGACTCTGAGAATATGACCCGAGTGAAAGGCAGACACTTTACCAACTGAGCCACCCAGGTGCCACTATATTGTTATTTTAAAGTGAAACTGTTATGATAGGATGGGAAATGATGCAATGTGTCCTTAATACCATGAGAATTTTAGAACTTTCAGGAACTGTGAAGAGTCTGCAGTTTTGCCATACTTTAAAGCTGACACATTAGCTCATTACTGTTTTGGGAATGCTGATGAAGCTGTGGTGCTACTGATCAGAAACAAAGGGCTTTATAACTCACAGCAAGCACACAACATGAGCTTCGTGTTTGTATAAGTTTCCCTTGTCTCTCAAGTCCCAAGAGGATGATGTAGAGGCAGGCTCATCTGGGTAGCTCTATTGTAAGTTGTTATGTGTTACTGCTGAGGAACCCTAAAGTTAAGATATCCTTTATCTTCTAAAGAGATTGCTGGTATTCCTGCTTAACCTTTGGCCTGAAGGGAGGCATTACCTTTCCTGGTCAAGAAATCTACCCTCTGTATTGGAGGGAGACAGTGTCTACCATCCAAGGCTATTTGCCATACGTATATTGAACAGATGATTTGGGACATGTATCTTCATGATAACGTATTTCCAATCTTTACCATCTGGTCCATGCCTACTTCTTCAGCTTCATCTCTAGCTGTTATTCAACATGCATGTAATACATGCCTGCTTGAAATTCCTTAAATAAGCCATGCTCATGATAATAGAGAGTATTTACTGAGTTTAAAGAATCTTAATAGTGCTTTCCATAGTTTATCTCTGGTATTTTTCATAAAACTCAGTCAGGGATCCCTGGGTGGCGTAGCGGTTTGGCGCCTGCCTTTGGCCCAGGGCGCGATCCTGGAGACCCGGGATCGAATCCCACGTCGGGCTCCCGGTGCATGGAGCCTGCTTCTCCCTCTGCCTATGTCTCTGCCCCCCTCTCTCTCTCTCTCTGTGTGACTATCATAAATAAATAAAGAAAAAAATATTAAAAAAAATAAATAAATAAAACTCAGTCAGGAATCACTACCTTAAAAGACACTTGAGGCAATTGTGACTTTAGGAAATCAAACTGCATCTTTAAATGGCTTGAGTAGGAGATTCTTTCTGCATAGAAGTCCCTACCCATTTCAACTCTCTCTTGACTCCTTTATTTAACTAATCTGTACTCTCACTTTATGCCTCAGTTTGTATGTCATTTCCTTAGGGACTTTTTTTGAATCTCTAGGCTAGTGAGATATGCCTCTAATGAGCTCCCATCAAGCACTCTTACACTTATCACACTGTTTACATCTGTCGTAGCATTTGCCTGTTTTCTTCATTTTAATCTCCTTGGTGGCAGGAGAAATGTTTGGCTCATCTTTGTATACTTTGTATACTATGGTCTTATGTTCTACAGGCCATAGTAAGAATTTTATAATAGTTTGGTGGTTGAAGGTACGTGTATCAGCCCACACTTATTTTTTGATGAGTCGTCAGTTACCTTTTAGGGCAGAGGACTCTCAGTTTGTCCTTCTTTAAGGTAAGACATAACATAGTATAGAGGTTATATAACAAAAACACCTATATAGATGTTCTGTGTAACACAAAATGAATTGAATGGCTTTGATCTGAACATATATTTGATCTCCTATTTGATGGTACTATTTGATCTCCAGTCTGAGGCTTTTTGAATAGAGAACCAGAATATTTATTTAGCTCTGCATATATTTGTATCTAAATATAATCATCACATGATTTTTTTCATCATTAAATATGAAATCATTTGATTTTCTTGAAGTGTTATATCCCATTTAGTGTTTTTCCTTTTATTTCTTTAAGTCCATATATTATCTTTGGGATAGATCCAGGAAATACTAAATATTAAATAAAGCAAATCAAGACCCATGAATTTTATTTCTATTTTTTCACTTCTTATGCTATCAAGCAGAACATTGATGCTTCTTTTCTCTTCTTATCTTCTTATTATAAAGCTATTTCTTCAGCTTTTGTAATTTGTGTGATGAAGAGAAGAACTATAGTTGCAGTTTCTATTAAGCCTGGTTTCAATAAAACTTGTAGAAATTCACTGCAGCACTGTCTCCAAATAGTGAAACATGCCTTTTGATGTTAATTTGGCAAGATTTTCAGAAATACATTAACCATTCTTTGTCCTAAAGTTCTGCTTTGTAGTTTAATTTTTCCTAATTGATATAATTATCCTTAAATAAAATTAAACTTAAATTTTAATTAAGGATTAGGAAATTGGTATAGCCTACAGACGCTGTCACACATCACCTTTCTTTTTTCTTTTTTTCCCTTCTTTAAGTATCCATGTGTCACAGGATGTGACACATTAAAGTTGGTTAGAAAGCATCGGTCAACCTTGGTGGTGTGCATATGTGTGTGGGTGTAATCAAGAGAAATAGTGTTTATTCTAAGTACACAGATCCTAAGGCCAGACCTCTTGGGTTCAGAACTGAGCTATGCCACCTACCTGCTGCTTGACTTTATAAAAATTCCTTTTATTTGTTTTAAGTGACTCAGCTTTTTTCTTTCTTAAATGGAAAATAAAATTAGTATTTGTCTTGAAAACACATATATATACACATGTATGATGTATATACGGAAACCATACTCAGCACATTATCAATATTAGAAATATTATTTACTATCATTAAAACATACCATGACTATATACATCAAGAAGAACACATAGAGAAAAAAGAAATATGTCTTCGAGCTTTTCAACTAGCTTCTGTCCCCTTGTGTATCAACACAGGAAGTGTTCTCCATGTTATTTCCTGAAGCAAGCCTTCTCGCAGACCAACATTCTGTCCCATGACTGAAACTTTTAATGGAGACATCAGACAGTGGGTTTATTATTGCAAGTTGGCATCCTCCCTTTGGCTTAAGCAGAGAGCATAACCTGCACAGATGAAGGGTCAGGTGGGCAACTGTAAAGAGAAACACAAATCGAATAATGTTGTAGACTGAAGATCAGACACGAAGTGTATCCCAATCCACTTCATGTCCACTCTTGACATCACATCTTCCATGGCCATCTCCCACGTGTTTGGAAAGAGTCCCTAATGCTTTCCTTTTTCCATTAGGAGGTCCATCGGCACTTAACTGTCATCATATCTACATTAGCTCAGTGGTGCATTTTCAAAATGCTTAGTTAATAGATTCAACTCTCAGTAGAGCTGAGATGTGTTAATTTGATTCTGGTGACTGCTGGTTGGCCCTCGTCTTTCCTTTGGCATTCAGGTTGCTCTCAGGTCATAGTCGGGATCTCGATCTCAGAAGAGTTCAATTTCTCATCTTGCAATCACTGCTGAAGTGATTCAGGGCCCTAACAATTTTCCTCTTTAGCATGAGGTACCATTAACAGAGGCACTCAGTTTGTTCTCTGCCAGGAACTGAGGGTAGGATTAGTTGTATAGTGTATTCTATATGGCTTATACTTCAGGCTTCCATGAAACAAAGTCACCACTCAACAGAACTTTAAATTAGCATACTCAGGAAATCGAGAGCTCCCAATGCAATTAGCATACAGCTGCTAATTATCAAGTGAAATGATGCACTGAAGAAGGAAGGGAGTTTACTGTTGATTTGGGTGTTAACATGAAGAGATAATTATTTCAAGCACTTTACTTCAACATTTTGGTTATTAAACGTATGTTTCTGATTTTCTAATGCAAAATTTTATTGGAAAGCTATACAAGGCAACTATTTCTTAAAGTACATTTCAATATTATTCAATACGTTCATTTGAATTATGTATTGTGTTATATACCTACCCTTGCAGACAGAAATATGTAAAAAGTGTTCTCTCATAAAAATTAATGATCACCTTAACAGGTGCTTTATAAGTTACAAAATGCTTTCCTATGTGTAGTAACACACATAAATAAATAACTCTAATGATAACTTTATAATAGAACCGGTTTCTCCAAATAGGTGGCCAAGATTTCTATCTATTTCTTTTTTCCTATTCATCACTGTGACACACATCAAATTTTGTCCTGGAACTTGAGTATTTCCCTTTGCAGTTCTCCTACCTGGCTCTTCCAAACAGCAAATGTTCAACTATTTCTAGGGCTTATTCTATGAAAAGGATGATAGACTAATTTCCAAATCACATTTTTCAGAAAACTTACAATTCTTTTTTTTTTTTTTTAAGAATTTTATTTATTTATTCATGAGAGACACAGAGAGAGAGAGAGAGAGAGAGAGAGAAAGGCAGAGACACAGGCAGAGGGAGAAGCAGGCTCCATGCAGGGAGCCCGATGTGGGACTCGATCCCAGGTCTCCAGGATCACACCCCAGGCTTCAGGCTGCGCTAAACCGCTGCGCCACTGGGGCTGCCCAGAAAACTTACAATTCTGATCAGTTGAGGGCTGCCTTTGATCCATCCTGCCCATTCTGTGGCTGTTGATGGTCCTCCATAACGTAACTTCCCACACTGCCTCTATGCCTTTTAGATTAGGCCCATCCCTGTGTGGGTTTTGGAGGTACTCCAAGCTTGGGTTCTAAGCCACACCTGTCTTTTTCATATTCACCTGCTCAGCCACTGTTTACAGAAGCATGATTCTCCAGATGGGGTGTTTGGAATATGAAAAATATGGGAAAAAGAAAGAATTGTCCATGTCAGGTATGGCAGAAATATAAAGTTTAAAAGTAAAGTTTATGAAAATCTATGAGTCTAAACATATGAACCTGTGAGGTTTTACTTTGTGACTAATTCTTTTAAGCCATGTATACAGTTTTGCATTTCTTTGAGTAAAAAAGGAAATGTGAAATGTTTTAAATAGTGGAGTGGCACTTTCAATTTTTACTTTATAAAATCAGTGCAAACTGCTGGGTGGAAAATAGATTACAAAAGGAGAGACTACAGTAAAAATTCCAGACAGGGAGCTATTGCAGTAATTTATATGGAAGGTAATGGTGGAGAAAGAGATGTGTTTGGGCAGATGGGTAAGTGCTGTTCACTGAAGTGGGGACCACAGGAGAAAGAGTAAGTTATTTTTCTCAATAAATTAACCTATAGAATCCTTTCTTATTGAGTTATGGACAAGAAGGCAACAAATTCCATATTCATGCATAATCGTCTCATTTTTAGTCTAGCGTGATGAAGTAGCCTCTTTGCTATGCCAGTTTGGAGTACAATTGAATAATTATATTGAATATTTCAAGGGCTCCAATTATATTTTTGATCTTCAAAACAAGTCGATAAGGTCAACTGCACATTCTATTCTCATGTTTTACAAATATCTTCACTTTACCTGAGGCAGGTTAATTCACATGCTCCAAATCGTACCTCTAGTAAATACCAACATGCCAAAGCTGGGATTAGAACCCAAAATTTTGTACACAAATGATCTTGTTCTTTTTGCTCCCTAATATCACATAGCTTCTCAAGCAGAAAGCCTGCCCCAACATCACATATTTTGTGACTCCATCAAAGAATTAAATGGTTCTACTTAAAAGCTCACATTTGACATTGACATCAATCCAATATTTTATTATCTTTTATTCCAAACCTTCTCTATATTTTAATCTTTATATGAAAATGTAACCTTATTAATATTAACATTTATTAACTTTTAATTGTACAGTTAATGTTAGTTATCGCTCTTATTCTAAGTTGGCAAGATGAGAAAAGATAAATCTCAAAAGGTTTCAAAAAATGGAGAAAAGAATAAGAGGTTATAGGGATCAGGGACAGCACAAATAAAATTGATGAAGGAGAGATCAGAGTAAATATGAGTTCAATATTTCTGTAAAATTTTAAAATTTAAGTTCAATTTATTTAACATATAGTGTATTATTGGTTTCTGGGGTAGAATTTAGCAATTCATCAATTGCATATAACACCTAGTGCTCATTTTATCAATTCTTCTTAATGCCCATCATCCAGTTACTCCATCTCCCATCAATAATTCTAAAAACCACAAAGATGGCATGCCATTAACAAAAACAAGAGTACCAGAAGGACAGACTGCCTTCACCATGAGACAGGGCATTTGATTTTATACCTGTGGAAATGAATAGAATCCAAAGTTGGGAAGAAACATCAAGTGGAAAGATGACTAGAATTAAAGACATTTGAGTCAACTGTTCAAAGAGGAAAGAAAGTTTAATTGAGTGACCCGATACCTGGTATTACACCAATTGCTCCATTTGACTTTATTCAAGTTTACTGTCACAAAAACCTTATAGATGGTTATTGCTACATCCCATTTTCAAAGGTAAACATAGTAAAGATAATAACAACAATGTGGATTATAGGTTACAATATTCTCAGCATTTTATGCTATTAATTCATTTAATACTTAAAAAAGTTTTAGAGATAGGTTAAATTATAATCTCACTTTATAGATGAGGACATTGAGGCACACAGACCCTAGTTCTTACCCAAGATTACCCACCAGGGATTGCTTGTCACAAGATTCAATTTTACATGATAAAGCCTCTTCACTTAACCAATGAGCTTAACTACCTTTTTATTATAAATGTACTAGAGTGATGATTGTAGTGGCTTCATGTTTAGTCAAAAATAAAGTATCTATGTACAGGAGAGTCAAGATCTAAAGCTAGTCTTCTTATATGTAAATTTCCTTGTTTTCATTCCTTCATATTTACTCATAAGAACACTTTAAACTCAGAACATCAGTATGGTCATGTACATGGACATGTATTGAAAGCAAATACTATGGTAATAAGGGTAACACATTGTAGATATTTAAGATAAAGGAATAGGAGGATCACCAAAGGAAAAGAAAGAATAGCTAAGAAGTAATGAGAGATCAAGAAAGTAGCATCGACAAGAATTCATAAAGAAAGTCGCCTTGGGATGCCTGGGTGGCTCAGCAGTTGAGCGGCTGCCTTTGGTTCAGGACGTGATCCCAGGGTTCCCAGATGGAGTCCCACATCAGCTCCTGCATGGAGCCTGCTTCTCCCTCTGCCTGTGTCTCTGCCTCTTTCTGTGTCTTTCATGAATAAATATATAAAATCTTAAAAAAAAACAAGTCCCCTGCAGAGAGTAAATAGAAAACAGTTGACCACGTCAGAGAGACAGTACTACATCTCAGACTGGGCACCTGCAACGTACTTCTATATCCTCGAGACAGTATCACTTTAGGAGGACCAGGCTTACATTAACATCAAACTACAACATAAAATGTAAGTATTTCCCACACTTAAGATCTTTCCAAGCTCCAAATACTATTTTTGGACAAAGATATCCTTGACTTCTAAAGTGTTTTTAATTATTCAGAAAACCAAAGGACCATAGAATTTAGAAACTTAATAAAATCAGCAGAAGCTGTGTTCTTTGTACACGTTTAACAGTTATGCATTATTTTTACCAACGGCAAATAGAACTATTCTGTATATTAATATAACCATAGCTTTTAAATCATACTTCTGATTACCCTATTTTTAGAATGAAAACCTTTAAGAACACTTTTTTTCCCTTTTATTCTAGCTCCTCCAATGTCACTACCAAAAGTAGCAATTACTGTCATCAGTTAATTGGATTAATCCAGTCACAGTGATAGAGCACACCCAGGAGAGGGCTGTATTGCCTGCCAACATGAGCCTCGTGGGTGGTGCCTCAAAGTGTTGGGTTGAGAAGGATTTCTGTGATCATCTTTCAGTTCAGAAAGAAGAAATTGTTAATTGGTTAGTGGCATCATCTGGAGGGAAGAAAGAGTGGAGATACATGGGTCATGAATTTACCATTCTAAGATTAGGTACTGCTATGCACTGAACATATTGCCTTAAATTCATACATTGAAGCCCTACTCTCCAACATGATGGTATTTGGAGGTGAGATCTTTGAGAAGTGATCCCAGTTAGATTAGGTCATGAGAGCAGGCCCTCTTGGTGTGATTAATGCCTTTGTAAAAAGAAGAGACCCATAATCTACCTCTCACATTCCCTCCCCATGCTCACACCAAGGGAGGGCCATGTGAGGATATAAGAAAAAGAAGGCTGATGTTGACTGCAAAGCAGAAAGAGGGCTCTCATCAGCATGAAATTTGCTGGCACCTTGATCTTGGGTTCCTCAGCCTACAGGCCTGCAAGAAATAAATGTTTGCTGTTGGGGCATCTGGTGGCTCAGTCGGTCAAATGTCTGCCTTCCCCTCGTCGTGATCCCAGGGTCCTGGAATCGAGCTCCACATCAGGCTCCCTGCTCAGCGGGGAGCCTAATTCTCTCTTTCCCTCTGTTGTTCCTCCTGCTTGTGCTCTCCCTCTGTCAAATAAATAAATAAAATCTTAAAAAAAAATTAAACATTTGTTTTTATGTTGCCTAGTCTATGACATTTTGTTATAGCCCAAGCTGAGTAAAATAGGTACTTAGGGCCTAAAATTTAATAACAATAGTTTCCTTCTAGGTCTAATTAAAGGCTTCTTCAATATAAAATGGGAAGTAGCAGAGGAAGGTCTGTAGTGCTTAGCTGAATGAGAACTGGTTGCATGCATGACCGACCCTATAATCACAGCAGATTTGAGGTGAAGGGTCTGGACAATGGACTTAGGATAAATCAGAGGCTTGTGAGAGTGGTAACATGTAATTCGAATTACTGAGCCGTCCTGGAAAGTGAGCTGATTCCTGATGAGAAGGTGGAGATCTCCAGTCCCTTTAGTGGGGTGCTTGACACACAGGTTCACAACAGGGATGGGATTTTTTACAGATCAGAAAAGAAGCTTGAGTATGTGGTACATTCATAAAAGAGGATTAAATCCAAGCAATGGTGATAACTAATAGAAAATAACTGCAATGAAAACTATTCTTATAAATATCAAGTCGAGCTAATATATATTGGTATTTATAGCATACCAGGTGTTGTGTTAAGTTTACGTATGTATGTGCATTTATTCATTTGACAATTACTCAACACTTGCTATGTGCCCAGCACCACTGCAACTGACATTGGTTATTCAATGTTGACAGATAAGAACTACAGTTCCTCTACCTTTATCTGAGTCTACTGTGATGTTGTCTAAAAGAGCAATATAACTAGAAAGTTCACTCAACTTTCTTAGTGGAGCAACACAATTGCCTCAGGCCATGGTGGAAATAATCCTATAATTTTCATGTTTTTCTGAAGTTGTAGGGATGCCAAATCCTATCAATATCTATGTGATATCCATACTCCGGGACAGTTAGATCAGAAGGAAGGAAAGAGGGCATGTAAAGTGCTAAGTCAGTTTATGCTGCACAACGTTTTCTAATTAGATTTGTTTTGGTTTTCCAGGCATCTTAAAAGGCAAAGTGTTTCTGAGCAGTTAACTTCAAGAGTAAGTTCTAAATATTACACAGTTTGAGTTCAAATAGGGAATCAAGAGACATTTAATTTTTGTTTTTTTTTTAAAGATTTTATTTATTTGAGACAGAAATAGTGAGAGAGAGCATAAGAGTAGCACAGGAGGAGAGAGGCACAGGGAGAGGGAGATGCAGACTTCCCCTGAGTAGGGAGCCTGATGCAGGGCTTGATCCCAGGACCCTGGGGCATTTAATCTTTAAACAGTTCTTGATAATTTTAATTTTCTTATTTATCTATTTAAAGCTCCTTCTTTCTATTGCACCATGCTGAGAGTCAAAGACTGAAATGTACATTCAGTTTCCCTTAAAACTCATATTTGTGCTTTTGCAAAATATCTTGCAAGTTGAGCTAGAAACCACAGACAGAAATGAAATACGAGGAAGAAAGTAGCTGCTCTAATGAGCGTTATTTTCACTTGCAATAGTTTATTTTGGTTTTGATAAAGTGAAAATGAAGTGGATCAAAGGTCTAAAAAAGTCATTTACATTTTCTTTTGGAAAGGGGTAAAAATTTGCCCCTCATTCTCATTATTTAATATGTGAAAGAGGAGGAGGGTGAAAAGAGAAGGAGAAAGGACCATGTCTCAAAGGAAAGAGACAAAGCTTCTGCTGGTGACAGCCCACAAGGATGCATGCTGATGGGGGTGGGGAAAACAGTGCTGACCTACCTTTGGAAATGGATGGAGTCTGTGAGACTAGAGACAAAAGGAACTGCACAAAAACAATGCATTAGTTGGGATGGTTGTTTCTGTGGGAATATAGACTAATAATTCTGAGTCCACTGTACCTGCACGCTGAAATTTTAACAATTCAGTAAACCAATAGCTTCAATGGGAGCTGGGTTTCTGACCACTGCAATAAGAATTATAGATAAGCAAACAAGGGAGGTTAGAGTGACCCATGAGATGATGAACTAGAGTTGGGGACATCGGCATGGACGTGTGTGGAGCTAAACAGACAGATGGTCACAAACAGAAATGCAGAAAGATGTGTGCATAGATAGGGCTTACTGCAAACACACATATATGTATTTTTTCTGCCATCTGACAGAGCCCAGAACCAATGATACACTGTGACATAAATTATTTCTGACATCCCTTATCTCAGAATGTGCTGTATAATTTGCATACAATTTTTTTGTTTAATTTCCACGTAGTATCTATCTGAAAAAAAATTACATCAACGCAGTTGATTTTTTGGATCATGAAAGACTTCTTATAATGTTACCATTCTTTTTCAGTGCCAAAATGTATATGAGGATTTAGGGAATTGTTTGAGATATAGATACGACTTCAGCATATTTGTGCACCATGAGTTAGAGGTGTTTGCGTGTATGAGTGAGTGTGTGTGTGACTTTAACGAGCTTGTTTGCATTTATAGGGTTCAATCTTGTGAATGGCTCAATCCAGGAACTTTGATTACTCTTGGAAGGTTGATCGAATCATGAAACAATGTACAATAAAAGTCAACACCTCCTAGAGTCATTGTTCAGGGATGATTAAATCCTGAAAAAAAATGTCAAAGTAAGCAGTAGTCTGTTTAATAAGTTATCATATCTATAAAACCTAAATAAAGGTTGAGGGAAATACGATTTCAATTGTAGGTGAACAGCTCTGGAAGCAATGGAATTGTCTTGTGATTGTGTAAATGTATGGGAGAGAGCCACTCTTATACCACCAGTGGTGGCCCAATATACGCGAAATGTTTTTAGAGAGCTATTCGATCCTGTTTCATGTAAGAAAAATATTTTAAGATAGAATTCAATATTGCCATGTCTTATATTTGTCACCTCCCCTTTGTATGCATTTACAAAAAATATCTCATGGGTATGTTGTCTTGCTTTAAAATGAGCACCGTACTTGTATTTCTTGTCTCAGTAGACTTCTCTTCAAGTCTGCAGCCCACTCCTAGGTAATTCTGCAATCGCAGCCCTCTGAGGTTTGCCCAATAGTGAAGATATACTCACAAATGTCAGCAATTTCCAGTCTGTAGACTGCAAATGTAATTATAATGTGGAAGATGGTCTGGAGTGTGACTTTTTAAAGGAGAATTATGGTATGAGAGAGAGGAGAATTTGGCTCCCTAATTAATTGGTCCTGTTTATAAGGCAGTGAGTTCAGAATGCCAGGAGACAGACAACTGTCAAGAAATATTTTCCATAAAAGCCTCTCCTTTTTTCCACTCAAGCTAGTATTAAACAATAAGCAACTGTTAAGTACTTTGGTTTTGCAGGCCTCTGAGGTTCTTTGAAATATTTCAAAAGTACAAGCAAAGAGAGACTCCCCTATACTTTCCTCCATCTCTGTTTTAAGAAGTATATTTAAAGAAAAACCTAATTTCCAATCAAACTCTAGGTACCTGTCATAGCCACCCTTGCCACTAGAAGCTGGATAATCAGTCTCATCTTTAAAATAATTGTATTGATACTGACATATTCTAATTCCAATGATTCCTGTCTCATTTTGGGGTTCTTTAGGGCACAGAATCTCTCCTTTCACAGTCATAATGAAGATATGAATCAGCATGCACAATTTATCTAGGGATAAAGCATGCTATAAAGATGTTGCACAACTACTCTTGTTTTTTTTTTTTCTTCTATAACTTAAAACATTTTTTCCCCTGGGTAATGGAAGAGTCAACATCCAACATGACTGTATAAATGTTTATCAAATCATCCTTTCCCCTAGATAAAGAACTGGTTGCCATACAGCATATACTAAAGAAACTGGTTTCCAAGGTAGAATTTTCCAGAAATCCCCTGGATAAGTATTTTAATTAACTCTGAAATCTATATAAAGCTAAATGAACAGGCTAAAATGAAAAAAAAATGCTAAAACGGTCTCCCCCAATTTTAACTACTTGTATTTTAGGACTTTATTTCCTTACGCCAATCCCCAAATCATATTTCATCATCCTCTCTAGAGCTAGTCACTTGTTTAAATTGCCTACCAAGACATGATTACAAATGCCCACATAAGGGGTTTTACAACAGTTAAAATTGATATTCCAACATTGCAAGGTCTGCTTTAGATATGTCTTTAATGGAGACAATAAACCTATAAGAATGCACTGTTCTCCTTGAAAGATATTAGCGAGTTGCATTCTTAATCAGAAGTAACTACCACACCAGACGTCACAGTTAAGAAAAATTATTTACACATTGAGAAATGAAAAGAGACAAATGTAAAGGGTTTTGACAGTATTAAAAAAATAAGCATAAAATTGTCATAATACTAAATTTCTCTTTCTTTTCATTTTTGGGGGGATGCAAATAAAAATTTCAAACTATGGCTTTATGATTTTGCAATAATATTATAAAGCCCTAAAAAAAAAAAAAAAAAAAAGCCCCTTCTATTTTCTGCTCCCTCTTTTCTTTAGAACAAAAGCTAAAATTCGTATTTACTGCTCCTTCTATACATGACCATGTCATCTATCGATAAACATCCTATTCCATACAACATTGTCTGTAATGGAGGAACATATTCATGGGTCAAATAATAGCAATTCTTTGGGAATTAGCTTTAAAAGAACTTCAGCTCCATGCTACTCTCTCCAGGACCCAAGATAGACTCTTATTTTCTTTTACTTTTATCTAAGAGTATTACCGGGGAGCAAGGCATGGCACTTGGCGTTAAGATACCAACAAACTTCATTTTCCTTACTGACATGCAGCCATTTTTCTTAAATCAATGTTCTCTGGGTTGCTGCAAGCCTTTAGTTAATTTCTGGAGTTCTGAAATAATTGATATTGACAACGTATGCCAGTTTTTCTTTGCCTTTATGGCTGAGTCAATGTTCAGAAGTCCGTACTCTGTCCTTTGGCTGATGTTCCCTGGATGAAGTTCTTAGCACACAAGGAACCAGCTCCCATCTGGGGTGCGGCGGGAATAACAGCTTCCCACTTTGCTCGGTTTCCTAATGCTTCACTTTTTCATGATGGTTTTCTCAACCCAACACACACCTCTGTAAATAATCTTTTTTACAAATTGTTTTTATTTCAGTCATTTTGAATGTGTCATCTCTTTGCTAACTGAATCATGGACTGATATAGTATAAAATTTCAAAGAATCCAAACATTTCAAATAACAACTATGTACAAGATAGAGTGCTAAATTCTAGAGTAATTTTAAAGAAGGTCACAAGAGATTTTCTATGATAATTAATTTTGTAAATTCGCCTTCTTATAAAATATTTCCTTTAAATCCACTTTGCTTTGGAAATAATCCATTCAACAAACATTTACTTTCCCTTAAAATATTGCTACAGATTTAAAAAATAAATGTACCAAAACAAAGAAAAAAAGGATGATATGTATTTCTGTACTGATTATTGAGATTAATATTTTTCATTAATATTTTTTTTAAGATTTTCTTTATTTATTCATGAGAGACACACACAGAGAGAGAGAGAGAGGCAGAGGGAGAAGCAAGCTCCATGCAGGGAGCCTGATGCGGGACTCCATCCCAAGACTCCAGGATCATGCCCTGGGTGGAAAGCAGGTGCTAAATCACTGAGCCACTCAGGGATCCCCGTTTTCATTAGTATTTTGAAGAAAATACAAGAAATTTACTTGGGAAAATTTACTTGGGAAATGGCAATTATAAGTGTTATTCTAATTTCCTAATTTCCTCAAGCTCTTTTACTTTTGTGATACAACATTTAGATAATAAATATTGTTTTATTTTTCTTAACTGAATACTGTTTATGTACAGAAATATTTTGTTTAGGGATTTAATTTAGATGAGATAAACTTTTTTGAAAGATGCAGAGATTCCCATGTAAACAAACTTGAAAGGATTTTTTAATTGCTACATTGTGTGTACATGACATTATATAATGGAAGTCTGGTTCTACAAGTACATAGAGATATATGGATCTTAATGTGCCATTTAAATAAATTATTTTCACAATATAATAATTTAAACCTAATAGTACAAGTATGTGGAATAATAATATGTAATTTTTCCTTCGGCAACTTTCATTAAGTCATTTATTTTATTTCACCATGCCTCAGTTTTTCATCTAAAGTAACAAGAAGCCATATACTGCATATATGCCATCCTAAATTAGGGTGTCGATTTTTCGAATATTTTGAAATGATTGTAGATTTACTGAAAGTTGCAAATACAGCGCAGAGAGGTCCTGTGTATCCTTGGAAAAGGTTCCTCAAATGGTTACATTTTTTTTTCTTTTTAAAAGATTTTATTTATTCACAAGAGAGATACACAGAGGCAGAGACATAGGCATAGGGAGGAGAGGCATCACTCCCTGAGCCAAAGGCAGACACTCAGCCACTGAACCACCCCAGCATCCCAAATGGTTACGTCTTATATCATTATAGTATCATATCAAAATCAGGCATTTTATGTAGTTACAATGCATGAGTAGAGTTGTATGCCACTTTATCACACAGGTAGATTTGTGTAACTACCACACACTCAAGATTTGGAACTCTCTTGTCACTATAAAGACTTCCCCTGCACTGTATCTTTCTTTTCTTTTTAAGTCAGATTTCTTTTTTTCTTTCTTTTCTTTTTTTTTTTTCTTTTTCTTTTTCTTTTTAGATTTTATTGATTGATTAGTGAGAGAGCATGAGCATAGTGAGAGGGGCATGGGGGGGGGCTCAGAAAAAGAGGGAGAAGCAGACTCCCTGCTGAGCAGAAAGCCCCATACAGGGCTTCATCCTAGGACCTCAGGACCCCAGAATCATGACCTGAGCTGAAGGCAGATGCCCAACTAACTGAGCCACCCAGGTGCTCCCCTTGGATTGCATCTTTATGTCTCACTCACCTTTCCCTTCCCCTGCTTCCCATATTACCTAGCACTTGGCAAGGGCAAATCTATTTTCCATGTCCTTTTATCCTTTTGAGAATAATATACAAATGGGATCATACTGAATATGATATTTTGAGATTGACAATTTTCACTCAGCGTGATACCCTAGACACCAATCCAGGTTGTGTGTTTCCATAGACAATTCTCTTTCATTGCTGAGTACTATTCCACAGTATGGATGCACCACAGTCTGTATAATTTACTTATTAAGTGACATTTTTGTTGTTTCTAGTTTTTGGCTATTGCAAATAAAACTGCTGATAAGCATGCATATGCAGGTTATTGTGCAAACATAAGTTTTCATTTCTTTGAGATAAATGTCCAAGAATGCAATAACTTGTATGATAAGTACATGTTTTGTTTTGTTTTAACTTCCAAATTATTTTCCAGAACATTTGTATTATTTTACATTCCCACCAACAATATATAAGAGAGCCACTTTTCTCACATCATTACTAGTACTCGGTATTGTCACTATATTTTATATTTTATTTTAGATGTTCTATAAGTCTGCAGTGATGTTTCATTCTGGTCTTAATTTGCATGTTATTAATGGCTCATGATTTTTTTTAAAGATTTTATATATGTATTCATGAGAGACACACAGAGAGAGGCAGAGACACAGTTCAGAGGGAAAAGCAGGCTCCCCACGGGGATCCTGATATGGGGCTTGATCCCAGGACCCCGGGATCACAACCTGAGCCAAAGGCAGATGCTCAACCACTGAGCCACCCAGGAGCCCCTAATCGCTCATAATTTTGAACACTTTTACCTGCTTATTTTCTATCCATATATCTTTTCAACATAAATTCTGAATAATCTTGCCTATATTAATAAATATCATTCTAGGACTTTGGCAGAAATTGTATTAAATCTGCATATCAATTTGAGAGCATTAGCATTTCACTGTTTAGTTTTCCAATCTATAAAACGCATATGTGCCATCTAAATCATTATGAATGCAACATTTGAAAATACATTCATTCCTTCATTTTCCAGACCGCCATTTTACTTTTCCTGTTTGATTCCCTATGCCTCTTAAATCACTGCTATGATGACAAAATAAATATAAACGCAAAATGAAAAAGACTGAGGACCAGAAATCTAAGGAAGTTTGCAGATAAGATTTTACTTAGGATTGGCACCTCACTTGGGATGTAGTAAAAAAAAGTCTTCATGTGACTCAAATGGACACAAAATCCAAAAGAATCTCATAAAAACCCACAAATTACAAATGACAGTGATAGAGGTTGAGTCAGGGATAAATACAATCTGTCAGGAAGCAAAGGTCTTCAGCAAAAACAATGAGTGCTTCTGGGCAAATCCTGAAGCTTGCAGTTTTTATTTGCAATTAGGGGTATTTTTTTTTTCTTAACACCATATCTTATATTTGGCTTGTTATTAAAACGTCATGAAAAAAGAAAATCTACATAGATCTATAGTTAGTAAAAAGATTAAATCAATAATCTAAAACTCTTATTTTTTTAAAGATTTTATTTATTTATTCATGAGAGACACAGAGAGCAAGAGGTACAGACACAGGCAGAGGGAGAAGCAGGCTCCATGCAGGGAGCCTGACATGGGACTCAATCCCAGGTCTCCAGGATCACACCAGGCTGCCCAGTAATCTAAAACTCTTGACAAAGAACCTGAACCTGCTAGCTTCCCTGGTGACTTGTATGAAACATCTAAAGAATGCGTGCCAATTTTCTGAAGCTTTTCCAAAATTTGAACAAGAAGGACGTCTTCCTAATTTGTTTTGTGAGGTCAGCATTACCCTGAAACCAAAACCAGACAAAGACACTACAAGAAAAGAAAACTGCAGACCAGTATCTCTTGGTGCAACATTGATGCAAAAATCCTCAACAAAATACCAGCAAGTGGAATTCAATATCATATTATAAGGATTATACAAAGTGACCAATGGAGATTATTCCTGGAATTAGGGTATTTTAACGTAAGAAAATTAACCAGTGTAATACACCACATTATTATAGAATGAAGGACAAAACCCACACAATCATTTCAATGATGCATTAAAAAGTATTTGACAAATTTAATACTCTTTAATGATAAAAACACTCAACAAAGTAGAAGTAAAAGAAATCTCAACATAATAAGAACCATATATGAAGAATCCACAGCTAGCATAATCAGCGGTAAAACTAGAAGCTTTCTTCTAAGGTCAGGATTAAGGGAAAGGTAAGCACTTTATGACTTCTATTGAACATAGAACTGGAAGTTCTAATCAGCAATTAGGGCAAGAGAAAGACATAAAAGACATCCAAATTGGAAAGGAAGGAGTGCAATTATCTTTTTATAGATAATATGATCTCACATGTAAAAAAAAAAAAAACAACTTTGAAGAATCCACAAAAGGAATTGTTAGAACTAATAAATGCATCAGCAAGCAAAGCAATGGGATGTGAAGTCAACACCCCAAAATCAGTTGCACTTCCATATTCTAACAACGAACAATCTGAAACAGGAATTACATAAGTAATTCCATTTATAATAGCATCAAAAAGAAAAAATACTTAGGAGGTAACCAAGAAAGTGAAAACTATAAAACACTGATGAATGAAATTAAGGAAGACGTAAATAAATGGAAACACATCTGATGATCACATATTGAAAGACTTAATATTGTTAAGATGTCAATAGTACTCAAAGATATCTATAGATTCAATAGAATCCTTATCAAATCCCACTGATATTTCAGAATTTAAAAATCCCATCCTTATTCACGAGGAATCTCACAGAACCCTTAGGCAGAACAAGTTTAAAAGAGAACAAAGCTAGAAGACTCACATGTTCTGATTTCAAAACTTAACACAAAGCCATAATATTCAAAAGAGAATGGTACTGGCATAAAGACAGACATACAGACCAATGGAATAGAATGGAGAACCCAGCAATAAACCCTGGCAGATATGGTCAAATGATTTTTGACATGAACGTCAAGGCAATTCAATGGAGAAAGGACAGTCTTTACAACAAATGGTGCTGGGAACTCTGGATATCCACAAGTAAAATAATGAAGTTGCACTTTAATTTAGACTGTATACAAAAATCAACTCAAAAACAATGAAAGATCTAATTATAAGGCCTAAAACAACAAAATTCTTAAAGGAAAACATAAGGCAAAAATTTTATGACATTGAGTTTGGCACTGGTTTCTTGAATATGACACCAAAGTTTCAGACAATAACTATAGAAATATAGATAATTGGCCTTCATGAAATAATTTTAAATGTTTGCATCAAAAGTCAATATCAATAGAGTAAAAAAGTGAGCCAAATAATGGGAGAAAATATTTGCAAATCATAAATCTGATAAGGGATTAATGTCCAGAATACATAGAGAACACTTTAAACTCAGGAAAAAAAAAAAAAAAAAAAAAAAAAACAACCTGACTCAAAAATGATCAAAGAACTTGAATAGAAATCTCTTCAAAGAAGATGTAAAACTGGCCAATAAACACATGAAAGATACACAACAGCATTAATCATTAGGGAAATGCAAATCAAAACTATAGTGAGATGCCACTTCTCACCGATTAGAATGTTTTCTATTAAAGAAAAAGAGTGTTGGTGAGGATGTAGAGAAATTGAAATCCTTGTGTACGCTTGGTGGGAATGGTAATGGTACAATTGCTATGGAAACAAGTTTGGTAGTTTTCCAAAAAATTAGAAATAGAATTACCATATGATCAAGCAATACCACTCCTAAGTATACATTCACAAGAACTGAAAGTAGGATCTCAAAGAGATATTTGTACTCCTATGGTCATAGCAGCACATTTCCAATAGCTTAAATGTGGAAGCAAGGTCTATTGACATGTGAATGGATAAACAAAATGTATTTGGAATGGAATATTACTCAGCTTTAAAAGAAGGGAAATTTTGCTTCACCCTAGAAAAGCCTTGAGGACACTAGACAGAGTGAAATAAGCCAGTATCAAAAAGACAAACATTGATAATTCCACTTACATGAAGTACTTAAAAGAATCAAAATTATAGAGAGAGGAAGTAGAGTAATGGTGCAAATGGCAGAGGAGTTACTGTTTGGTGGTTATGAAATTTAGTTTTGTAAGATAAAGAGTTCAGGAGATTGGTGGTGTTGATGGTTGCACAACATACTAAATGCATTTAATACCTCTGACCTGTACATTTAAAAATGGTTAACATGGTAGATTTTATGTGTAGCTTACAATAATAAAAAAATAAAGGGAAAGAATTCATTGGAAAACTGCATGAACAAAAAAGAATAAAATATTCAGAAAGGGAGATTTCCAATAAAAACTAAAATTATCAAAATATAAAATTTAGTAGAGGGATCAACTAACAGTCACTAAACTGATAATATAAAGATCAGCATAAGGAATTTTATGAGAACTACATGAAAATAAAGAGAAACAATACAATAGTGCTTCTTTATCTGTAGGAGACAAATTCTAAGGCCCACAGAGAGGGCTGAACCCTATATGTACTGTTTTTTCCTATACCTACATACCTATGATAAAAGTTTAATTTATATTTTAGGCACATAATATATACAACAGCTAGTAATAAAAATAGAACACTTTTAACAATATACTGTAATAAAGTTATATGAGCAAAGTCTCATTCTCTATCAAAATATTTTGTACTATACTCACCTTTCTTGTGATGAGGTGAGATGATAAGATGCCCACGTGATGAGATGAAGGGAGGGGGATGACGTAGGTGTTGTAGATGGAGTGTTAGCTATTACCATTCCTTCCTTCTCAAGGAATGTCAGAAGGAGGATCATCAGCTTCTAGAGGCAGCTGATTACAGATAACTGAAATAACAAAAAGCCAAACGATGGATGAGGGGGGCACTGCAGTATAAGAAGTATGTATGTATCATAGATCCTCAAGGCTCAATTTGCATATAATCAAAATACCATAAGAAAAATATGGAAACAAAAATCAAGGAAATGAAAGTAGATAATCTGAAGAATAACTTGACTCTTGCAATGCAAATGATTCACCAAATACCTGAGTAACATCTTATAAAATAGATTCACATGTAGACATTTTTTAGTACCTTTTTAAAATTCAAGATTGTATCAGCAAAGAACATATATGTACAGATGAACAAAACATATACATACAAATAGACAAAAGGCTGCCTGCACTGGAAAAAGAAAAAGCTGGAATGTCATCTTCCCTTTAATTTCTGGATACCCCTTTATATCCTTCAAGACATACATACAATCTCTGAATCTTACATATTGGATGTTCTTTCAGTACAATGTAGTGGCAAAATGCATGACTTGTGCATCAGATAGTCCTGCACTTGTTTCTAGTGTTGCTACTAATAGGGCCCTAGACAAGTTCTATATTCCTCAGGAGCTTCAGTTTGTTCACATCAAACTGTGTGGACAAATGGCTTAGATATCATCAAGTTGTTAACAAAATTAAATGAGATGACACATGTTAGGAGTTTAGATGAGCTGGAGATGGAGAGTTGAGCTGTCATGCATCAGAGTAACCTATTAAAATAACAAACCAAAAATGAAGTTAAGCCTTTAATTGCTTATGATAATAGTCTAAGCACACAAGAGGCAAAAACTAGAGAAAGTGCCGAATCCACCTATTCCATTTTCCTTCTTCTAATGATACACTGGTTGAAGGTCACATTGGGTGGATCAGCACCGACATGGAGGTTGATCTTACTTTTGAAGGAGCCTCAAACAAAAAAGTCTTTTGAAGTGTCATGGACCCTGGGTTTGGAGGAGAGGAAAGTTGGATGGCTATGAGTGGACAATACTGGTACCAGGTCAAAGTGAGGAAAAATGACTTCTGGTTATTTTTTTCAGAAAATTGATTCATAGTTTTGCCTTAACAAGCAGACCTCGTGTAGATGAACCTTATTAGTCAGGCTATCCAGAGAGCCTAGATGCCTTTCAAACCTTGGTGCTTTCCATTTCAATGTGGGTATTTTCTTAGTCACCTGAAATCAGGTGTAATGTAAATGTTTCTCCACTAGTTCATGGACTTCTCTTAGGGGGAACTGATCTGTGTGTAGCTGTATAGTTGGTCTGTGTGGGAAGAAGGAAAGTCAGGAGTTTCCTATTCCACCATCTTGTTAATGTCACTCTGTCCCCCTCCTAAAAGCATCAACTGATTGGATAAGCCCCGCCCACATTATGGAGGATTGTGTGTTTTACCCAAAGTCAGCTGATTTAAATGCTAATCATATCTAAAAAAATATTTTCACAGCACATCTCCTGGTATTTGACCAAATATCTGGGTACTGTGGCTTTAGCCAAGTTAACACTCAAAATCAAGCAGCACAGTGAGCAAGTCTATATTGGAGCATTGCTTATTAGTAGAGAGTAATTATTACTCTCATTGCTTATTAGAGAGTAATATCTGTTATTTCTTAAATTTATTACATTTCCATCAACAAAGTAGTCTTACATATTGTCTGTTAAAGACATAGATGAAATGATCGGAATGTACATATTGATGAGAATGATGAAACTATAAGGAGAAAATGTTTCTTGTAATAATAGGAAGGTAGCATCTTTATAGCTATATTGTTACTAAGTCAAATAACTGTGAGGTCATCTGTGAGCACCACTGGCAAGGAGTATTAGCACATCGCAAATCATGCAAAATTGAGCACAAATTTTGAGGAAAAGAAGCAATTGAAATGTCAATTCTTTTTATCCCAAGTTTCTCAAGAGCTAAAATGTAGGATGTTCTTTTGCCTTTGTTAATTCGAGTGACATGCATATATATAAGCCTTAGAAGTCGAGCAGCCCATATTAAATAGAATTTTAAGCTATTTCATGGTATTTGCCAGTTACAATTATTTTTCAATTTCTACATTGAAATCTACTTTGTAAAATAGGCTGGGACACCCACAGTTACCAAATAGAAGCCTTTGCTTGGCTGATTTTAGGAACATCACAGTAAACTGGAAGTGGTACCTTTGCTTTTCTCCCCTCTCAACTCTAGCGTGGGTATGGAGTTACGATCAACTCTGTTTGGCTGTCACTTGGACAGGCTGTTGAACACTAGCAGCCCTCCTCTGGCAAGTGGCTCACAGGATGAGCTATATGGTATGCAGAGCCACAGGGGGAGGAGGCAAGGTTCAGAGTTGTCCTGAGTCGACCCCAAACACTTTCAATGTCATAACCCAAATGATACTTCTTAACTCCCGCACTTCTTATTAAAAGACACTGAGCTCCTCTGGAAAGGATGATTCCCGTTCTAGTGTCTTTCTTGATGGGCTTTCTTGTCAGCCCGGGCTCATCCTCCTTCTAATTCTGCAGGAGACCTTTGAGCACTGTAAACTGCTACTGGCTCCTTTGTTATATTCACATCACATTGTGGCTTTATTATGTCCTCTATCTCTGTTTCTTTTTTCTCTTTCTTTCTGTGTCCCTCATTCTACACACACACACACACACACACACACACACACACACACTTCAATGTGAGTTTTGTAAAGGAAAAAGGGACATAGTGCCAACTTCTCAACCTCCTACCTAGAACCATGCAATTTTAGTTTTGACTTCTTCAAATATATAACATAAAGATATATTCATTTCTTATTGACTAAATCAAAATCAATGTGCCAAAAAAATTTCTTGTTTGCATTTCTTGACCTAAAAAAAATTCTTTAGACACTGTTAACAAATTCTGGTCTCATTTATGTTAGAATGAGTCTATGTCACATGATGTGTACTTGGCTGGAATTGAACAATATCACCTAAACATGTTAATCAAAGCAGCAAGAGAGAGCAACAGAGGGAGAGGATGATTTTTGTAGTGTATATCAATTGGCCTGCTCTGTTGATCCTAAATATTTGTCCATAGAGAATGATGGTCTCTAAGATCGAAACAGTCAAGGTTTTTTGGCAAAACCTAAGAAGGAAGTGTGAATAGTCTAAGAGCTTCTTGTTATTGGCAAGGAGATGAAGCATGCCGTCAGGAGGGCAGACAAGTAGATAATACCAGCTTCAGCCTGGAAACCAAAGAAGCATCATAAATTTGAAGATTTTAATTGTAGTAGTCTTCTAAGGAATCACAAAATATACATTTCTTTGTACGTTGAATACTACGTGTACATGTTTGCTATATTGGACTTACGTGGTCCAGTGAAGTGTATACTATACTTATGGGATAAAATGATAAGCATAATTTTAAACTCGTGCAGTTTTCCTGATATGTATATTTCAGCACCGGATCTAATGATGCCTTAACACTGTTCTAGCACTGATGGCAGTGGTATTCTTAGGACCAATTGGTGAGGGGGAGATATTGATTTCTTCTGATTCTCATGATAACGAAAAATAAAAATTACTTTGAAGGAAGAGTTGATAATGGATGATAGCAATTCAGTTCTGTACCAAATGAGACATAACTACTAATAACCATAAATTAGAAACTTGTATCTTTGTTAATAATATTTCAAACCAAGGCTCTATCCGTCTCATGCCATGCTGTGATAAATTAAGCCAAGTAATTTATGTTAAACATTTTAATTAGTCAAATCATTCACAGATCAGTTCAACTGTAGTAGTTGATTTTGTGATTCCAAATGGAGAAAAAAAATTAGCCTCCAAGAGGTTTCTTCAGTTTTTCTTACTGACATATTTAAATTTTGCATGATTTTTTTAAGGGAAGAGAAAAACCATTTTAGAAAATTAAAATAGTATTTTTTGACAGATCAAACCTTGTGTTTTTATATTTGTTCTATATCAATTACTCATCAACTAATTGTGATCATATTATAAAAGCACCATTAAATCAGTAGAGATTATAAGTTGATATTTTACATAAATATTTCTATCAATAGCTAGCCACAATAAGTTCTTCTGACAGCTGCATTCACAATGCCATTCATTAGCACTTCTAAGTTGATTTATGTTGCTCTTTGAGGGGGGGGGACTTATTTCATTTTATTTTAAATGGCTCTAACCTTTGGGGCTCCTGGATGGCTTTGTCAGTTGAGCTTCCGAATCTTTGTTTCAGCTGTGGTCATGATCTCAGGGTGGTGGGATGAAGTTTCATGTTGGCCTCATGCTCACTGTGGAGTCTGCTTTGGTTTTCATACTTTCCCTCTCCCTCTCTCCCGATTCATACTCTTACTATAAAGAAACAAACAAATAAATGAATGAATAAATTCTTTTAAAAAATAGCTCTAACCTTTTATTTAAATACTCTTAATATAGCAGAGTAAGTATACAGATATAGAGTTTTGACCTAGTGCTCATTGGGGCCCATTGAAATGTGTATCCTCTAGGACCAGACAAATGTAAGTGTAATTAAATGTTATCCTAATTGATTTCTCTTTATTAAAGTCTTATGCATAAAAGGGGGTTTTACAAATATTTTTCTCTCTTGGAAATGAATGATACTCTTATTAATAAGGATTGATGAGTTTTGTTGTTGTTTCTCCTCTGCCCATCTATTGTCAATTTCTTGGTAAGAGGATAATGAATGTGAATTTTTATTTTCTTCCATCAAATAACTAATTTTTCTGGGATTCATGAATCCAAAATGCCCTCATTGAAACTAATTACTGCCTAACAGATTTAAAATTTCAGAATGATCACAAGGAGGGACTGAAAATGGGGGTGGAAGTCTGCTTTGAACTCCTTCTTCCTCCTGTTGTCTAAGGATGCAGACCCTGCTGAAATGAGGGGCCAGCCAGAAACCTAGAATGTCCAATTTAAACAGTGGTGCCCCTATGCTAACTGGATCATCAGATCTGGGATCCATGGAGTTAGGGGTTAGTACTGATGTGTTAAATGCTACCTGGGAAATAATTAAAAATAAGTCAATTCACATAATAACTCAATGCTTATCTGAAAATTGAGTCAGTCACTGTTTTCTCAATTTTATTACTGCATGAGCTCTTTTTAGTTTGATTTTACACATTCTGGTAAAGGGAATTGAAAGGATAATGAAAAATATACATTTAGGTACATATCAAAGAATAAGGTAGAAAAGGTCTGTAATGAATCATGTTTCTAGGGCTATGAAAATGTCTAATTTTGTTTAAAAAATAGGATCAAGCAGATATTCTGAAACTATATGCAAAGGAAAACTTTCATAAAAATAGAAGTGTGTTTAGGGCAGCTGGGTGGTACAGTTGGTTGGGAATTCTACTCTTGTTTTTGGCTCAGGTTGTGTTCTCAGGGTGGTGAAATCAAGCCTCTCAACGGGCCCTGTGCTCAGTGAGCAGTCTGCTTGAAGATTCTCTCCCTCTGCCCCTCCTGCTCATGCTCTCTCTAAAATAAATAAATAAAATCTTTAAAAAAAAATAGAAGTGTTTTATGTTCAATGATACACATGAATTCATGAAATTTGTTTACTCCAGTGAACTTTGATATTGGACAGGTCCATCAAATTTATAGATAATTGCCTTTCATATAGAATCCTCTAATTATTGCCTTTTTAATTATTTAATTATTTATTTATTTAATTATTGCCTTTTTAATTATTGCCCTTGCAATCCAATCACTTCAGAATCTGTAAAGATATTAATTCCCCCCATTAATATGCAATCTATTGTGTATCCATTAAGTATACAGGTAAAAAAAATCTTTAGTGTAAAAAATTCAGGCTAAACCATCTATATAGTTTGGAGCTTAATAATGTTCATGAAAGAAGAATCCTATACACAAATGCTGTCTTTCAGAAGTATTACAGTGAAAAAGCATTCTCAAAATTTTTAAGAGGTCATACACAACAAAAATAGGTTATATTTTCTCCCTTATAAAAAAGGTATCAGTACATATACCTCAAAAAAACAAAAGTTCATCTGATTTAAGAACAAAAGGGCAATGAAAACTGGAATCTAAATTAAATGATTAAATCTAAATGGATTTTTCCAAATTTGAGAAATACCCTGCAACAAGATAAAATTAATTTTTTGCTATTAAAAAAATAAACAATGGTGCCTGGATGGTTCAGTCGGTGGAGCATCTGCCTTCGGCTCAAGTCTTGATCTCGGGAGTCCTGGGACTGAGCCCTGTGGGGGGTTCTACATGCAGCAGGGAGTCTGCTTGTCCCTCTCCCTCTGCCTCTCTCTCTCACTGTCGTCATGTTCTCTCTCTCAAATAAATAAATTTAAAATTTAAAAAAAAATTTTTTTTAATTCAAAAAAAATAAGGAAAAAGGAGTATTTCCACAATATGAAAATCTCTAAAGAATGCAAACCCTACTTCAGTCCCTCTGCTCTGTTCTACTCTTTTCCTTCTTTTGGGAGCAGTGTATCCCTCTAGATCCTCTACTGTACATTTACACTCAGAGATGGTAAATTCAAAAATATGACCGAGATACTCTATAATTTTTTTCATTTGCATAAATAAAGTCACACCTTCAATGTATCTCTGAAACCTTTCATTCTTCACTTAATACATTTTGAAGATTTTTTTGTTGTTGTTGTTCTGGTTAAAAGAACTCCTGTTCTTTTTAATCTCAGCGAAGTGACTTACCCATGATTTATAAAACTGTCCCTCTACTGATGGATATTTTTGCTATTGATGTTGCATCAGTAGAAAAATGCTGCAAATATCCCCATGATTATCTCGGCATATACTTATGTATATGTAATATTTCTATGATACCCCACACAGATGTGTAGTCGTTGAGCAAATTTTTATAAATACAACCAAATTGCTCTTCCAAAAGGCTTTGGCAATGTTCATTCCAAAGTAATTTTTGAATATAGCCTTCCCCCACATTTTTGTCAACGTTTTATAACATCAGTAGGATGGGTAAAATATGGCAAATTTAAATTTTTGTATTTCCTGGTTACTAGTGAGTTTGAACATCAAATTGTGTGTTTCTTAGTCAACTGTGAATTTGGTGAATTGCCTGAAATTCATTCACTTTGTCTAGTTTTCCATTAGTTGGCATTTTTCCCCACTGTGGTTAAATGTGGGAACTATTTACAAGTAAGGATGTTAAATTTTTGTCTGAAAAAACATTTTCATAGTCTGACAAGTGATTTGAATATTTATGTCATTAGATCTTCACTCTTTTTCGTTGCCTGATAGACTGTTTCCTTGCCTCCAGATTGGGCATGAAAAGTTCAACTTTTGTTATAGATGTTATAGAATAGTTTTTAGACCACATTTGTGCTTAGGGAAGTGATGCAGACAGCCTGTCAGGAGTGGTTTTGAACCAGAATCTTCTCGGAAGGCAGCCCTGCCCTAATAGAACTTTGACTCGTTTCCCTTTGTAATCACAACTGCTTTATATTGAAGAATAGTCTTTCTGAGTACTCTATAAATGTAAGAGTCTGTATGTTGGTGTGGTATTTCAACTATATCATTAAAATATTTTCATTGACAAGTAAACTACATGATTTTCTACATTACTTCTGTAAGAAAATGAATTCTAAGTTCTGAGTAAACTCAATTTTAATGCATCCTAATTATTAATTAATACTTGGAAAGGTTAATGTAAATTAAATGCATTTTTTTTCAATAAACAGCTTCATTGGCTATGCAATCTTATTTATGTGTTTTGTCTTAACAGGGACAATAAGGCTGTTGCAACTTTTTATCCCCATCTAGTGGTAGAGCATATACTCTTAGATGAAGATATAGAAAATTCAAACAGTAGAAGTGGGGATTTCATAAGAGTCTGCTGTATCTTATTTGAAAGGAATTTTTTAAATATCAGACATATGTATGTTCAGAAATGGAAACTGGGGGTTGGTTATGCTTATGGTTTAGGCTTTTTTTTTCAGCACTGAGAATAAAAAGCAGATCCCCCCAAAATGCATTCTGCTTAATTTATTTTGCATTTACAATCCATAATACCTTAAGCTTCAACATCTAAAGGGCTTTAAAAAAATAATAATGCTCAGGGTGTCTGGGTGGCTCAGACCATTCTTGATTTGGCCACAGGTCTCACGATCTCAGGGTCATGAGATCCAACCTTCTGTGGTCTCTGTGCTCAGCTGGGAGTCTGCTTGAGATTCTTTCTCTCCCTTTCCCTCTAACTGCCCACCCCCACATACTCTCTCTCTCTCTTTAAAATAAATAAATATAATTTAAAAAAGAAATAATAATGTTCTATTGAAAAACTATTTGTACTATTTACTTGACTTTGGAATTCCTCAGATGACAATTTAAAACATTTTCTCTCATGGAGTTATGTTAATCCAGTGTTTCCTTCCCAATAATATTGCTGGAAGCATTAGAAGGAAAGAAAGTAAACATAATAAGCTGATCAGTTATACTCATAATTACATTTACAGTATATTTTAGGAATGAAGAGAAAAAATTAAGTTTTAAATATAGTTTTTTAGTTTTTTATTTGAAAAGTGATGTTCTCATGTTTTCTTCCAATTCTGGTGTCCGACATTCGCTCATGACACATGCTAACCTCTTGATTCTCTTCTACCAACCTTGAGTTATCTCGCTATTTGATGAAAAATAGAGCAGATTTACCCAAGGTTTATTTGTTTTGTTTGTTTTAATTTTGGGAACTCTCTCTGCAACATACTATTTTATGGTTCATAGTGGCATCATAATGTGATTCTAGAAACATTCTGCTCTAGAGTTTCTTGGATGCCTTCTTTCTTTCTTTCTTTCTTTCTTTCTTTCTTCTGCTCTTTTCTTTCTTTCTTTTCTTTCTTCTTTCTTCTGCTTCTTTTTCTTTCTTTCTTTTCTTTCTTTCTTTCTTTCTTTCTTTCTTTCTTTCTTTCTCTTTCTTTCTTCTTTCTTTCTTTTTTTTAAAGATTTTATGTATTTATTCATGAGAGACAGAGAGAGAGAGAGAAAGAGACAGAGACATAGGCAGAGGGAGAAGCAGGCTTCATGCAGGAAGCCTGATGTGGGACTCGATCCCAGAGTCCTGGGATTATGCCTTGAGCCAAAGGCAGATGCTCAAGTGTCCCCCTTTATTTCTTTCTTATGTGGGAAGTGCAAGCTGCTAAAACAATGTCACCACAATATACAACATGGAAAGCCCCTCTCTGGATGCAGTGGGAAGTCCTCCTTGCAAAGGTGGCAGGGCAGTGACACATCCTGGAGCAAATTATTATAACATGAAAAAATTGGCAGGTTTGGAAAGCCTTCAAGGAGTGACATCAAATTAACGAAGCAATGTATGCTGTGATTTGCTAATGACTCCTTGCCGCGATAGACACTTTGAGGTGAAGCTCAAACAGCTATTTTCAAAGTGGAATTTTATTAAACAGACTTAAGTTGCAATTATGCTAACATTATAATTATTCTACTTGCTAATTCACTTTTGAATATAAATACAATATAATCATCTGTAAGAATCAGATTCAGAAATCATAGGACCCAGTAGGCTCCATAGACAAATGTGCACTTTAGTAAGAAAAACGCTCTGGAAGTAAAGTAGCTTTCGTGGTGCAGCCAGTAAAGGAATGAGAGACCTAGCTGAAAAAGGAGACTTGTCACAGCAAACTCTATAAAGACAATAGGAAAGCACTAGGCATAATAAGAGTATGAATTTGGAAGAAAAGTGAAATCCTAAGGCACGATCACTGCCTTGTCCTATAAAGTCTACAGGCAATACATCAGCAGACTAAAATCTATTGGATGGCCTTTTTTATATGCCTTCCTGCCTTGATAAAATATATTTAGGTATTATTTAAATAGCTATATTATTTTAATCTTATGGAAATAAGTTGGCAAAACAGTATTTAAATATTAGCATAGTTTTTCTCATGTTCTTTACGTTTGTTTTCTATTTTCTGATCAATTCTAATCTTTGTAATCATCATATTTGGATTATTTCATAAAATTAATATCAATAGTATGTGAGTAGAATATTACCTATAATATGGTTCATGCACCATATATAAGTAATATATATACTCATAGTTATTTATTTAAATAAAATGTACTTTTAAACTTTTATTATATATGCATTAGAATTAGTACATGTTATTATAAGCACATGGGTACATAAATTTATTATTATTATTATTATTATTATTATTATTATTTTGAGAGAAAAAGCATGGGTGAGGGAAGGGGCAGGGTGTGGAGGGGCAGGGGGAGAGACAGAATCTTAATCAGGCTTCAGGCTGGGAGCCCAACACAGGGTTCGACCTCACAGCTCTGAGATCATGACTTGGGCCGAAACCAAGAGTTGAAAGCTTAACTGACTAAGCCACCCATGTGCTCCTGGATACATCAACTCTTATGATGGCATTTTGTGTATTTGTATATCTAATATATGAAAGGCATGTTCTGAGTATTGGAGACCCAGTGGAAAATGAGATGAAGTTTCTGTCCTTAAATAATATATGTTTTGCTGTAACTAAGTAGATAATCCAGTTAGTTTCAGATTGTGATGGTAATAAGGAAAAGTTAAAGTGATATAAGATAGTAAGAAAGCTGAGCAAAGTCCTATCTCTTGCGGTGACCTTTGAGCTGATGGATGAAGAGATGGATGTCCTTGTGGGAGAAAGGACAGATCATAGACTGAGCCTGCTCTCTGGGAACTGGAAGGAGGATGGTGGTGGGCATAACATCCTATGAGTGATGAAGACACAGAAGCAGGTGTGAAGGAAGGCAGAGATCAGACTGGATATGCCAGTAGCTCTAAGTTTTGGTTTTGTTCCAAATGAAATGGAAAGGTATCATGGAAGGGTCTTAGGATGATGAGGAAAATAATTCCCATTGAATAAATGTTTTTTTGAAGATGACTCTATGGTTTCGCGGAAAAGGATGGTAGTGTATACCTGAAACCAAAACTGGCCCGAGGGAAAGTTTAAGATTCTAGCCTTATAGGGATGACATTTCTTTTCTTTTTAAAGATTATATTGATTTGGGAGAGAGAGAATGAGCAGTGGGGACAGAGGGAGAGAGAAAGAGAAGCAGAGTCCCTTGCCGAGGGGGAAGCCTGAGTCGGGGCTCAACTGCAGGATCCTGAGATCATGGCCTGAGCTGAAGGCAGATGCTTAACCAACTGAGCCACCCAGGTGCCCCAGGGATGCCATTTCTTTCTTGACATGTTCTCTGTCAGGAGAGTTTAGGGTTAATCTTTTCACTGAAGGCAGAGTTCTTTATTAAGCAGATCAGCTCCAAAGACCAAGACATGGCAGCCTCAAGACCTTATCTCATGTCCCCTTGATACCATGACATCAAGTACCTTCGTTGTTTTAGTTATATATCTCTGTGTAACAAATTAGTCCAAATTTAGCAGCTTAAAACAATCACCATTGTCTCACACTGTGTCTGAGTGTCAGGAATCTGGGAGCAGTTTAGCCGCAGTGTTCCTGGCTGGTCACCTGTGACATTGCAGTTGAGAAGTCAGAGGAGGCTACAGGAGCTGGAGAATCCGGAGAATGCCTCTCCTCACTGCACAGACCTCCCCTACAGGGTTGCTTGAGTAACCTCACAACATGGTGGTTCCTTCTAGAGTGAGCAAGCCGAGAGAGATCAAGGAAAAAGCAATTGCTTTTATGACTTATGCTCACTTCCACCTTATTCTACTGACCAGAAGGGAATCAAGAAATTCAGCTCACAGTCCTGGGAACACTTCTTGAGAAAAGCATCAAAGAATTTTTGGATAAATTATAAATCACTATAGTTAACAAGACTGGCAAAAGCCCCCATGGCAGCTAAAGTTTTAAAGAATATTATCCCACCAATTGTCAGCTTCCTTTTTATTTTTGGTTTCTTGCTAGCTCTCCTTTTTCTTAGGGCTTAGTCATATATTCACAGAACAAAAAATAAAATCCTCATTGAACATCTCTTAGAATTTTTAATTAGAAGATTTTGTTTGTTTTAATCTAACAATGTAATATTTTCAGAAATACTATGCAGTCTTGTAGTATTCTCTTCTTTGCTCCCCAAGGTTTTTCAAATGTACTCTTGAAATATTCAAATTTTACATGAGACTAAAAATAGAAGAAATTCATGAATTAAAATTATTTTAAATTAATTAATTAGATAAAACTTCTATTTGAATACCATTATAATGCCCATCTGTCCCAAAATTGAAATGTTCACAGAAATTTATAACTTTTTTGTTTCATTCTATAAACTCAGTAAAGAGTCTTTGCTTAGTAGAATTTTTATTGAATGAAATATCACTTAAACTGCTCTTACTCAATAGTAACACTGTGCATATAATTTATTCTCTGAACATTTGAGCATAATGAAAAAACATACAGTGCTCTCTTAAAGAGATTTGTATTGAGATTTTAAGATTTTACAAATGGTTCAATACAAAATAGTTTCTAAAGGAAACTACATATTTGTATTTTGCAATATTTAAATTCTCAGAATCAAAGACAGACTTTAGATTAAGAAGTAAAGTCTAGGGACGCCTGGGTGGCTCAGCGGTTGAGTGTCTGCCTTTGGCTCAGGACATGGTCCCGGAGTGCCAGGATAGAGTCCTACAACAGGCTCCCTGTGAGGAGCCTGCTTCTCCCTCTACCTATGTCTCTGCCTCTCTCTGTGTCTCTCATGAATAAATAAATAAAATCTTAAAAAAAAAAGAAAGTCTACGACTCATCATTTCTTAATAATCTATCATCTTATTATAAAGTAACAATGTTTTGCAACTGTTATCATTTTCATATTTAGGCTAGAATATGTTATAAAACTTATGATAGCCATTAATTTTGTTTTGTTTTGTTTTTTAAAGATTTTATTTATTTATTAGAGACACACACACACAGAGAGACAGAGATAGAGAAAGCAGGAGAGAAGCAGACTCCATGCAGGGAGCCCGACTTGGGACTTGATCGCGGGTCTCCAGGGTCAGCCCTGAGCTGAAGGCAGCACTGAACCGCCGAGCCACCAGGGCTGCCCAAGACAGCCATTAATTCTGAACTCTGTATTTGCACTCTCCAATCCTAATGGCTACTGACCAGTTGAAATAGAGCTAGGACAACCGAGGAGCTTATACTTTAACCTTACCTAAACTTAAGTAAAAACCAAACCAAACCCTGATGCTTCTTTAAGTGTTTGGGAAATTCTTAAGCATGTTTGGAACAAATTTGGTGTATAAATCAACTAATTTGACTAGAAATCTCACGAAATCCAAATATCCATCAAGTCTTTCTAGTGAATATTTAACATGTATGCAGTAAGTGTAAAATGCACTTTGGGCTTTGCAAACTTACCACGAAAAGTTAAATATCTCATCATTAATATGTTATATTAATTAAGTTTTTAAATGGTAATAATTTTGGTATATTGGATTAAAAACATTGTTAAAATTAAGTTCACCTGTTACTTTTTAATGCTTAAAAGGGAAATTAGAAAGTTTCACATTATATATGTGACTCATATTGTATTTTCATCAGAGAGAGCTACTGTAAGTTATAATTTAGAAATTAAAGTATTTGGCAGATTCTTCTATTCTGTAGGTATCTAAGTATAATTCTTCATGTTACTGACTTACAATGCTTTACATTATACTATTACATTTTGGAGTCCAAAAGCTGAAGTATTTTCTTTTTGCTTCTTCATGGAGAGACTTCCTTTATATATTTATCTTATGTTTTTCTCATGATTAAAATAGGAGTATGGCCTTAAGGAGGCAAGACCACAGAGGTAGTTTTCCATTCATCCTGTCAAGGGTGCCTACGGTCATCATGACTTGTCACCATTGATGTTGACTCATCACCTGGCTAATTGTTTCCATGGTGAAGTTATCTTTTCCATGTTCCTAATTCCTTGAGAATAGAATATCTACATAAATTACCTGGAATTCTTCAACAAGGGGGATTTAATTCTTCTTCTTTATTCATTAATTCATCCAATCACTTATTTATAATCACTATGGACTCATGGGTATTTATTTTCTACATTGGGTACAGACAGCAGTCCTGCATTTATTTATTAGATTGCTCAAATTTTATTCCAGTTTTAGCCAATGAAAGCTCTTACGGCTGGCTCCTGTGAGTCTTTGATGCATCCCTTTCAATGCAGTATTTTTTTATACTTTCTTTCTGGCACTACACTGCAATGCACCAGACTCATCTTTTTATATTTTTTGTCCCAGTCCTAGAATCAGCCATTTCTCCCAGGAGCTCTGATTCTTTGTGTTGAAAAATTGTTTGAAACTAAGATCTGGGCACTAGCTGTGCTTGTTGCTACTACAAATTTCTTGCTTCTATGCCCTCTCAGGTGACAGAACAAGGAGAAATACCTGAATTTACTAACCCATGTAGACACATATATGTATAAATATTTTATATGTAACCACTTGTATCTGTGTTATGCCAACTTTGACTTCATAGTGATATCTCCAAGTATACATATCATGCTAAGCTCCTCACCATGGGAACACATAAACTCCCACTCCAACCACAGGAAATCCAGCTTCCACCATCCCTGGTCTTTTAATTAATTGCTTTATTGTACTATATATGTGGAGCAGTGTTAGAATTGCTGACTCACACCCTCGTAGGAGATCATGTTTTCAACCAGAATACAGCACTTATGTGCCATTCTTTGACTTTGGTCTTAAAGACTTCTCATTTCCAAAGTTAATTAGATAAACACCTTTCTCTCCCCTGCCTTTGGGAAGCTTGTTTCATAAATTCATAATATGGTTACACTTGTAATACCATATACAGACTATAACCTGAAAGTTTACAAAAACATATATATATATGTATTTATACATATATACAATGTATTATTTATTAAAGTAGGGATAGAAAACAGTATTTCCTGAACTACTGAATCCAGGCCAATACAGTTTGTAGCTACTGAAATTTCTTTAACACGTGGACAAAAAGGTACACCAATGCAGAAAACTGAAGCATTTAGATGAATTGATCATCAATTAATGAACTACTATAGACAATTACCACAACTCCCTGTATGGGATCTATTGACAGTGAAGTCATGATGGAAGAAATTGAAAGCGTTCTACAATAGAATGCTAACCCACTATCAAACTTTCATAATGTGTATGGGTTTGGCTACTACAGTATAATTGCAATACATATTTTAATCAAACTTGATTACATATAAATTATTTTATTTGAAGCCAGCCTTATAAAATCAATCTGCCAAGTAAATAAAACCAAATTAAAATCTAGAAAGAAGAAGAGATTTGACAGTGTGGCATCTCTTTTCATTTTGGACAAATATTGGGAGGAGAAAAAAAGTGTTTGAGAAAATGCCTAAAAATATAGTGTGCCTTAGTCTTGTGCTCTCCTATCTTGCCTTTTTCTTATGGGCAGTGACCACAGTCCTTCAAGCAGAGATGTTTGAGAAACTAATTCCAATAATATAGGAATAATTATTGAGATTTCAAAGGGAACATACTACTAGAGATAGTAAAACAGCAACAATTTAATATATTAGTAGTTATTTTATTCGCTGGAAGCTCAAAGCAACTTCTTCAAGCTGATAAGCTACATTCTTGGTATTATTAAAATGCAAAACAATTCTCCTCTGATTGCATTTGCAACAGGAAATGCTGCATTCTTTTCACCCCATAGACAGGTGTGGAAAAAAAAAAAAAAACAACTTTGTAGCCCCAAATCCAAAGCCTGGGATATTGTCATGCCATGCTAAGCACACATTCCATTTTTATTTAAAATGCCTCAGAGTCCAATGTGTGTTTTCCTTCCTTTTGCGTTTCCTAAAATCTATAGAAGGAGTATTAACAAGTTAATCTCAAATTGTAATTGAAATACTTTTTAGAATAGATATATGACTCTATATGCAAGCACATTCACTTCCAAGATTTTGGGTGAGAAAGCTTTAAAATTTCATATCTTGAGCCTTTTGAAAATTTCCAACCCCAAACATACTTTCATCATACCAGTTCTTATTCATTATAGCAAAACTTATTCACTATTTTGATCACAAGATCATTATCAAGGGCCTCATTTATCACCAGTCAAACCTCAGTGAACCAACCCTTTTTTAACTGACATTTTGGATCAACTGAGGCCTTCCTTTTTCAAATACAGAATTCTCAAGATTCACAGAATTAGCTCTAGAACACTGTACACCTCTGTTCCTAAAGATGTATTAGCAGCTTACTAATGGCTGTTGTATTTGTTCCTCTAGCTGTCTATGCCAACTATACTTAGTATTTCAATTTTAATTGTTTTATGCAGTGATAAAATACAAGTGCCAAAAATTTGTTTTATCAAAATTAAGTTGGTCTGGAAAATACTTATGAAATCAAGTTGATCATTTTGTTTTCAAATTTACTGTAAAGAAAAAAAGGTATTCAGATTGTTTCATTAAAAACTCGGAAGTTCCCACTCCTCTTTGAATAAGCTGAAGTTAGAAATCACTGCTGATAATACTTTCTCCAAAAAAAAAAAAAAGAAAGAAAGAAAGAAAGAAAGAAAGAAAGAAAACAAACAAACAAAAAACCCAACAATCTAGAACTTGTGTTTACTAGTAAATAAAACCTCTAAAATTTTAACTTGATATATCCTATTTTTTATAACTTTACTTGGCATGCAATATCATTTATTTCTTTATATGTATATCTTTTATTTTCAACAATATTACTGATATTGATTACATTCTAGCAATTTTTTGGGGTATTAGAACAAGTAAAGGTAAGTAAAAAATTCCTGATATCCAGGAGCTCAAAGTGACAGGAGATACAGACAATTCCATATACTGTCAGTTCTTCAATAGAAAATGAGTAAGAGCTTTGGAAAAACAAAGAGAAAGCTATATAAACTCTCTTTGTTCTTTTTCTTGGTTTAAAACCACAGGGAGATAAGTCATCAGTATCTTTTGAACAATTGGTAAATTGTCATACAGCAAATGAATACTTAACAGCGTTTCATGCTTTAGGCATAATTTGAAGAATCACTGATTTCTGGAGAAGTATAATTGAGATATTATCCGTGGATCATTTCTAATTGTTACTAAATTATATACTAAAAGTGTTAGTATATAATCTAAGTAAACATGGCCTTGATATTTATTCCACAGACTGACTAAATGATGATGAGATGAGCTTTGCAATTTCTAAAAATAACACATTAGCAAAAAAAAGTTTGAACTTAGTGTGGGCATATTTTTAGGATTAATGAGATACATCCTTAGAAGCAGTTTGTAAAACAACAATGAGAAAAACTACATAAACAAAGTTGTCACTATTATTCTAAATCAAGCTATTTGATAAATCTGGAAGAGATTTAATTATGTAGTTGGCTCCTGCTTAGACATGGGATACTTCATTACTCACCACTGCATCAAAGGGATGAAATTGACTCCAAATGTTTCCCTTCAGGGCCTGGAGAGTAGCCAAAAATACACAGTCAGTCCTAAATGCAAAGCAGAGTTCATCACCGAAGGAATTTTCAAAAGAAGAAATAGTGAGGAGAAGAGAGCATGTGAATAACATCCCGGAACCTTTGATGGATGATCCCATGGCTTTTCCCCCCATTAACACTTGTCATCTTCAGTCGGCCAGGTACAACAGGGAAGGTACAACCGAGTAACAGTGGAGAGAACATAGGTCACAAATTCTCAGATTTTTGTTTTTTTGTTTGTTTGCTGATTCTCGTTTGTTTTTTTATTTCAAAAGCTACAGTCTGATATATGATACAAAGATTTGGGAGAATATATCGAAATCTGCTTTTCTCTCAGGGGATGAAGTCAGAGTCTTCCATCTTCCTCACACTAGCCAAATACAGCTCAAGGACCAAACCCACAGTGCAGACTGTCTCTGTAAATAAAGTTAGATTGAAAAACTTGTATTCCTTTATGAGTTGTCCATACAACTTTTTTGGTTGTGACAGGGACTGTATGGCCCACAAGGCTGAAAATATTTACTAGCTGGCCTTTGACAGTAATATTTTGCCATCTGCTGAGCTAGATAGACTGAGATGGATGGGCCTTTGAGAAATGTCCTGATGCCCTTTCTGCCCTTTGTGTGCCCTCTGCCAAATCCCAAAGGGAAGGCTGTAGGTGGAAGCCTCCAATGGTTTTGGAGAAATAAGAGTCAAGGCACCAGAAGAGGTACACAATATCAGAAGAGGTTATACACATATGTATCTCCTTCATATACGTGGCTGTCTAGGTTGTTGGTCATGAAGCTGACATTGAGATTTTTGCCATCTGTAGCAAGTACAGGGATCTGTAGTAAATTTCCTGCACATGTACTTGCACTGTAAAAATAGGAAACATGTCATGTTTCTCTGACATATAAAGTGTTACAGGAAAGCAGTTACTCATCTAAGAAGGATACAAATGTATTTAAGATGAAATCCTATTGGAGAGAAATAGAAAGAAAGGGTCAGTAAGTTGAATGTGTTTAAGACCAACATCCATTGGGTGTAGGTGTCCATATAATATAAATTCAAGCATCTGACATCCAATGACCTCTTGTCTTGGTAATTGGACAGCTCTCATCTGTTCACACACCCCTGCCCCCTTTCAGGGACCTTATATGCAAATGCAAGGGAATGTAAGACCCATAAGTGACTGAAGAGACCCTAAGTTGGTTGAAATAACCAAGAAATGTGCCTATCATTTAGGAGATAATTTAGTTTTAATCAAGGCTCAGTGGCACTTTCAGGGTTTGGGGGACTTTAAGCCATCTTAAAAATGGCTTCTGTATGTCTGTTCCAATTCTCAGGTTCATACTCTTTCTAAAGTTATGTCCTATTTTCAAATGAGATCATATAAAGCTGTGATATGAACCTATATGGCAGCATGGCAACCCACAGGATGAACTTTTGTGTTTGATTACCTGCCATCCAAACTGTGTTCTAGAATGGATAGTTTGTTTAATACAAACATCCAAACATCCTTGTTGTTTCCTCTGTGTGCCTTGAGCAAAGAAAAGGAATTTGAGCTTGTCATTCTTTTTCTTCAAGTTGTCCATTCAAAGTCAGAATTAACAAGGCAAGAAACCTTTAATACTCTAGTGTTGAGTGCCTAACTACTGCACTAGGTAGTACCACGAGATGGAAAAGAAGAGAGATGAAAAAAAATATTTTGAAGATAAAATCTATTAAACATGGGGATAATTGAAAGTATGAATGTGTGCTAGAGAAATTGTCCAGGATGGTGCCAAGGTTTCTCTGGCTTTGAGTCACCAGTGGCATGGTCTTCACATCAATGGAGACTCTGCAAAAGTAAATCAGCACTGAATGATGGTATACAAAAATGATTTCAGTTTTGGAAATGTTAAGAGAGGGAGTCTGTGAGACACACAGACAGAAATTTGATTTATTCTTATATATGTAGATGTGAACTTTAAGGCAATTCTTAAGTCTAGAGCTAAAGATTTGGTAATTAGCATTAAACTAGAAGCTAAGTCATTGTAATGAGAGATGAATCGATCTATAAAGTTCTGATGTTACCAATTGTGCACTGATTATTACTTTCACTCTTCATGGATAAACTTATCTCAGATTTCCTTTTTGGGCTCATTATTGCTCCCATGCTCTAATAGCAATGATGGATACCTCATTGAACACAGGTTATTTATGCTGTTATACCTTGTATGAATGGGTAATGGATCTCAAATGCGTCTCAATAAAAATGATTTTCAACAAATTTATGTAGTTTTAAATTCTCCTTAATCAGAGACAATGGGATAAAATGGAAAAGTCAAATAGATGGATTCAGAAATGAGGTAGATTAGTGATTTCTATTAATTTAGAGCCTTCTTCAATTTCTTGTAAATGGGTGGCAGGATGAGTGTTCCTGCATACTGAAAGGACTTGAGAGAAAGAAATAAAGAATTGATAAGACTTCCCAAGCTATGACGTCTTATAATAGTGAAGGCAGTATAATTATTCTAAACATGTCGGATGTCTGACATTTGGTATCTTTATTCATTTGGGCCATTCTAACAAAGTACCATGGTCTGTGACTTCTAAACATTTCTCACAGCCTAGAAGTTAGAAGTCTGAGATTGGGGGCTCAGTGTGGTCAGATGAGGAGTCTATTCCTGGTCTTAGCTTCATATGATGGAAAGGGGTGAGGAATATCTGTGGAGCCTCTTGCATAAGGGCACAAATCCCATTGCTAGGGGCTCCACCCTCATGACCCAGTCACCTCCCAAAGACCCTACCCCCAATACTATCATCCTAGGCATTAAGATTTCAACATAATTTAAGGACACACATTCAGACTCTAGCATTTGGGTAATAATCTTATAATTTATATTTAGCAAATCTTACATCTTTTAATTTAATATTTAGCAGAATACATCATTCTGCAAAGACTTAAGGGAAAGAACAAAGCAAGAGGTCTTTGGACATAGGCCAACATGTTCCCAGGTTTGTCACTCTATTGGGTATAAATAAAGAGTTGAAATACATAGCATTAATTGCAGTTTCATTATTAAAACATTTATATCTGGTTTGCTTTGTGATATTATAATAGCTTAAAACATTTTTACTTCTCGTTTCAATTCTGATACAACAACGTGTTTGTTCCTCACAAAGTAGTTATCTATAATAATGTTGGGGGTTTTGTTTGGTTTTATTATCAAAGCAATACGGAATCAAAATCATTAGTCTTGTTAATGTAAGTCAGGCATTCACATGCATAATCCTGATAGCACAGCTTAATATGACCATTCATTTCAACACAATGGGAGTGAGAGAAATAAAATGCCAGATGGATAAAAAGGCAGTAACAAATTAAATTTACAATAATTTGACAATGGTTTGAAGCAAGAGGGAAGAAAAATACATTTTTAACATAGCATATCTCAAAAAGTTATTCAGTTCTTATGGTATGTTAAACCAGTGTTTACAACCAGGGAAATTTAAATTCATCCTCTGTAACAAAATACATTTGTTAATGTATTTATGATGACAAAACTGCTACCAAAATAAAGTACTGCAAGGAACAGTAGAATATTAAAATTAACATCTAAACTCAATTGAATATGTAATTTGTGCCAGGCACAATACTAAATGATTTACACGCATTATCTCACTTAATGCTAATAAAAACCTCAGTATTGATGCTGTTTTCATTTTAAAGATGAGGACCCCATGGCTCAGAAAGGTTGATTAACTTGCCAGAAGTCAAACAGCTATTACACAATGGATTCAGGATTCAAATCCCATCTGTGAGACTGTAGTCCCAGCTCTCGACACACTGCTTTTCAAAATCTATAGAAAATTCTTCTTGCTTTCTTTTAAAAGTCATTTCTTAAATGTAAAGCACTACAGAAGCTTTACGGAGCAGAACATTAACATTGGACTGTATAAATATTGAAGACCACAAATACTTCATTGATTAGGATCTGCCTTTGTGAGCAGAGACAGGTGATGGGATGGCCTCAGTATATATTTTGATCTATTGATGTGCATTTATTTCATTAATCAGTCCTTCACCATATATTTCTTCAGTGTTTGCTATAAAGCAAGCATTGCCCTTAGCAAATTTATTGAAACTGCTTTTGAATAACACTTGAAAATTCAGAAGAATTCCCTGGTAGGTCTAAACACTGATAATTTGGTTTTATTACCACAGGCAAAATATGTCCTTAATAGACAATAAGGCTGGGTATTTAATTATTGTCTCAAAAATGGCTTCATGTGAATTATTCTAAAACTAAAATTATCATCGTTGGCAGAAAAATAACAAAATGTAATTGGTTCCTATCAAATAATTCCATACAATAAGCTAATTTGTTTAGGTATCTTTGGGGTATGCTTTGTTTCTAATGTCTCCTGGCAGGTTCACCAGGAAACCATGTTGATCTGTATTAGATGCTTCATGGGAAAATTAGTGAGGAATTTGACATCTGCTGTGATAATTTTCCAGGCTCAAGACTCTTCTACTTCACTCTATGGTAAAAAACTTAAGACATTCAAGCAAGCAGCTATTTTCATATTGGAACAACTCAGAATTATTCCAAAGCAAAATTCTAGTTTTAACCTGCAGGCAACATTCATGCAAATAGTGAGTTTCTGCCTTGTGTGATCCCTGAAAAAAAAAAAAAAAAGAAAAGAAAAGAAAAGAAAAATAAACTAATGCACCTCTATTTAGTTTTAAATTTCCTTTATGATTTTCTTTAAATAACAAACTCAAGCTGGTTAAAAGGAATACACTGCCTGCCTATGGTGATGTAGAAGAGAAAGTGGCATGAAATGATTGTATCATGAATTTTCTCAAACATATTCAATGCATATTCTACTAAACTGGCATGTGGTACTTACTGATCTTCACAAGGCAAAATTCTTTATACATCTTTGAAAACATTTGTATATTTGTGCATTTGAAAATAAAACCACAATTTTGAATCCTGGAAGTGTAGATATTTAGCCTGACTACTCGTGATTGAGAAATAAAGGAAGGAATCAAAATACAAAAGAGGAATAATAATAATTATAAAAATTAGATTCTGAAATGAAAGGATTTCATGTTTATGTAACTTCCAGATACCTTCTGATGACTTAATAATGTCAATTTGAAGCAGTATTGGGGAATGATGGATATTTCCTTGGCCACTTGGAAGTCTCCTCCCTAGGATGCAGTCTATTCCACCCAAATTGCATTTGACCAAGCCACTTTTTAAAATTAAAACATGTATAGAGCCTCTTTAGGGGATATCAGTAAATATAAGTGCCTAACCTGGGGTTTAAAAAAATTCCCCCCTAAATTTACCTACCCATGTCATTTGTTTTCCTATACATACAAATATTTCAATATGGCAAATGTCACCTAACATCATTATCTCATTCCCATATTTAAGCCTAGCCAAGAAAATCTTCCCTTCCTTTGGAAAGTTCTATCTAATTCAGGTTTCTTACCTTCTTTCTGACCTCCCAAGTTTATATTTAAGGAAAGAAAGAACTTCTTTAAGAAAGCTTTTCTTTGCCAACACATGTGATTGCATTCTGCCTATTATTCCTTTTGTCTCTAGTTATCTTTACTTATCATGTGGAAATTAAAACCTATTTATCAGCTATATATTCTGTATGCATTTTTTCCATTGTATCTCCAGATTATACACCTTATAAAAGTAGAGTCTAAATCTTGTGGATTTACAACCACTGTTTGATGCCACCGTCATCAATGCACCTGCCTCCTTGGAATACACAGCAGTGTGGTTACACGATTCCTGAATATCAAAGAGATTGTGAACAAAGAGTTTCCATTTCAAGCTGAAGAGCACGGCCAACTATTATTTCTGTCAATTTATTTTTCAAAATGGTTCACTGAGATTTTAATGGTGACTTCAGTGCCTTAACCATCTCTTTTGTCAATCAAAGTGTGCAAACACCACCTGCTATTTTCTCTCCTTGTACCTGCCCCCCCTCAACCTTCCTCTTGAGGGTTTTCTCAAAAAAAAATATAAACAGGTTAATTTACACAATTAATCAAGCAAGTGAATCATTAGAATGACAAATGTTTATAAAGTTTGAACTATAATTTTCAGTCATTGATTTTATTATCTTAAATAATTATGATCAAAAGTGAATTGAACTTATTAAAGACATTTAATAATTAGAGAACCCTTTAACAGGCGTCCCAATATCCCAAACCATATTTCTAATCAAATGTTAACTTTACTCTTTGACATCCCTGGAAATGTAGCTCAAGTTTTTATTACTTTGTGTGACCTGTTATGTTTTATCTTGATTCTCTATTACAACTTTGCTTGATTCTCTATTGTTCTTTGAATAAGGAACATCCTTGAAATAATATCCTTGAAAGATGCCGCTACAGAAAAAGTAAATGATCATTTGTATCTTACGGGAAAAAAATATGTAAAGGGCAGCTAATGACATATAGAAGAAATACATGAAACACATGAAAAGAAGGTTTGATGTATGCAGGGCTTGAAAAAAAGTTGAATTTAAGTGTGAAAAAAAACTGATATAGAAAAGGGAGTAATCAATTTTATCCTTTTCTGAAAATATTGAATGTCATTTTAGATAGTAACCTTAATCTCTTTGCCTCTTATCCCTGGACCTGCCTCGTTGCCTTTATAGAAATAATGTCAGCACCAAATTACTAATATTTTATACTATATCATAACAGATACTAATAAAATGTCACTCTGTTCTTTTTTTTTTTTTGCATATAACACTAATGTTGTGTGTGCTAACCCTATTAAAAATGATCCTATTATTGTCATCCAGGTGTTTTCATATTAATCATTCTTATACTGGCATCTCTAAGTTACAAAATCAAAGCCTCCTTACTTATAAAAGTTTTCCCTCAACGTAGCCTCTTGGAATAAATGTGTCAATCTAACAAATGTCTGCATTCATTGACGTAGTGTAAAGCATTCTGGAAAAAGAGGTGATCTCGGTGTGTTGGGTGTGCTATATCAATAAGTCAAAGCTACAGATTAGTCAATGTCACCATGTTTTCCACCCAGAGTTTACCCCAATCAGAAACCCGTCTTTTTGATAATGCAATTCTAATTGATGTCCCAGGCAAGACCATAAATATTAAGTAATCAATGCAAATAAAGGGGATATTTAGCATCTGTTACTAGTATCGTCCCACAGTCCAAATGACGTCCCCTAATGCTGACAAGGATATGAGAAAGCAGTGTCAATAAAGCTGCCAGAAACGGCACTCTAACGTACACTTTCTACTCATGATTTTGGGAGGTCTTGTATCCATAAGCATTTGGCTCCTTTAATAAATATTGGCTATCAATATTGGTCCTTACTGATTCTGTGAGGTTCTCAACACTTTCAATTAGCCAAAGTATTTCTCTTGCTTACAACTAAAAAAGTGTCTAATATTAATACAATTATTAAATTGTTTTGGAGTCTTTAGTGAATGCAAAAGAAGAGGGATATAAAGTAATAAATATAAGTATTGAAAATATTTATACATGACACATATATTTTAAAACTTATTATTTAGGATGGTTTTAGGTTCACAGCAAAATTTAGAGGGAAGTACAGAGATTTTCCATATACCGCTAATCCCACACACGCCCCTCCCTAGGTCAACATTCTTCACCAGAGTGATACATTTATTATAACTGATGAAATTACATTGCCACATCATTGCCAACCAAAGTCCATAGTTTATCTTAGAGTTCATTCATTCTATGGGTTAGACAAGTGTATAATGACGTCTATCCATCATTATGGTATCTTGAAGAATATTTTCACTGCCCTAAAAATCTTATGTTCTATGTATTCCTCCATCCCCTCCTCCAACCCCTGGCATCACTGATCTTTTTACTGTGTCCATTGTTGTGCCTCTTCCACAATGTCATCTATTTGGAATTATGCAGTACATAGTCTTTTTATTTTTTAAGAGATTTTATTTATTTATTTTAGAGAGAGAGGGAGAAAGAGCACAAATGGTGGGAGGAGGAGGGACAAGAAGACTCCATGCTCAGCGCTGAGCCCAATGCAGCGCTCAATGTCATGACCCTGAGATCCTAACCTGAACAGATATCAAGAGTCAGACTCTTAACTTACTGAGACACCCAGGTGTCCCAGTGGTCATTTTTTTTTTTATGTCATTTATCTATTTGACGGAGAGCAAGAGAGCACAAGCAGGAGGAACAGCAGAGGGAGAGGGAGAAGAAGGCTCCCCACTGAGCAAGGAGGCTGATTAGAGGCTCCATCCCAGGACTCTGGGATCACAGGCTGAGGGCAGATGCTCAACCAACTAAGCCACACAGACGCCACCCACCTTGTAGTCTTTTTAGATCGACTTCTCAACAAGAGAACAAGGAACCTGATTTAAAAAATGGTCCAAAGACCTTAACAGACACCTCAGCAATGAAGATATACAGATGGAAAGTAAGCATATGAAAAGATACTCCACACCATATGTCAGCAGGGAAATGCAAACTAAAACAACAGTGAGACACTGCTGCACCTTTATTAGAATGGTCAAAATCCAGAATACTGACCACACCAGATGCTGATGGGGATGTGGTGCAATAGGACCTCTCATTCTTCGTTGCAGGAGGCAAAACAGTACAGCTGCTTCGCAAGACAGTTAGGCGGTTTCTTGCTAAACTTAACATGCTTTTCCAATAAAACCCAGTAATCCTGCTCCTTGGCATTTCCCAAAAGGAGTTAAAAACTTATGTGCACACAAATACTTATAGCAGTTTTATTCATAATTGACAAAACTGGTAAGCAACCAAGATGTCCTTTGACAGGTGGGTGGATAAGTACAATGTCGTACCTCAGACAACTGGATGTCACTCAATTCTAAAAAGAAATGAGCTATAAAACCATGAAGAGACATGGTCAAACATTAACTGCATATTGTTCTATGTTCTAAAATTAAAAACTCACGTCTCTAAAAATGCAATGAGGGCTTTCTGCTGTAATATGTGGAGACCTTGGAAATTGTTTTTCCTGCCCTCATCATGAAGCAAATAAAACCGACATAAGTTGAAAATCAATGACTTTACTTATACCCATCAGAGAATTGAGGTCAAAGAACAAAACATAACCCCCAAAAAGGGGAGAGACAGATTTCAAAGAATACAGATGGGTTTACATAAAGCAAGGAGCCATAAGAATCAGAAGCTGGTAGGAGCCCTTAGCAAATTGCTGGAGCCTGGTGTAGACTTGTTTGAGAATTATGGCTCCTGGGGAGCTCGGTACAAGCATCTCCCTCACCCTTTTTAGAAAGATGTGAGAGAGAGAGAGAAAAAAAAAAAAGAAAGATGTGAGAGATACTCTTGCTTCACACAGAGATCTGATAACTCTTTTCATGAGCAATGTTTACTATAAAAAGTTTACAAAATTTGTCTATGTGCCTACATGGACTGAGTTGATTCACTGGGTATTTGTAATCATTCAGATGATGGGGCTTCTGGAGGTTCATGATATGATTGTGTGGAGCTTTAAGATGATGTAATTGCAAATATTACTCAGCCATCAAAAAGAATGAAACCTCGCCATTTGCAATGGCATGGATGGGACTAGAAGGTGTTATGCTAAGTGAAATAAGTCAGTCAGAGAAAGACAAATACCATATGATCTTACTCATATGTGGAATTTAAGAAATAAAACAGATGAACATAGGGAAAGGGAAGGAAAAATAAGATGAAAACAGAGAAGGAGACAAACCATAAGAGACTCTTAAGTCTAGGAAACAAACTGAGGGTTGCTGGAGGGGAGATGGGTAGGGGTGGGGTAACTGGGTGATGGGCATTAAGGATGGCACTGATATAATGAGCACTGGGTGTTAAAATGCAAATGATGAATCACTAAATTTTATTTTTTTAATTTATTTATGATAGTCACACAGAGAGAGAGAGAGAGAGAGAGAGAGGCAGAGACACAGGCAGAGGGAGAAGCAGGCTCCATGCACCGGGAGCCCGACATGGGATTGGATCCTGGGTCTCCAGGATGGCACCCTGGGCCAAAGGCAGGCGCTAAACCGCTGCGCCACCCAGGGATCCCGAATCACTAAATTTTAACCTTGAAACTAATAATAAAACAAACAAACAAACAAAAAATAAACCCTGGTCAGCATGTCACCAAAATGAAAATATCTAGCCGTTCTGTTAGTCTGATTGTGATATATACAGAGTTGCTTTTCCAGAAACGGTACTATTTTCTGAACAAATTCAGGTCTGTGTCTTGGAGAAACAAGGCTTGGACTGCCTAACAAGAATAAATGTCACATAAATTATCTTTATCTCTATCACCATGAAAAAATTTGATAAGATATGTCTTATAAAGCCTCAGGTAACATAAAGATTCAAAAAGGAGAACTATAAAATGTTGGGTAGAAACATGATCCTAATTAGACATTGTCTCTATCCTAAGGCAACAATCTAAAATGGTTGAGACTTGGTGAATGAAAATCTTTAGGAAATATATAATTAAAAATAATTGGTAGCTGAGAAGGATTCCACAAATTTTAGAAATGTGGTTACTCCTCACTCCTTATGTGACTACAATTTCTTCTCAACCACCTACGCATCTATCGGTATCAGAAATGTTTTTTATTTATTCTAAGTAAATGTAACTTTAAAAATAATGTGGAATACTATAAAGGCAAGTGTATGAACCAACTATAGAGAACACCAGTGATAAAGACAGATGGCTACACTTTATTATCTTCAGGAGCAGAGCTTTCTTTCTAATTGTCTTTAAATTTTTTCATTCATTTAACCAAGAGATTCTCATTCAACCTTGATTTTCTCCACATAGGCTTATTTTTTTATAAGGATACTTAAGTAATGAAGAGTCACCTCACATAAGAATACCAGTCATACAGCTGTTTTAGGGCTAGTAATTGAGCCACTAATGACATCAGCTAAAATACAATCTTTCTATCCTTCTGCTTTGCCAGCCTCAGTACATTGTATCTGTGGCCAGAAGTCTTGCTTTCTCAAGCAAGACTTGAGAGACGTGGTCTCTACCCTCTCAAACGATATATACTCTCTTACAACTCCCCAAAGTCAGAAAAGGGAATATCACCACTTTCTAACCATTATTTTTTTTAAAAGTAAAATGCTACAGAATCAACCCTAAAATCCAATGGTCAGACATGTTTTTCTTCATGTAACATTCATCAAAACTGTGGAACAAGGTCATTCAAATGATCACTGGCAATGTGATTTCAATATCCATGGGTAGCTTAGGCTAATCAAGATTTATGCCACTGGGCTGAAGGAGGGTCTTAGGCTCTCTGGAAGCAGCTGGCCTTTTGAAATCAACACACTGAATCAGGATTGTTAGCAAGGGAACAAGAGGAGAGGCTGCTGCCACTTCTTGACAGACACAAGAAGCGCCATGGTCATCGCCACTCACAGGCGAAATGGAGCCCATCATTTCTGAGTGCAGAAGACCACTCATCTTATTACCTGCTTGCATTAGAAAAATAATTTTATGAGTTAGTTATCTGCATAGACTATTGTGCTTATACTTTTAATTATGTATTTTTTAAAGATTTTATTTATTTATTCATGAGAGAGAGAGAGAGGCAGAGACATAAGCAGAGGGAGAAGCAGGCTCCATGCAGGAAGTCCAATGTGGGACTTGATCCCAGAACCCCAGGATCACACCCTGAGCCAAAGGCAGACACTCAACCACTGAGCCACCCAGGTGTCCAATAATATATATATATATTTTTAACACTGCAGTCTCATGTGCCTGAAACCTAGACGCCCTTTCCAGTGCAGCTAATGTCCTAAGTACTAACAGAAATGGGAAGAGTAATAATGACAATACAATTGAGTCATCAAATAATATCACTGAGAGATAAATATATAACAATAACTGTATTAGGTCCTTCATATTTATTATTTTATTTTATTTTCATGGTAACAGTATAATGCATGGAAAATTTTACAGAAGGTGGTAGGACTGAGGTTTAGGAACCTTATCAAGTCTGTTGCTCCAGTCCCTACAATTTCTTCCCCTGAAAAACTGTCCTGGTCAATGTTGAAGCTTCGTGTGGCACACCTTGGAGTCTCTTTGTGCCAGCAGCCATTCTGCATACACACACACACACACATCACATGGCTAGGAAGGAACTTTTAGAGGGGATACATATAGTAATTATCTTGATTGAGTGATGGTTTCATGGGTGAATGCATTGTCTCTAAACCCATAAAATTTGATGTGTAGTGAATAAATTCAGGTTTTTAAAATTTCAGTTATACTTCCATTGAAGCTGTGTTCTAAAAAACTACCATAACCAAGACAACATGATACTGTTAAAGGAAACAACAAATGGATCAATAGCATAGAATATAGAGTCTAGAAAGACTAGAAAAATAAGAGAGATCTTGGGGTTCCTGGGTGGCTCAGTTTGTTATTCAACAACTCATGATTTCAGCTCAGGTCATCATCTCATGGGCTGTGCGATCAAGCCCCCCAGCCCCGTCTCTTGCCACCATTGAGCTCCATGCTCAGTGGGGCAGCTACTTGAGATTCTCTCTATCCTTCCCCCACTCATGTGCTTGCTCTCTCTCTCTCTCTCTCTCCCTCTTAAATAAGTAAAATCTTTTAAAAAGTTAGATCAGTTTTTTACAAAGGTACATCTAAACAATATTTTTAAGTGGAGAAAGAATATAATTCAACGAATGATGTTGAAACATTTGGATATCCATATCTGCAATTTTTTTTAAAAGAGCTTGACCTAAACCTCATATCATTACACAAAATTAACTCTAAACAGAGAATATATCTGAATTTAAATTGTAAAATTGTAATTTTTTAGAGGAAAGCATAGGGAAAGATCTTTGTGTTCTGGGTTTTGGCAAAAAAAGTACTGAGACAAGACACTGAAAGCACAATCTTTAAAAAGAAAATGTTAAAATGGATTTAAAATGTAAACATTTGGGATCCCTGGGTGGCGCAGTGGTTTAGCGCCTGCCTTTGGCCCAGGGCGCGATCCTGGAGACCTGGGATCGAATCCCACCTCGGGCTCCCGGTGCATGGAGCCTGCTTCTCCCTCTGCCTATGTCTCTGCCTCTCTCTCTCTCTCTCTCTGTGTGTGTGACTATCATAAATAAATAAAAATTAAAAAAAGAAAAAAATAATAAAATAAAATAAAATGTAAACATTTCAGGGTTTTTTTTTTCTATGTGAAAAACAGTTTTAAAATAATTAAAAGGTTCACTATAGATTAAGAAAAAATATTTGGAAATCATATATCTGACAACGGATTTGTACCCAAAATATATAAATAACTCAAGAGGAAAAAACAAATCTATTAACCAAGAAAAAGTTTAAACAAATAGTTCACCAAGGAGGATATATGAAAAACAAAAGAACACCTGAAAGGATGTTTAACATCATTAGCTGGTATGGATATACAAACTAAAATGAGGATGATATACAACCACATACCTATTAGAAGTGCTGAACAAAAAACACACAGACGATACCAAATGCTCACAAGAACAAAGATCTACTAGAACTCTCACACATTGTTGATGAAATGCAAATGTTACAACGTGGAAAATAATTTGTCTGTTCTTATGAAGTTAAAAATATCCTTATTATAGTCACCAAAATTCCCACTCCTGAGTATTTGCCCTAAAGAAATTTAAAAAAAAATGTTCACACCAATACTTATCTTTTATAGAGTTTTGTTCATAATTGTCCAAACTGGAAACAACTTGGAATTTTTTTCTTTTAACTAGGCTTCATGTCCAGCATGGAGCCCAAAGCAGGGCTTGAACTCATGACCCCAAAATCAAGACATGAGCTAAGATCAAGAGTTGGGTGCTCAGTGGACTGCACCATCCAAGCACTCCAACTTGGATGTATTTCAACAGGTGAATTGATGCATAAACTATGGTACAGCTATACCCTGGATGACTAATAAAAAATGCAAAGGACTCTGGGGATACAGAACTTGGCTGGATCACTAAGATAATATTCCATGGTAAAGAAGCCAGTTTCAAATGTTTATCTATGTATACTTCTATTAGTACGATACACTCAGAGAGACAAAACTATAATTACAGAGAATATATCTCTGGTTGGCTGGGCTTGGGGGAGGCTGTAGTCTGTGTGTAAAATTTAGGAAATGGATGGTAGATTTATAATCCAACCAATGCTGGGTTTAAATAAACACATTCATGTGATCTTACATCATTCACTTGATCCTGCTAACATGGACAGCGCAGGGAAGTACAAGACACACTGGAAACTGTTGATATGGAAGTCTTATTAAGGTAAAGATATAGACATCAGGAGCTGCTTTGCGGTACATACAATTGAAGGGTGGGCAGAAACTTGCACAAATTTTATGTTCTACGTGGAAAAATTTTTAAATCCATACAGTCTGCTTAGCCTTTAAACATTCGCATCGGGGATCCCTGGGTGGCGCAGCGGTTTGGTGCCTGCCTTTGGCCCGGGGCACGATCCTGGAGACCCGGGATCGAATCCCACATCGGGCTCCCGGTGCATGGAGCCTGCTTCTCCCTCTGCCTGTGTCTCTGCCTCTCTCTCTCTCTCTCTCTCTCTGTGACTATCATAAATAAATAAATAAAAATTAAAAAAAAATAAAAATAAGCATTCGCATCTTAGATGACATACTGTTATCTTGTTTATTTAGAGAATCTCAGTGTGCTTGCTGTATACACAAAGATAATATTTTATGAAAATCAACCAGCTTGGCTAAGTTAGGTTTTTATGGCCCCGGATATTTGAAAATGATCTTAAAAGTTAAATAATGTACACAGTGTTGGGCTTGGAAATGTAAACAAGAAGATGGGAGACAGAGAGGACCCAGTCTTTGGCAAGAAAATATTCTAAGCATAAAGTTAAAGTTTCATAGAATTACTTTAATTCATTTTCCAGTTATCTTTGAGGGAATTTTTAAGAATATTTATGCAGGTGGGCTGAATTCTGTGCCTTTACTAGATAAGCTATCATATTCTGAAAAAAAAAAAAAAGATGTCTTAATCACTGACTAAAATGAAAGATAGGTATTTGGATAACAATTTTAAAGAAATCAAGATGTAGCTATCGATTTGACTTAGGTAAGATCTTCCAGTTTGAAAGGAATATCTTATTTTAGTGGCAACATTAGCCATGTTATGAAAATATGAGAGATTTTAAATTGTTCAAATTGAAAAAACAAGAGCTTTCTACAAATGAAACCGTTTTTATTTCTTCTCATAGAAAGATGCTTGTTTGTGAGTAGAGTAGAAAAGCGCACATATTACAAGAATTACAGTATTATGTGCGCTTGTTTAAAAAAAACAAAACAGCTCTTTTGTGAAAATGTAAGTCTATGCAGCACTGAAAAAAAAAAAGGAACAAAATGAAGTTTAAGTAATGGAGGGGCCAGGGTCAGGCGAGAGTAAAACAGAAGGAACCCTGGGTATTGGGAATCAATTTTTATTAAGTGAATTTTGTTTCTCTGTCCTCACCATGAATATTTTATTATCTTTTCACTCCCTAATAATGGAAGCATATTCTTAGAATAACTGCATTGGCTTTGTTTCAAAAGTAAAATATACATTTATATTTTTAGTGGTGATCAGTGCTATCTTAGTACTGTTGAATCATTAAGATGAACGTACCGTGTAGAGAGATACAGTCCCAACATATAGAAAGCAAATGCTATATATACGCATTTACTTAAATGTTATAACCAGATGTCTTCACACTGATATTTTTTAGCACCTTTAAACTCATATATGCACTGTATTCTCCCAAAGATTTTCTTGTGAGATAAAAGAAGTATACGTGATGTTAAAAGTAGGGAACCTGGGTGGCGCAGCAGTTTGGCACCTGCCTTTGGCCCAGGGCGCGATCCTGGAGACCTGGGATCGAATCCCATGTCGGGCTCCCGGTGCATAGAGCCTACTTCTCCTTCTGCCTATGTCTCTGCCTCTCTCTCTCTCTCTCTGTGACTATCATAAATTAAAAAAAAAAAAAAAAGTAATGTTTATGAAGAATTTACTTTGCGCCTCATACTTTTATCAACCCTTCATATGCCTTTACTCTTATAATAGCAACCTTATTATTTAATTATCCCTATTAAACATGTTTTTGCAGAGAAGGGCACTAAGGCGCTGAGAACTTAACTCACGAAGAAGTGACTAAGGAATGGGAAAGGCAACATTGCACCCCAGGAGTCTGGCCTGGTTCTGTCTACAGCTGGTTCTCAAACACAGAGGCTCAGAGAGTCCAGACGGTTCAGAAGAACTGGAGTTACAGTCGCTGAAAAGCTAACAGCTTCTCAGTAGAGGAAAACCAATATTAAAGAGGAAAATGCCAAAATAAAACTTATTACCAATTTTCTTTATTAATCAGTATTAGGTATTTAGAAGTATATTAAAAGAATAATGAGGGATCCCTGGGTGGCGCAGCAGTTTAGCGCCTGCCTTTGGCCCAGGGCGCGATCCTGGAGACCCGGGATCGACTGACTCCCACATCGGGCTCCCGGTGCATGGAGCCTGCTTCTCCCTCTGCCTGTGTCTCTGCCTCTCTCTCTCTCTGTCTCTGTGTGACTATCATAAATAAATAAAAATTAAAAAAAAAAAGAATAATGATTTAAAGCTTCCAATATGATCTGATGATCCGATCTGATTAAGTTGGAAACATCACTAAAAAGCTGATTGGGGGATGCCTGGGTGGCTCAGTGGTTGAGCGTCTGTCTTCGGCTCAGGTCGTGATCTTGGGGTCCTGGGATCGAGTCCCACATCAGGCTCCCTGCAGGGAGCCTGCTTCTCTCTCTGTCTGTGTCTCTGCCTCTCTCTGTGTGTCTCTCATGATTACATAAATAAAATCTTGAAAAAAATTTTGATTTAAAGGGTAGAAGCATACATAGCTGGTAATGTTGATTTTGTCAGTGTGTATTGCATACAGGAAAGTTTATAATGTCATCTTTTTGTAAGTGCGATGTCGTCAACTGTAGTTATGAAAAATAGGGGAATTAAATAGAGTATCTGATAAGCCTAATACTATCTTGGTAAGTTTATAATAAACTAACTGATTATTTACACGCAGGACAAGTCATAAGTTTTAATCCAATCTTGTTCAAGGAATAGAAATTGTGCATTGTGTGGCATTTACCTCTTTAGCTTAATTGAGCCATCTTTGAACAATGGGGCACTATTGTAGCATTCATGGCACCTTGACTTGCCCCTAATTTTGAAGTCCCTATAAGGTAGCTTCACAACTTTTACGTAGGAGTCTAAGGAGTTCCTAATGTTTGAGAAAGCACAATTAATATGAAATAATTGGACAGCCATTTGAAGTAGTAGTACTAAGCATTAGCATTTACATTACAATTACTATGTATTAGAAAAAATTCTCTATTTAAGTGTCTTAGCTTATTTCATATATGCCTTCTAGACAACAATTTTATTTATTTTAGACAAAAATTCTAGTATGAATTTGGCTATACAGGACTGCTGAAGGACTCAGTTTAAGGGATTTAAGAATATATCAATTATTAAATTCCTAAAATAATTCTTTTTTATATCAAATCCTCCTGACACTCACTATTACTCTGCCTGCCTTCCCATCACACAAATCCCTTGTGTCTGAGTACCCGGGTCTCTGTTATGAATGGAGTAGAAGAGCTGGTAAGCAAGCAGAGCTTCTGAAATTAGAGCACCAAGTCTAGTTGGGAAAAGAGCTTTGTAAAAATAATTGAAATGCAATTCATTCAATGAATATGTAGGTACTATTATTTTTCAGGTAATCTTTCAGGTGTGGTACACATAGATTGGAAGTAAGCAATGATTTCTCTACCCTCATGGAACTAACATCTTAGAGGAAGAGGCCATAAAGTAAAAGAATAGGCAAATTAGAGATAAAAATCATGTCAGGCAGTGATAAATGTTGTAAGTAAATTAACACAGAGTCATATAGTGTCTAGGAGAAGGTTCCACTTCTATTGCTTATAGTGGAAATCTCCCTAACCAATATAGACTCTTGCATCCATCACTAAATTAATGTTGCATTATCAAGGTCACCTGAAAATACAAAGGTTATTGAGCACCATCACCTCTTCCTATAAGAATGGGTACTGCCAAGAGTTTGGCACGGAGATTCCTTTTACTTATTTATTTATTTGCTTACTTGTTTATTTATTTGAGGGAGTAGAAGAGATGCAGAGAAAGAGAGACTCTTTTTTTTTTTAAGATTTGATTTATTTATTCATGAGAGACACACAGAGAGAGGCAGAGACATAGGCAGAGGGAGAAGCAGGCTCCATGCAGGGAACCCAACATAAGACTGAATCCCAGGACCCCAGGATCATGCCTTGAGCCAAAGGCAGATGCTCAACCACTGAGCCACCCAGGTGCCCTAAAAAAGATTTCCTTATGTGGATTGTGTGGATTGTGAATACAAAGACTGCTCACTGTTCTCTGTTACTCATTTTCCAATTGCATTTGGTAATAGAATTCTGATTTTGAACTAGGTGTGTGGTGCCCAAGAGGAAGATAGTATTTACCACACTTCCTTCTCATTAAGTGTGGACATGCATCTAACTTCTGGCCATTGACTTTCAAGAATAATGTCCTATAAGTCATAAAGTCATCCCACATGCAAAGGCATGTGCATGTCTGTACTCTTTCTTTACTTTCTGTTGGATAACATGCAGATATAATGGCTGGATCTAGAGCAGCCATCCTGGGCCATGAGGTGACATTGCAAAAGGAGGATTGAACAGAGATGAATAAAATGGAGAGGTGGAGTCATTGACACCATGTGGTTCCATCTCAGCACTAGATCATCTAACTCTGAAATTCTATTCTTATATGAACTACTTCTGCTTTATTTTTGTTTTCTTTTATTTACAGCTAATCCTAAACCAAATAATGCATTATTTTATCATCATCTCTTACAGATAAAGGCTATGGCATATCTTTCTATTTATTTCATATATTGATGTTTTAATCCATTGTATATAAGTGGTATACATTAAACTCTCTAAATTATATTGTTATTAATTTGTATATAGATTTTTCTGGGCAAGGATTAATAAATCTACTTTTTAGTAGGCATTCTTCTAGACTCTACTGATAATAGGTAGATATAAAGAAAGAGGTAGAGATACCTGGGTGTCTCAGTTAAGCATCTGCCTTTGGTTCAGGTCATGATCCCAGGGTCCTGCGATTGATCCATACGTTGAGCTCCCTATTCTCCCTCTCTCTCTGCCCTTCCCCCTCTTTGTTCTTGCTCTTTCTTAAATAAATAAATAAATAAATAAATAAATAAATAAATAAATAAAATATTAAAAAAAGAGGCAGCTTATGCTCTGTACAATGGCTTTTATTGGGTTCTTCTTGTATTCCTTATGCTTTACCTACATTATCCTTACAGCAAGAAAAACTCTACAAAATTTTATTTTCCCCATTTGTTCAATGAGAAAACTGAGGCCTGAGATTCTAAGTAAATCAGCTAAGAATTTTAACTTATGTCTCTTTGAAGTAGATATTGTAGACTATTAATTGCAAGCGTTCTTTTAAGACATAAGACATAAGAATAAATTCCTCTAGTTGAAGGGATAGATTAATATGTGCTACAAGAAAAGCACCAAGTGCTATGGGAATTCAAAAATGTAAAAGATCTAGTCTCAAGAAACAACTATTAACTTCTAACCATTCTGTAATTAATTTTCTTCCTTGGAACTAGTTCAACTGATTATCTTTTTTGTTTTGTTTTGTTTTGTTTTGTTTTAGTTCAACTGATATACACAAAACACTTTTAGATATTTTGGTCTTGCTGTAATCATATTTTTTTACAAAATTTTTTGACACAATGTTTCCTATTCTTTAAAAAAGACATTTTTAATGTTTGAAATGATTGATGAATATTTTCATTCTTCATGCTTCTAATGTTTCAGAGGTTGGTGACTAGAAATATGGACACAATATACATGATGCATCCTTAGCTAATTGTCAGTATATTGCTAAATCATATTGCTTCCTGCATGGCTCTCTAAATTTTGTTAAATCATGAAATTCTCTACATAATTAATAATATTAGATTGAACGGGTTGTAGTCAAGCAATTTCCTCTTCTCATTCTAGAGAAAGAACATTTATCATTGTTCCTTAAGAGTGGAACTGCTATTTGGGCAAGTGCATAAGTGTCTTTCCAATTAGCAGTGGTGTGTAATACATTTGCTTGACTATAGAAAACAAGAAACAGCAGTTTTAATTTATATCATGCTTAACAGGCCTAAAACCACCAAAAAAAAAAAAAAAGCAAATTTGTTTACTCTTTTGGAGGTTCATTAACTCTTTCATGACAATAATTTAGGATAGGAAAGATCTCTTCATTGGTATAGTGGCCCCAAAATAATTTCTATTACTCTAGACACATTAGGAAACATTTCAACATGTGAACTGAATTTATTCTTCAGTTCTCACTTTTAAAAGAGATACATGTTCTTTGGCTTGACTAGTTTTGGAAAGTCAATTTAAATTTGCAGTGTGAACTACCAATTGAAAGAGAATTGGCTTACTCATAGTAGAGATAGTAACTCTGATGATACTAAAATTCAAATTATTTACTTTGACACCCAGCATCAAAGAAAACTCAGTAAAGTCCATCTCAGTAGGAGAGGCAATGAGCTCCAAAACAACAGAATTAGTGAAATAACCTTTTAAATTTACAAAGCTGTAGATTATTCAAGAACATGAATTCCACCCAGAAGCAAACACTATTACTTTTTAATGCATGTTCTCACAGGCTAATTTCAATGTGCTTTTATAGTGTTCACATTATATTAATTGTTTAAAACTACCAGCTCAATTTGTAGCCCCTGCAGAGTCAATAATGAAAACATTGATACTTCTCCTTGCCAAATGAGACTGGTAGAGGAAAACTGTTCATATAATGCAGATATCAACTCTCTGCCACTCAGAGAACTGGATTCAATTGATATGAAACCTAATTGTGTATCTTCAAACATTCTAAAATTTCCTTAAATGGCGACAAATTCCTGCAGAACATATCCATGTCTTTCTGCTTCCAGATGTCTGAATCCTTGATGTTTATCTCTGTTTTGGAATCTTGTTCCCTTTGGGTCTTACTTTCTGTTTCTAAGGATTTACCAAGTTTGGTACCAAACAAATGTTTATAACTACAATAGAAATTCATCACCTATTAATATAACTTTTCCCAAATTGCTTCCTTTACATTCTACATTGTATTTCACTAGTCAATTAACAATTCAATTTTATTGATCATGTGCAGTACATTATGGGGTTACTGGTAAGGGTCTTAATAAGATATTTAAATAATCATTTAACATTTTAAGATTTTGGGGTTACTATTTGGAGGCAAGTACCATTTATTGCTACCTAAAGACAAGTTCAAAGTGAGAGGAAGCTACCAACGCAAACAACACAGTTCCCTCCTAGCCTGGCTTATGGTCTGCCTCTGTTCTCCACTCACTATGATAGCAGTTGCAACAATACTTGGTTATATCACCCCTTGATTGGTATTCTCAACTGTGGCAGTACATTCAGTCAGGGACAAAAGAATAATTTGAGATAGAAATTTGGACTTGGATACTGTATAACAAGAAGCTCACAATCCCTCTGAGTGCTACCCATCCTTCCACTTCTGAGTGACCCCAATGTCAATGCTACTTTATCCCTCCCATGCAATGGCTCTCCATTAACCTGCAGTCCCCTGCAGTGTCTTTGTGGTGGATCACTCAGATGTCCTTCAAAAGAACCAGCTGCCAGGAACACGGCTGACTGCAATTCCTGCCCCTTTGGACCCACCTCCAAATTTCCTTGGAAACCACACATCCCCCAGGCTGTTCCTAGACAATATGGAAGCATGGAGAAGGTACTAATACTAGCTCGTCCTTGTCTGCTGGGGAATCTTCAAATGTGAATCCTTGGTTCAGGTCATTCCCATGAGTGTGTTCAACACTTCTCAAAACTGTCATGTGTTCTGCAATTCTAAGTACACAACCTTTTCTTTTTCCTCTCTGTTGACAATTGCAAGACCTGCACTGCTGTCTGAAGACACTGTGTCCAAACATGTGAGGTCCATTACTCATGTCTTAGGATCTGTATTGTAGACACAACCATGCATATTTCCTCCAGCACCAACATGGCCATCTCAGATAATTTTGTACATGGCAGTGAATTTCCCCCAGGTGAGGATCTGGGGAAACAAGATAGAAACTGCATTGTCCTTGATAAATTAGCAAGAGTTTTAGGACATCATTTCTAAACTTTTTTTTTTTTAAAGATTTTATTGATTTATTTGAGAGAGAGCAGAGAGAGAGAGAGAACATCATGAGTGGGGGAGGGGCAGAAGGAGAAACAGAGTCCCTGCTGAGAGGGGAGCCTGACATGGGGCTTGATCCAGGACCCTGGAATCATGACCTGAGCCGAAGGCAGACACTTAACTAACTGAACCACCCAGGCACCCCAACATCATTTCTATTCTGATCCATGGGTTGAATTAGTCACAGCTCACTCAAATTCACCCTAAGAATTCCAAAGTATTTGTAGTTCCAAAGAATTAGCTTCTGCAATTGTTTTTTTTTTTAATTTATCTTAAAGATTTTATTTATTTATTCATGAGAGACACACAGAGAGAAGCAGAGATGCAGGCAGAGGGAGAAGCTGGCTCCTTGCAGGGAGCCTGACGTGGGACTTGATTCCAGGACCCCAGGATCATTACCAGAGCCAAAAGCAGACACTCAATCACTGAACCACCCAGGTGTCCCTTACAATTGTTTTCTTCTGTTTTTAAACAATTTTTACTTGCTTTTTTACTTTTGTCTCTAAACCATAATTGAAATAATAGTCATTTAAAACATTTAAAAATTTTATACCTTTGACATTAAATTTTACTTATTTCACATGTGGTCAGAAAACACAAATTATAGAATATATTTAGTGAAAATTTAGAAGTAAATCTGGAAGTAAATACACCACCAATTTTGAAGTGTTTCATGGGAACTTAAAGTTGTATTTTTGCTTTCTTTAGCTATCATTGATTGGCTAATGTAGTCGATAGCATTTTAATAATTTAAAGCTTTTTTTTTTTTTTTTTTTTTGCCAGGCTTTCATTTCTTCTGTTTTATCTGATATTCACTGGGACATAGCATGTAAAATGTTCATGCTAGAATGACATTTCTAATACTACGATTCAATACTATGTAATTTGGCCTATGAACATTCATATTTTAACATGCTAAATACTTAAACTTTTATTAGTATAATAATACTAATAATAACATGTGTCAATGATTATTTCTTAAATTATATATATAGTTTGAAATTAATATTACTATTTAAATTTTCCTTTATTCTGAGTTTGCCAATCAGTTGAAAAATTTGGGATATATCTGATGCATGGAAGACAGCTTGACGAAGAATTTAGAAGACTGTTCTCTAGCAGCTAACGGGTTTAGCAAACAAAAGAGAATATGGGCAGCAGAGTGAGGGATTTAAAAGACTAGATTTAACTGGGTCCTGCTGGGTGCAATGGTAAAATAATGTGCAAGCCAGAGAAGGCCAGGGATATAGGTGATCAGGAAACACCTCCCTCCTGAAGGTGGAAGCACAGAGGGGAACAGGGTTGGAAGGTGCAGACTATTTGAATTGGAGATGCTAAGATTAGGGAAGGATATTCTGTTCTCACTGATAACTGAGGATGTGCCTGCCCACAGGACTTCTATAAGAACCAACCACCAGTGTCAGCATGACTGGTTGCTTGTTATAAGAAAGCATTACCTCGGAAAGATAAAACTGGATACCCATCCATAACTTTATTGTTTGATTCAGGAAATTCCCACTGATCCATATGTCAAAGATGATGTAGTCTGCTGACTTGGCCAAACAGTTCTCTTACCAAGACCATCTTCAGGACCCTTTGCTTGGCAGTTTCCACAAATCCTGAATTAGATACTATAAATTCTAATTAGTTCCCTGCCTAGATCAAAATTCCTTAAGCCACTTTCTTCCCACCTGCAACACTGGTAACACTGTCAAAGTGGTATTCTCACTAATAGCAATAGGTTATAATAAGTTTAGCTTTGATGGATTAACAGTTTTCCAAGTCACATTTTGGTGAATTGAATAATCTAGTGGTTTCACCAATGTCTACTAAGGACCCCTGGCCGCCAGGATCCAAGATTGGAAACTTGTAAAGGGCATGTTCCATCCAGGCCCCTACAGCTTCTGTGTGGAGCTCTCTGAGGGCGAGATGAGTCGGTCATCAGATCTGAGTGTCAATCTCTCTTCATTGATCTGTGACTTCCTAAATTTAGTTTGTCTTCTGGAAAATAAAAGCTCTTTGGGGAATCCTTTTATTGTCAGATCAGATTTGAAAGCTTTATTCTCAGTAGAAATCTGTCTGCTATTTTCATCTATTTTCTATTTATTTATTAAGGGGGGAGGGGCAGAGGGAAAGAGAGAATGTTAAGCAAGATCCACATCCAGCATGGAACCGAGTTGGGGCTGGATCTCATGACCCTGAGATCGTAACCTAACCCAAAATCAAGAGTCAATCCACTTAACCAACTGAGCCAGCCAGGCATCCCTATTTGCATCTATTGATCCCCATTATGATTTGGAAACCTAAGAAAGGATTTTCATTTAGAAGAGAATGGGGACATAGGAATTGATCTTTCTGAGCCTTGATTTTGTCCCAGGAGCTACGAAGCTCAGAAAGTTTCTCCTCCATCTGGCATCCTTTTCCCAAATTGCACTTTAGGCCAATCAACAAATTTCATGCAAGCTTTTTTAGTATTGTTGTATTTTGGTCGGAAGAGTCTGGGAGAGAAATCCTTCCTATCCTTCCTTGTTTTCTGGCAAACACAGACATTAGACTAAGGACCTAAGACACAAGGTACAGAAGGAAACTCTACTGACTTACCATACTCGTGAGCTTTTCTCTCTGAACCAAAGTTCATGCCTTCTCTGCCAAACTCTTGTCCCTTGCCTATATTCATACTACAACTCAAGTTCAGATGACAGTCTGCCACTTTGGGTAATTTTCAATACAAACAAAATCATTCATTTGAGAGGATCCTTAGAATAGAAAGTAAAATTTCAAATATTGAGTGGTCTGCAAAGCCAAAGTACCCTAAATTTAAATTCTCCCTTAAAATTAAATTCCCTTAAGAATCTGACAAAACCTTTAATGTTGATTTTAAGCTCAGTCTTATTCTGAGCTGAGAAACATTGTCAAATACCTAATGAATTCTGTGCAAGATAGACTAAAGCTTATATAATAATTTAAAATAACTCTAAGGATGCCTGGGTGGCTTAGTCAGTTAAAGCAGCTGCCTCTTGATTTCGGCTAAGGTCATGACCTCAGGGTTGGTAGATCGATCTAGACCCGCGTTGGCTTTGCACTGGGCATGGCCTGCTTAAGATTCTATCTCCCTCTCCTTTTGCCTCTGTGCCCCCCCTTAAAAAAAACACATTGATAGATAGAATAAAATAAATAGCAACATATATAATTCAGAGCTTACAAATCCATATGTTTAGTCATAAGTTGGTAGAAACCTCCAATGATGCAACAAAAAGACAAATTGAAAGGGACTGGTGGAGCAGGAGTTTTTTCCATGGGAAGGTGATGATTAGTTTTTAAAAGAAGCAAATTGCTAATGGGATTAATTAAGCTGTTTATTTATATGTCTTTTAAACATAATATTTGTTGCCTTGAGATTATTATTTAATTTTCTGAAAATCAGTTTCTGCATCTGTAAAATGTATATACCTCATTATGGCACAGTGAGCATTAGATATCAATGAATGTAAATTCCTCCCAGCATTGCTCTAGGAGAAGTAAAATCATAGATAAATATTCACCACTTCTTCTACTGCTACTATCTCCTCTATGAAATCTTCATTAAAGATTAATTTTTGCACGATGAAAGGGAGCAGATCTTTAGACTACATTGTATATCAGGGTGAAGTAAACAGAGATGAGTGGGATGATTGAGTACAATAACTAAAATAAAGGCAAAACTACAGAAGAGAATAAGAATGGAAAATTGTTATATGATCAAATTCTAGAAATGAAATCTGCTGGGCACATTGGTTCTTTATTAAGTCCTTGAAGCTACTAGGGATTTATAAATAGTTTCCGTCTGGAAAGTTTGCACAGAATTTCCTATTCATTTTAAACCAACACTTTCACTCAAACCACAGAATGCAATTTCAGTAAGTGCTGAACTTCATTATTTTGAGATCACTTGAGAGCCTTTATGATTTCCTGGAACTGTCCCGTCATGCAACGCCTCATGATCTGCTGTTCTTAGAAAGTATACTTTTCATAAATACACACTTGATTTTTATGTTCAGTCACTGAAGAAGCTACCCACCTACTTTTATACCTTCCATTTCCTTCTCTTGAAAAAATCTGTTTACTGCATTAGCAACATCTGTAGAAAAGGATGTTCTACTAGAGCATGCTTCACACTAATCCACTGAGGGTTTGCCATGGTCAGAAAAAGCGGAGGACAGTAGGATCACTAAATACTTCTAATTTTACATGCATGCTAATAACACAGGTTAACCAACTGAATAAAATATATTTGCCTAACAAGTAAGGACTCAAAAATGCTTAAGGGTATGTGGTAAAGTGCTCATTAAAACTAAAACATTATTTACAATAATAATTATAAAGCTTATTGATACAGATTCATATAAAGTTTCACATTTGGAAATGTAGAAAAACTTTCCAAAGTTTGATAAGGTTTTTTCAAAAAATTGGCATCTCTGTGATCTGGTGATTTGTATTCAGTTCTCCTAATGAACAATAATTACGCTGAGAATTGACGTGTAACATTGACAACCTCCTTTTATCAGCTTCCTTGTCACTATCTTGGTTTTTATTTGCTATTCAATGTTTCTGATATCTTTAAAAACGTGTTTCTGGCTGAATAATCATTTACAGATGCTCTTGCTCCAAACAAAAGACATTTTAGTTAAGCCATTCATTCATGAATCAATTCATTAGATATTGAATGCCTACTATGTGCTGACACTAGGCCAGATGCTGATAATTGCAAAGAGAAAATGAAGCCTTTTGTCATTTTGTTGCACATATTCTAAGGGAAAAGGAAGAGTACAATTAATCAATTAATAGAGAATGACAATATAGTATGTGAAGTAGTACAAGAACTGGGAAAAAAAAAAAAAGAACTGGAAACAAAATAGTTTGAGTTTATTCTTACCAAGTTCTTCCTGTGTAGATAAATCATATGATTCTTTGAAAGTCCAACATTTTCATAGTGACTATGGAAATTGTTGACATCCTTTTTAAAATGTGAGAAGCTGATGTCATTTTGAGTTTCTTCCAGCATAACATAATGGGACAATACAGTACTAAAACATATCAAAATAACTATCGAGTAACTATCACATGACTTTTTAAAATGCTTAAATACAAATAGAAGAAATATACTTATATAATGTAATTTCCTGATAAAGTTAATGAAATGTTTTACCTTTCTTTTTCATTTTTGTAAGCAGTCTTACCCTCCTTTAACTTTAAGTAAGTTGACTTGCATTATTCAGTCGTTAACCACAGACTGTTCACCTTTGGTTAGCAGATAAAACAATACGACTTTGATTTTCTAAAGTTAATTTCAAGTCATGCTATTTGACTAGAAATTAGAAATAATTACAGGTGTCTGTTAGCTACTTACTCACATAGAGGAGAAGGTTTGCCTTTCTTGTATAAAATTGTGTTGGTGGTGGTGGTGGTTTGTGGTGAAGTGAGTATAATCGCAAGTTAAAAAGAGAGCATATGTGGTACCTTTTATTTAACCAGGTTGAGTTTTATTATCTGTTCAGAAATTCTTGCCATAGAATTTATAAGAAATGATTAATAGATTACATTGATAGGAAGAGTGACAAAAATTCTATATGTTACATAAAGTTTAATTAATATCAGATCTTGATCCATTGGAGCAACAAGAAAGAACATTTGCAGGCCATCTTATATTTATCCTAACATATTTCTGTCTTTCTTTTTTTTAAACATATTTCTTAATAAGACAATTAGTGACTAATTGCAGTAAGTCACACCCAAGCCTTAACTGAAATTTCTTCTTTCTATAGAGGATTGTTCTGAGAAGCTTGAACTGATAATATTTCAAAAGAAACTTGGCAAAAATTTAAAAGGCATACCTAATAAGGTAAAGCATGAAAACATGCCCATAATATCAATAAATGTAAACAGTTTTATAGGTGGAGGACTAGCAAGTTCAGGAAAGTTCTTTCATTCTACTTCAGCATTTAATCACTGTATGCTATCAAGGTGTGTCATCAAGAATCCTTCAGATTTAGGGTAGACTCTATCAAAATCCAGTTGATTCTGGTTGCCAAGATAGAATCTGGCTGGCAACCAGAATGTGAGCTTCCATAGGCTAACTTAGCAATTTCACGTCTTGAAACAACTGCAATGGGAAATGTGATTTATTGCTTGACCTAATAGCAAACAGTGGTCTTACATAACATCAACAGCAACAATAATATGTAACAATGGAGAGCTTAGAAAGATCAGGAAGGTTCTCTATATTATGCATTTAATTTATTTAATCCTCACAGAGAGTCTGGAATAAATAAATACTTTTTTTTCCCCATTTCACAATTGATAAAACAGAATAAAAAGGGGGTAATTTGGCCAATATCACACAGTAAGCTGTGGAACTAGAATTCAGACTCTAGCAGTCAGGATTCAAGTCTTGCTCTCCACCACTGTGCAATTTTTAAAATTAAATTTATTACATATGGATTTTCTTTCCTTCCTTTCCCTTACCTTCCCTCTTTGGAAAAAATAAAAATGTGTATTTCCATTTAGCATTCTCTCTTCATCCAGACACTATGCAACAATGCAAGTTAGTCATAGATGTTCTAAAACACAGTATACAAAAATGCATTAAAAATACATGTTGGAAGTGAGCTTGTTGAATATTCTGATTTTCTACTTTCAAATGTAAAGTCAAGGTATGGAAAAATATTTAGATACTTAAAAATATATTTTAAAAAATCAAAATCAGAAAAATAAACCTTTAAGGAAGAAACAATCAGAAGAGAAAAAGTGAATCTCTTTATCATAAAAACATGAGCAAGTACCAGTCTCAAACTCTAGGCCTTCAGTGACAGAACAACATAAAATTTTGGGGGAAAATAATGTCATTTCTATTTTCTGGTCCACTGACTTATTCCTCAGCTAAGTGTAAACAGTTGTTTAGGGGTTTCTGTGGACTTTCATTTCCATTACTGTATTTTAAAATTATTTGGTAGCTGTATTTGGTTGACTTCTAAACTGCCTGTTTATCTCTCTCTCTCTCTCTCTCTCTTTTTGCCTGCTTATCTCTTGTTCACATTTTTAAATTATGGACACAGCTTTTAAAAGTGGACAACTCAAGAAAAGGGAAATTTACTAAAAGTTCATCCTGGATTTCCAATTAAATTAAAAGTGATCAAAATAGATGTGTTTGCTGTCAAGAGTCTCTTTGGCTTATCAGTTACTTCTACTTCTTGTGCCTTTTACTGTTCTCTTATGATATTCATCTTACATATTATTCTATTTCATAAGAATGTAGAAATCATCAAAACTGTGTAACGTAATTATGGGCTCTCCTGATCTTTTCCCAACCTCTTAGTTTTTCATTCCTAGTAATGGACCCTTGGTATTTTTCCTATCTAGCCTGTGGGTTACAATTCCCACTGGGGGGCAGAAGGCATTATTACTGGAACAGTCTCAGGATGCTACCAATCTAGTCTAATGTCCCAGCTTTGAACTTAATAGTTTTGAGGGTCTAGCATAACTTACCCCTGGAACATTTATGTGTGCATTTAGCTCTGTGTAACAGAAGTTTGACCCACTGAGCTTGACTAAACATTGGTTTTTGAAACAAACAAGCAAACAAACAACATTGGTTTTCCAAAATAAAGAACCTAGAAGTCAATTTTTCAGTGATGATAAGTTGTCACTGCCTCTTCCATATTATTCCTGACTTAGGCTCCTTCTATCATTTTATTTTGCTATTCTTATTATATGGGTTTCCTCACCATGCTGACCCTGCAAGTTATTTGCACTGTCTCCAGCTTCCTCTGCAGATCACAGGCAGATAGAGATAGGGGAGAAAGAAGAGGCTGTAGGAGAAAAAATTATAAAGGATATTTTGTTTGATACTACTTTTTTTTAATAAAACAGATCTCTATATAAAGAGTGATTCCTTTTGTTTCAATGTTAATCAACTAGGATGCTTAATTTACATATGTGGGTTGCAGAAAGAGAAAAATGCACTTAACCATCTTTTTAAAAAATTTAGATGGTGAGACTTAATTCCTAAACAAAGTGATGTAAGTGTATTTTATTCCTTTTTTTTCCCCTTTGTAGAAGCCATATGAAGTGATGTCTAAATTCCATCAAGTACATTCTTTTGAGCATGTAAAATGATTTGGTAATGTCTGAGAAAATGATGAAAAAGTAATTTATTGTACTATTGCAATAGTCATCCTGCTCAGGAAAATACTATGAATACTTTTATCAAGTCTTTCAAGTACTTCCTATTAATATTAAAACTATTCTCAGTATGCTTGAAACCAGTTGTTCAGAATGCCAAAGTAGTTGGACTCAACATTATTAATCTATTCTCATAATGCCAGGTTCTCGATCATCATCTACATGGTCTTGCAAAGGGAATGATGATGGAAGCTTGCTTTTTCAAGGATAGATCTAAACTGCTGAAATGAGCAAATATGACTGCGAAATATGAATATTGGCCCAGGCTGTGTCAATTATGAACTGGATGTCATTAATAGAACCGTCAGCCCAGAGGCATGTGCAGACCCTTTAATACCCAAAAAAGCACATTATTGAAGGGGACACCAGTACCTAGTAGCTTTGTAGTCATTTCAAGCTTTTTGACAGCAGGGAAAATGAAATTTGATACTTTAACAATATGCCTTTAAGATTGCTTTCCTATTTTAAGTGGAGTCTAGTAGTATTGTCTTAAATGATAATGCACATGGCAATTGGTGTGTGCTTTCTTATGTGCTCATCAAAGAATATTTTGTAAGGATGGAACAAGTCCTTTTGTTACAACAGCCATGACTTTAGCATATACTCCAAGCTGAGGGCACTGTTGGTCCTAAGGTCATCAACAGACTGATCTATATTAGCAATTGACATATCCATATTATCTATATTTTTCAATAGATGTAGTTGAAATGCTTTTGATTTTTGAAGTTTTGTTTTGTTTTATTTTATTTTTTTAAGATTGTATTGGTTTGAGAGAGAGAGCACAAGAATGGGGAGGGGCAGAGGGCAAAAGAGAAACAGGCTCCCCACTGAGCAGAGCTCAATCCCAAAAATCCAGGATGATGACATGAGCCAAAGATAGATGCTTAATTGACTGAGCCACCCAGGTGCCCTGGTTTCTGAAGTCTAAAATTTTTCTTTGGCATGTTCATCACAACACTTACTGTTTATGTTATCTGAAAATAAATACCAATAAGGCTGCTTACTTGAACTCTGGCTTCAAAAACATAAATCTCCAAAATGTTTTGGTTGGTGAAGCATAAAAAATCCATATACACTAAGGTTAAAATTTACAATGCATTTAAATTAATTTATGTTAAAATATAAATGCTTTGTGTATCACTCCTGTCTCACATACCACACCATGGGAAAATATGCCATGCTTTGCCAGCACTGTCTTGCAAACTCAAGACTCTCAGCAAAATTATCATTCATTCTGTGAAATAGATGATCCACTGTGCTTTTCCTTGAAATATTGCTGGTCATCCTAATTTGCACAGAACCTTCTTCAAGTAATTAAATTTATTAATCTTAACAATTTTTCAGATTGTGCAAGAAACCCTTAATGCATGCCGGCGATGTAAAAGGTGTTATGATCAGAGATATTTGAATGAGCATTCAGCTGGTAAAATATTTGTATGAAAAATATATATATATTTGTATGACTCATTATTGTAAGTTTCTATTCTGGACATAGAGTGTGCTTTGAAGGAAATAGTCAAACAGGTGGAATGAGCAGTGAGTGGTGAAGTCACCAGGCCGGAAGCAAGCTGCAGATTCACAAGCTGTGGCGTTGCCTTCTCTTACCCTCTGCACATGCAATCTGGACCTAGGTTAGGAAGCTAATTAAAACTTCTCCCAGGGCAATCTCCATCATGAGAGATGAGGCAAAATTAGAGACAAGAGTAAAAACGCAAAAAAAAATAAAATAACAGGGTGATAAAATCTCCTGATTTACCCCAGTCATGGGCAAAAGGAAATAAATAGGATACACATAACCAAAATTCATATAAAATTATATTAACAATTAAGATGCAGTGAACACCAAACAACACGTATCTGATTATTTCAACTAAGGCACATGGATATGTTTGATTGAAATCTGGTGAGTGGTCATGTGGAAATGGGTTATGACTATGGACACAAGGAAAAGATAACACAGAAAACTGGGCCTCATCTCTGCATTTTGGGATATTTCAGCAGATTTTTTTTTTCCTTAGGCCTGAATTAATTAGAGATCTATTCCAATTTTCAGCTTCAACTATGAATGAATGGAAGAAGTCAATGACATGCAGATTAACTAAGTCATAACTAACTGTAAAGCTACATCAACATTACAAGAAATCATTTTCTAAAGCCCAGATTTGAATATTATGGGATGCTTACCCAATTGTATATGATGTTATTCTTTGGGAATTTAATCAATCATTTTTTATGAGACACATGGAAAACCTTCGTACTCGTCCTTGTCATTTTCACTCAGAATCAATCCCATATCCTCTGCCGTGAATCATAATCAGCAGAAAGGAAAGACATGCAGATAGCATCTCACCCAAGCTGAACGATCCCTCTGCCTAATGTTTGAAACCAATATTAATCTGAAGTGAAGGGGAAAAATAAAATGCACTTGTAATCATATATGCATTTTGATAAGTTTTGGGGAATTAAGAAAATATGATCTCATTTTTCCAATGTTACTTTATGTGCCATAAGTACAGCACATTTTGCAGGAAAATTAAGACTAGTCATTCTTTTGTGTCCTTCAGTTAGTCAACTTTAAATTTTGTAACCCTTTCTGATCATGATCTTTAACACCAAATATCTTTTTTTATAAACTCTTAATGTCTCGTAAGTATATTGTAGTTTTTTGAAAAATAAACCTTTCTCATACTTTTATGAAACTGAGATCCAAGTGTTCAGATCTTAGTGTCATGTAATTAGCAAACACAGTGTCTCCCTCAAATCACAAAGGTTTTCTCTAGTGTGTCTATTTTTCCACTATTATTTTTTCAAAGTGTAATTCTAAGAAAAAAGTCATGAAAAGTATTACATTCCAAGATGCAATTACATCTACTTAGTAATTGTTCAACTTTTCTAGTACATAATTTAAGTCTTGAGCTAGAGATTTTATATATATATATACTTAGAAGAAGTCCTGACTGTGCAGCTATTTCTCTATTTTTAAACTATATCTCTCTGCTGATTACATTTATACCAAATAATCATAATACTTTCACAGCATTGTCTAGACTAATATTATGGTATTGATAATTCTACTTGATATAAAACTCTGTGTGTTTGAATGTTTAGTTGGGGACAGATGCACCCCATGCAGACAGTTGAGTGGATTAAACATCTCAACACAGGAAACGCTGAACTCTATAGGTGAATAAAGCTTATCAGGTAAAATTGGATGACCGTTCATGGAGCTCATTTCTCTTCTTGCGGAATTCACAACTTGATTCAACACTCCCAATCTCTCCTGCACGGAGCACAGCCAAGAAATAGGAACCATGGTGAGGGGTGAACCTTCCATGCCTGGCTCATTGAGACTCCCCACCCTCCCACTCTTCTTCCTCACTGGCTGGGATTAAAATAACTAGCAAGTGATGTCATGAGTCATTATTGTAGGTGGATGGACTCTCTGGATCACCATGTGGGCTGCCCGCCCATAAAAATGTTCATTGACTTGCAATTGGAATAAAAAAAAAATAAACCTTTGAAGTGTTAAATCACTGAGATTTTCTGGATTTGTCTCTTACAGATGATAGTATTAACTGAACCAATTAAGCACCTTAAAAAAAAAAAAAAAACCTTTTTAATCTTCAATAATGACTCCTTTGGCTCCCTAGAGCCTGCTATTCTGATGAATTTAATAGTAGATATGTTTCCGTATAAATTTATGTGTTTGAAGACTATTTTAACTGCCTTCAGTATATCTATCATATGTACAAAATTTTGCTTCCGGTTTTCAGTTGACACTTAAAAAAAAATCTGTCCATGTCACTATACCCAGGGCGAGACCATCTCTCCTGAGCACTGCTTAGGGCTCCACAATAATGGAACCTTTTGCCTTTGCCCGTCCACTCCTCGACCAGACTGCCAGATGGTCTAATAAGTAATTCGCAAATAAGTAAGCTCCAGCTTACTATTCCACAAACAGCCCTAGAGCAAGTATCTCCTATTGCCCCCATCCTGTGTTAGGGGGAATGCACCCAGAAACAGGATCCTTGGCCATAGGTATGTGAAAACTTCATTTAACTGTGTGGGGCCAGACTGCTCTTCAGAAGCGGTAGCTAGAACTTGCTCATTTTAGATTCCTTACATCGCCTAGTTTATAATGTATTTGACAGTGTAATAAGTGTGAAGTGATATTACATTGTTCTTTTAATTTGCATTTTTCTAAATACTAATGAGTTTGAGCATTTTGCATATACTTGTTATTCTTCTGGGGCTTCCCTTGTACAGATTGCCCATTTACATCCTTTGACAACTTTCCATAGAACTTCCTGTGTTTTTATCCCTACGTTTTCTGTAATTCTCTTACACTAGATATTTATTCTTATCTGATTTTAGGCAACCCAAGTATCTTTCCCCAAGTTATCCTATGGTTATCAACAGACTCAAAGCATAATTTGAGAATATTACAAACATCATCAATTCTCCTGCCTTAGAACAAACCAATGTAGTTATAATTATGAACAGAAGCATTGCCTGAACTCACTCCCTTACACTGCTTATATTTTCTTTAATTGAATAGAGATAATTTTTGTTAAACAAATTTTCTTGGTACTTCATGTAGCAAAACAATATCCTATAGTATCAACTTGCCAAAACAAAAGTTAAAAAAAGAATTTATGTCAAAAGGTTATTTATATTGAGCAATATTTTATGCATAATATTTGTGATATGTGGATAATTCTGCTTATGGTACTTTCTGTCACATAGATATTGAAATTAAGAGTGTCTTACTTTATAAAGGTTATTCTAGTAGAACTAGAGTAACTGTATAATATTAGGAAAGTTGCTTCTTGTAAATCCAGAGTTTTCAAACATTTACATTTGATTTGATACTGAGTTGGTCAACCACTTCATTTTACTTTGTAAACTGTCAGTTGGATTCAAACCAACAATTATTCCATTTCAGGATTGAAATTTACCATTACCTAACTGCTGTCTGAAGTTGTATATTGAGACAAGGCAGGTGAGTCAGTCTAATAATCACCATTTTTAAGAAATAGTTCAAAGTATAAGCCAATGGCCTATTGACAGTAAGCTGTTGCACACCTATTCATGTTCTTACACTCATGCTTTTTCTTTTTGAGACTCCAGCATCATGAGGTAAGAGCCCCAGACACAAACACAAATGTATCTTACCAGCTGTGGGGGCTGTGGCCTCTCTGTTCTCTACTTCTTTCACTTGCTTCACATAACATTTGCAAGAAACCAATTATTGAATGGACGCCATATACTGACAAAAGTGTCCTACTCTTGTTAACTGTTCAACGAATGGCAATTATGTAATACTTTACAGAAATTTCTCCCATTTCAAGGCCCCCAAATTTCCTACCTCCCTTGATGACTTCAGTTTACAAGAACCTTTCCTTCCTCAAAACTTTTTTTTTTAAGATTTTATTTATTTATTCATAAGACATGCACACACAAAAACACACGCAGAGAGAGAGGCAGAGATATAGGCAGAGGGAGAAGCACCTCCACGCAGGGAGCCCAATGTGGGACTCCATCCCAGAACTCCAGGATCACATCCCAGGCAGAAGGCAGGCACTAAACCGCTGAGCCACCCAGGGATTCCTGGAATGTTTTAAGAGAGTTCTTTTATAGTATCAGTATTATATCTCATGACTCTGACCCAGTAACTATCCCTCAGGTGGCATAGGGGTTTCTTACCCTGACCTAAGGATAGCTAAAAGTGAGACTCTGTGGCCTCTGACCTTCTCCTTAGTTTTCATGACAATCTCCTATGATGAAGGCACATATTTATGTGCAAATTAAAGGTTCAATAGACTACTCAAGGCTGATTTTGATGCAGAATGTATTTAAACAAATGTCCTATTGATTTTATTCAATGGAAGCCCAGTTACATATTATTGGCTCAGAACGAGTCCTGTAGATGGCTAACACTGCCTACACTAAAGGTATCCAAATCTCTTTCCCTTCTTGGGAAGAGACATTTCTTTCCTCGGAATCCTGGAGATCTGAGGGAGAGGGATACAGAGAGACATGAAAAGGGGAATGGACTCAATTGGAAAGCACAGTTTGATCTTGAAATGACTCAACAATTTCCTATAATTGTGTTTCCCTCCTTATGGCCAATCTTTTTCCTACGTGGGTTTTTGAATTTTGTCTCTAACAGACAGGACAATTACTTCTTTGTTTGAGATCTTTCGAAAGTCCCATGGGCCTGAACATAATGCGTGGAGTAGGAAGACTTAAGTGAGCCACCCCTGCCCACGCTTCCAGTATTGCCTTTTGTTTCTGCCTGGCAGGAACACAGAGGCACCAGGCTGTGCAGCCTACAACCCCCAAACAGGACTGTCTCTAGGTTTGCTATACTTTCCATATATTTGCTCCTCTGCCTGATCTTTCCCCCTTTTTTGAAAGATTTATTTTCAGGGGTGCCTGGGTGGCTCAGTCAGTTAAGCAACTGACTCTTGGTTTCGGCTCAGGTCATGATCTCAGGGTCATGAGGTGGAGCCCTGCCTGCCTTGGGCAGAGGGTGAGTCAGAGACAAACAGGGCTAGGCAGGGCTAAGTAGGGGGCCCTGGAAGTAGGCTCACAGAAATTCCAAAAATGCTGAGGTGTGAGGAAACCGGAGATGACGGAACAAGCCAGACCACCCTGCCCTAGATGTGAGCGTGGAGGGTGTCTTGTTATAACAGCTACTTGTGACCAACAAAGAATAATCAGGCCCCAAAGAAGAAGTAAGCCATTAAAAATGTTATCACTAGCCCTTGCTCAATGGTGATGTCAATAAATATGTTAAAAGGATTTAGGTTCCCTGGTTGGCTTTCAATAAAAGAGCAACGCTACAAGCTCTCAGGGGCAACCCGGTGGGGACCCCTCTCACAATACAGAGCTTTCTCTGTATCTTTACTTAATAAACTTCTATCCCTTCACTCACTCTCTTGTGACGCTGAGATTCATTCTTTGACTCCCTGAGATAAGAACCAAGTTCTCCCGTATCAGGGGAAGTCTGTTTGGAGTCTCTCCCTCTGCCCCTCCCTTGCTTATGTGCTGTCTCTCTCTCTCTCTCTCTCTCTCTCAAATAAACACATTTTTTTTTTTAAGAGAAAGATTTATTTTCAGTTTGTTTCAGTGATTGCGCATCAGTTTCAGTTGGAATTTTTCTTTATTCCCAAAGACCACCCTCTGCCACCTACACAAGTTTCCTGGGCATATTCGCCAATCCCCGGGGTTCCATCACAGCATCTTTCAAACCCAGTTGTAGCTGCTTTCATGTCTTTCCTTTACACTGGGGCTCTCTTCTTTCATATCTCAATTTACAAATCTGACTTGCCTGACTTATATAGTGAATGTTCAAAAACAGTTTGTTGAATGAATGGCTCAATTAAATAGCTTTTGCCTCAAACTGTTGATTTGTATGGAGACTAAGGAGATGGAGAATAATATACAGTACTTTTATCCCTTTGCTTTGTCTTAAACTATTTCAATCACATTGCAGCAGTAAAAATAGCACCTAGACTTTATAGTCTTAAAAAAAAAAACAAAGAAATATGCATCCCAGATTATATCTGTATAGGAGAGGATAAATAATTTTCTCTCTACCTTTTTAGGTTCTTGGCTGAGATCCTCCTCCAGTATTCACCCCTCCATAATGAAAGACAGATTGACAGGAGAACCTGGTGAGAAACACCCATAATAAGCTGGTGAGCAAGCATAATTAAAATGTGATAAAAGCTATAAAAAACTAAGAAAGATATAGACAAAACGAAAAGCCTCTTTTAGATAGAGGCTGCAGAAAAGTATTTTCATTACTTTGCTGAAATGGTCCTCTCTGTCTCAGATACTCTCACCATCCACCCCACCTAATTTTCATCTGGCTGCTGTTTGTTTTCCATTTTAATGAATTTTTCTCTCTTTTTAAAAAGATTTTATTTATTTATTCATGAGAGACACAGAGAGAGAGGCAGAGACATAGGCAGGCTTCATGCAGGGAGCCCGATATGGGACTTGATCCCAGAACTCCAGGATCAACCCTGGGCTGAAGGCAAACACTCAACCAGTGTCCCCATTATAATGAATCTCAAGATGGGCCTCATTTTTTTTTTTTTTTTAAGTTCCATGTATTTATTTTAGAGAAAAGGGAGGTGGGGAAAGAGGCAGAGGGAGAGGCAGTGAGAATCCCAAGCCAACTCTGTGCGGAGCATGGAGTCCAACCTGGAGCTGAATCCCACAACCTAGAGACCACAACTTGAGCTGAAACCAAGAATGCTCAACTGCCTGCACCATGTAAGCACTCCTCATTCATTTACGTGATACGAAATACTAAGTAGTTATTATGTTTCAGAGATTTTGCTGCAATTAGGAAATAAAAGAGCCATTGATCCTGCTCCCCTGGAACTTACCATAGAGCAAGAAATGAAGTATGGATGCAACATGAAATACAAGGATACTGAGCACAAGGAAAATGGAAGCTAGGAGATGAGGATGGCATCAGGCAAACCTTCATGAGTAGGTGATATTTAACCTGAGATTCAAGAATGCACAGAGATTAACCAGGCAGGAGATGTTCCCGTTGGAAGGAGAAGAGGAATTGAAATCTTAGAACAGAGAGAAAGGATAGTAAAAATTAGAAAGTTCAAAATATTTTGTGTCTATGAGTGGGTGTATAAGAGGAAGCTTCTTGAGATGAGGAGCTCTGAGATTCACCTCTTCAGTGCATTCTCATGTTTCTCCATGTCAGTACTTCTAAGGACACCATTTTTCCAGACCACTTTTTCAAGGATGCTTGTATAACAAGTGGCCTCAGAAGATAGAGGTAGTGCCTTCCATTGGAGCAAAAGGTGGTCATGCTTGCTCTTCAGTATAAAAGACGAGGGTTCTTGAGAAGGAGAGACAGATGTAGCTAACTTACAGGGCACTTGAAAAAAGATGTTGGAATTTATTTTAGGACCATGAGAAAGCATTAATACACTTAAATGAGGCATCATAATAAGATTTGTGTTTTTTAAAGGTCATTCTGGTTGATGAATAAACTTTGAAAAGAATTTGGGGAAGAGGGAAACTTTGAGGTACTTGCGATATCCACATGGAAACGTTGTATTGGCAAATAGATAAAGACTATCAAGCTGAAGGGGGAGATTTAAGGAGATAGAGATTTACGAATCAATATGAATAAAGCTACAGAAGGGGATGCAGTTACCTAGAGAAAGTGAGGCCAAGGCAGATTTGTGAATAATTCTGATATTCTATTTAAAGTTCTTATGAAGGTCATTCTGTTTTGAAATTTCATAGCAACCATGAGTATTTTTTCCCTGGGTTCAGAACGTTACAGTATTTAAGGTATGTGTTCATGTATCTCTTTCTCTATGAATGGACTTCCAAACTTTTCCACCATATTTCACTTACTTTTGTGTCTTGCACAATATCTCATCATAGTAGGTATTCATTTAATTCTTACTGATATTTGCTGAAATAACATCCGTGCTTCTTCTACAGACAAAATCTGGAGATAAAACTTTTCCTGAAATGTGTGCTAAAATTGTGGAGGATTTTTTAGCCTGTGTGCTTTGAATCATGTAATCCTAAATATAGACACAATAACCCATTGTACCCACATTTAGGACTACTCTCTTTCAGTTTCCTAAATTTCTTTTGCTTTTATGGTTCCCACCCGATTAGCTAAATAATTCTGTTATGTATTTAGACACAGCCTGTAGTTCTAGGCAGAGATAAAATGTGTCCTGATGGACCCATTAAAAGAAAAGTGTTGCATATAATAATTAATTAACAAAACACACTCATTCTTAATATTACAACTTATTCATAAATTATTTCTTTTTGTGTGAATTGTACAATTATGATGATGGGAGTGAAATATAGGTATAATACATAGCATTTCATTTATTGGTTTTAGTAAGTCTTTAGTTGTACCTTTTAAATTGACTTTAAATTATATTTTAATATTCAAACCAATTTTCTGAGCTTTACATGTTTTTATTAAGTCTGAAATGGGGTCTTTGTATACTGTTTTCTATCTAGGTACTGGGTTGGGAATGCTAAGTTTTATGTTAGAACTATAGAAAGCAACAATTTTTTCTGTGGTAAAGTACTTGGTAATTTGAAGACTAATAGATGAAGGGAAGGAGGGAGAGATGGGAAAGTGAGAATATCACCAAAGTGACTTTAATTTATCAATAATAATTTTATCTCTAATAATCCTTAATTTGACCAAGATGGTCTATTTCACTTCTTAGTGGTTTAACAAACTATCATCTCTATATTTGATGGATTTCTGTAACCATTCATATCAAGGAGGTTACCAGAACCTCTGCTATGCTTCCACTGAATTGGTGATGCTGCCTTCAAAATGGATAGCTTGCCTTTGTCTCCAGTTTGAGCCCACATTTTAATGTTTAATTCTATAGTCTTTTATAATAATTTATTTATTTTTATTTAGGACCTCGAAATAAATTTTCTTGAATAAGTGTGTATAGAGGAGATATATTTGCTATGGATTTCATATCAAGATACACATGCTTATTTTATCAAGGGGTTGTTGATTCTGATACAGTTGAGGGCCACAGCTCTGGGTCTGGGTTTTAAGTTGATCCAGACTCTTACTCATGCTGAGCATCTATTTAATGGCATGCTTTATGATTAGACTTTACAAGATCTCAAAGGTAGATCTCAAATGCTTCTTCCTAGTAAAGTTCCACGTTCCAATGTAAGTTTGGCAGTCTTTTCCCTAGGCACAGTTTTTATAAACTGAAAGGCTATAAGAATAATATTTGTAATGCTACACAGAGAGGTTCCTTTAAATTCCTTTCCCCAGGGAATTCATTTACATTTAATAATGAAGATGGCCACTCAAGTGATAAGTCTTCCTCTATTTTTTTATTATTATTATTATTTTAGATTGTATTTGTTTATTCATGAGACACAGAGAGAGAGAGAGAGAGAGAGAGGCAGAGACACAGGCAGAGGGAGAAGCAGGCCCTTCCAGGATCAGGATCAGGCCCTGGGCAGCAGGCGGCACTAAACCACTGAACCACCTGGGCTGCCCTATTTTATTATTTTGATAAAAAATTTTTATGCTGGACTATAGATACGTTATAGTCATCCAAAACAGAGACAGTACCTACCCTTATGGAAAGCATGATTTAAAATAGGAATCTGACATCAATAGGTAATTATACATAATTACAAACTGCAGTTTGTAGTGGGAGCTCAAAAGGAAAGATTCAAATAAAAGCAGGGGACATAAATTGCTGTAGACAAAGTAACGAAAGCTTCCCAGAGAAACTGACATTTGAATTGATAACTTAAGGATGAGGTGAAGTTAACAGATGTAGAAACGGATAATAGGGGGTTGGCATAAGGCAGAAGTACATTCCACAGAGAAGAAAACATATGTAAAGGTCCTGGGGCATAATAGAAACAATTACTCTTATCCTGAATTATTCTACCTTGACAAACAGTTTACTCTGAATTTCTATTCATTTTTGTAGAACAAACATTTCTGTCATAAAGTGTTATAATGATCTTTTATATGACTGCTCCTTTAGGTAAATTCCTGTCTAACTGGAATTACCTGTCTAACTGGCTGAAATTATCATCCCCATTTACCACATTTCTTGAACAGGTGAAAGCTTTCTACCAAAAAATTTTTAAGAAGGAATGTAGCCTATTATAGACAATTTTATTTATCAGGTAACTACAATCAGTATAATTATGTATGCCATTGTTAATGCCTGAATATTCCTAACCCCCAACTCTGTACTATAACAACAGTAAAAATGGCATCAAGAGAAGCTGGTTATAAGGTAGATAGAGACGTTGCATAGAAGTAGTTAGCAGCTGTTTGGAATTCTTCAATTGGCAAGTAATATTTAATCCTTACCAGCAAAATAAGACAAAAGACTCAGTAGATTTGCCTTAATATAAATAACAATTATGAATTAAATTATTGAATTTTATGATGTAGAAAGGCCTTCATCATATTTTTATGTATGTTCTAACAATTACCTTTTTAATGAGACCAGATGTTCTGAACATTCTTAGACTATGACATTAAGAGTCAAAATTAAGAATATTTGTTTTTAACACAAAATATCATGACCTGTACCAAGGAAAATAGGATTTTTCTCCTGTCATGTTATCCTCTGGTAACTCTGCATACAGGAGATGTATGGTTATGATCCCATTCCATTTATACTGAGTATCAACCCCTCTTTCTCTCACTGACTTATAATCTGTTGACTATAGCATATTTTGAAAGGATATAAGGCTACACAACCACCATCTGGCTATTTGAATTTTTCAGCAAAGATATTTTGGGCAATGAATTATTTTACTGTTGAGATTGTCCCGGTTCATGAATAAATATCATCAAGGATTTTTGTCTGCAGAGAAGAGTGACCTCTATCTATTATATGAACTCAATGAGAGTGTTTGACCTTCCTAAATCCTTGACACAAAATACAATATGGATGCAAATGAGTTCTGGATTTCCAAAATAAGTTCCCTCCATGACACCCTCTATTACATTTTAAAAACCCAGCCAAAGAGAGACAATTCAAAGCACTCCATATAGTGAATTGAATTCCATTCTGTTTCCAGCTGCTTACAAATGCAGAGGCTAAATAGAATCTTTTCGAAAGCACAGGTCAGAGAGAAAGAGAAAGAGAGAGAGAAAGAAGCTATAATGTAATTGAGGAATGAGACATGTAGAATTGGCAAAAACATGAAGTAGGGTAGTTATCACCATGCACAAAAATGTGTTTTTTCTTGTGCATGCAGAAATACAAATTCTATTAAATGGACTCAGCCCCTATTTGCTGGGGCACTGCAGTCCAGCCAAAATACTGAGTCTAGAATACATGGAAAAGTGAGAACTGTCAATAAAGCCTGGGCTCAACAATGATGTGGGTAAACATTAGATTAGCAGTATGAACAAGTACATGGATTTATACAAGCTATGAGGATAATCAGGGGAAAGTTTAAAACTGTGTTGTACTTAGGAGATCAAGACAGGTATGGTTCCAACAAAGAATTGCGTACGGGGAGGCATGCCACTGTCAATATAACTAGCTCAGTATCAAGGGAAAATACTGTATTTAGCTGGGATAATCAGATCAATTGATATTCTGATATTAGGCAAAATTTTCAGAGATTTGCAATGATAGTATGTTAGAAATCTGGAGTAAGAAGAAAGATGATTTGGAAGCAAAATGTGACAAAGCTCAATGGAATAAGTGCATTTAAAGAAGATAAGGCACGTAAGTGTCTAACAGTTCTTCCCTATGTTGTCCTTCTATTTTATTCACTTATTTTTGAAGATTTATTTATTTGAGAGAAAGAGAGTGCATACAAGAGGTGGGGGAGGAGCAGAGGGAGAGACTCTTCAAGCTGACTCCCTGCTCAGTGCAATGCTCCATGCAGGGCTCCATCCCACAAGCCCCCACAGTGAGTTATTTTTCAAAAGGGCAATGTAGAGGGTGCCTGGGTGGCTCAGTTAGTTAAGTGGCTGACTCTTGGTTTCGGCTTGAGTCATGATCTCAGGGTCATGAGATAGAGTCCCACCTCAGGCTCTGTGCTCAGCAGAGAATCTGCTTATAGATTCTCTCTCTCTCTCTCTCTCTCTCTCTCTCCTTCTGCCCCTCCCCCTGTTTATTCTTTCTCTCAAATAAATAAATAATCATAAAAATGGAAATATCATGATTTAGGTGATCAACTTGATTTTCCCATTTATGACTGCATTGTCTATATCGTGCTGCTCAAAACACAGCTCCATCATAGCCAAACAGCATTAACAGTCATGTAGAACATATCAGCATGACTTTGTTTTAGTAACACATATTTTTAAAATAAATGTTTTTCAACATGAATTTCTACATCATTTTCAAAACACAGACTTTTATCATTTTATTTTTTTTCTATTCCTTTGTACAGTTTAGTTTTAGTATATTGAGGACCTTTTACTTTTTACTTTATACATAGAGTATAATCAAACATCTTGGCATTAACACAAAGGCACATAAGGACATTTTTTCCTATTGGAAGCAAAAAGAAAAGATACCTATTATAGTTAGTTATATTTTCCTGTGAAGTCATCAGAATATGGCAAAAAATATAAGCACATGAGACAGCACATACCCAACACCGTCCTTCAAAAATCTGTAAGCTGTTTCTCTTAAATTAACTAAACAGCGATCCCCAAATAATTTGTATTTGACCCTGAAAATTTAAAGGTATTTGAGTAAGCTTATATCTCATGATTTATGAATACCAAGTTGTAAAGCAAAATGATATATCCATATTATCAAATTTAACTCAAGAGGATCTGGAAAATCATTTCTTTTCATTATATTACCCTGCACCTTTAAATTAATACTTATTAGTTTCACTTTCAACCAACATTGACACAATGTCTGCCATAATCTGGATTCCTCTATACTCTATACTGGAGACAAAGATTTTATTTTCTTTTATTTATTTTAAAGAAATTTCATTTTTTATTAATGAGAGACACAGAGAGAGAGGCAGAGACACAGGCAGAGGGAGAAGCAGTCTCCCTGCGGGGAGCCTGATGCAGGGACTTGATCCCAGGACCCCGGGATCATGACCTGAGCCAAAGGCAGATGCTCAACCACTGAACCAGCCACCCTGGAGACACAAAATTTTAAAAGGTATTGTGATAAATGAGATTATAATGAGTTAAAGGACCCTGTACTTGCTCTCCCATCCCTAATTTTTGCTTTATCCCCCCGCCATTCCAAGATTCTGCAATAAAGTGCAAAAAACAAATCTTGGCTTAGGAGAATATCACCTTATGCTGTCCATTTGCACCTGTCTATAAGAGAGAGCAGTGTAGGATTTCTCATTTATCTTAAAGAAGTTAATTCTGATAAAGATGTTGTAGATCCGCAAATATTATGTTAGCCACTTTCATTTCTGCTCGTTCTGCTCATTACCATTATAACCTATTCAATTATTAACATAAGTGAGCAGAGAAAAAGTCTCTATTGCCTTGTTCAGAGTCCTATTCTTTAATTTAACACATGTTTATTGAGTGTACTCTATATAATGAGATGCACTTGGAATTCAGTGATGGACAAAATAGACAAGACTCCTCATTTGTAGTGTACATTCTAGCAGGGACAGAAATAAAAAGAAACCAACACATATGATTAAACAAAATCTTGACATGGTGGAAAGTTCTATTAGGAAGACATGATATAAAGTCAAGTCATCAGAGTACACTGCTTCAGTGTAAGAACTGAAATCTGAAATCTTAAGGATGAAAAGAGGGAAGAGGCACAGGTGACGAGGCTGCTAATGCAGAGCATGTGGCCTCCCCATCATGCATCAATGACATGGTCATTACCCATGGTGGGAATATTTGCACAAAAGAAATCAGCCAACACCAGGTGTCAGAGATTTTCTTCCTTCTTTCCTTTTCTTTCTTTCTTTCTTTTTCTTTCTTTCTTTCTTTCTTTCTTTCTTTCTTTCTTTCTTTCTTTCTTTCTTTCTTTCTTTTTTTCTTTCTTTCTTTCTCTTTCTTTCATCCCCAGAGAATCAATTATTAAATATTTACCACCAATAGAAGCAAAGAGACAAAGACTGATGCTAAGATGCTGATCTAAGAGGTGCTTTCTGAGGGAAAATTTCACATTCAAGCCCTTATTTCAAACCTGAAGAGATAAACATATATCCATTACTAATAATGTATTTTTACGTTGTGGAGGATACATCCACTCCTTGTGAATTCTTTTACATTGTTTGTAAGATTCAGCAAGGTGTGTGTCCCTGAGTTTTGCTGGAGGGAAGAACCAAAAATTGAGCAGACTGCAAGGGATTACAGACCTAAAAACAGCAAAGCGCTGTTGCCTTAAGGGTAAATAATGGAGTAAGTCAAAATCTAGTTTTAAGATGGGGTGCCTGAGAGAACGAATTGTCCTGAAGGAAGGATTTGTGAGAAGCAGAAATTACTTAGAGAGGAAAGAAGAGGTATTCAATAAAATCATCTTGGAAGCTTCCAGAAACAATTAGAAGGTGATATATTTTATAAGACAGAGACCTATGGTTAAAGATAGAGACTTATTTCAGAAAAAAAAAAAAGATGTTAAGAAAACTTTTTTTAAAGAAAACTCTTTTACAATGAATTCAAAATTAAGTGGGAAGTAATAAGCCATTAGCCAAAGATGATAGTGAAATTGTAATCAGAGACTTGAGTAAATGGTAAAGCAGGAATCAGCTAATGTGAAGATATAAGACATCAATGAGATCCACAAAAACTACTTTAACAACACTGACACTTCTGTTTTAAGTATCATATTTTTCAGATGTAGCTAGTTTGCATCAATTCTGTAATTTTTATATTTCTGAACACAACCGCATTCGTTTTCTAATACTGCACAAAGAATTACTACAAATTTACTGGCTTAATGCTTGATCCTTACAGACCACTGGAGTTCCATCCCCAGTCTGCCCTCTGACTCCTGGTAAATCACATCTATCTCAGACATCTGCCCTTTCCCAAGGCTCCCCAGAGTCTCAGGGCATCCCAGCATCAGCTCAGAATCCAATGTCCCCAGCTCAATCCACTCTAATCATCCCATCAACCTCAAGTCCAACATTTCCAGTAAATCTCATTAGCTAGAAGTCCAAAAATCTAAATAAGGTCCAGGTGAGGATGAGATGTCTATGCAGATGTGTTCAGTGCAGCTTCTGGAGCACATTTCCTGCTCAGCTGTGGGCCTGCAAAGGGACAAGACCAGGGTCGCCTGGTGCCCACACTCCTGGGTCTTACTGCAGGGCAGCTTCTGAAGGACTAGGGCCAGTGTGCGGGTCTTTATCAGGGCACAACTGCAGCCAGTGGTGCTCCCCTCCATCCCCTCCCTTGGAAGGACAGGAATGTATTTTAGGAGAAGAAAAAAAAAAACACCCTTATTCTAACCTGTATTTCCTATATCTATTACTTGTGGCAAAAATGTTAGGCATTAAAACCCTTCAAAGTTCAAACACCATAATCATTTTTACTCAAAATCTAGTTTGTTCCATGAGTTAGATAACCTATATTGAATCCTTAAATTAGTGAGTTGACTTTTTAATTTTATCCTTATCATTCCTTCCCAGATATGTTAAGTCCAGAAATTCATGGCTACTATTTGAATGTGCAGGAAGGATCCAGGATAAAAAGAATTAACCAAGAATCAAAAACACTTCAATGTTGATCAAACAATGTTTGATGAAAACATTTTGTGTTCCTTCATCTCCACTTCTTGCTTTCTGTTAGATTGATTTTCATAATTATAATTTCATTTTCTCCTTATATTGGGATACTTTTTATTTTTAATTTGCCTCAGGGTTTTATGAATCTGTTATGTCACCTGGTATGGCAAAATATAAAATTCATTGTAACAGTTAACAGATACTAAAATGTTACTTAATGTCTATTAAAATTTTATTGCTTTCTAAATTTTATTGCTTTACATATTCTGGTGTTGTACAAGAACACTACTTTTTCTTTGCACTTTTGATATGTATATTTCAATAAAGTTTTATTACTTTATCAATTTCTTCATGTTCTCTGTTGCATATTATATATATATATAAATGTATATAAATATACATACCTCATTCTGTCGTTCATTAAATTAAACTATATTTTTATCTTATTTTCAGTCAGCCCTGTTGTATTCTTGATTTACTACAAAATGTGTCCCTGAATTAACCAGGTCTAATGTAAATTTTCACTTGGCCATTTTTAATAATGCTAGGACTTTAGAACATTTAATTTTCAATTACTGTATTCTTTGTGCTATTATTTTAAACTTGTCTATGTTTAGATTTCTCGGAAGATATTATTCGGACCCTGAAGATATTATTATTTCTATGTTTAGATTATGCAATTTTAAAAGTTTAAAGTAAGAGCAAATAATTAGAAAATTGTTACACATGACACAATGTGTTAAACTATAAATCATCAGCTAAAGTCTTAAAAACCTTTTCTGAAATCGTTTTATGTATAAAATTACACTTGACTGAGGATCCCTGGGTGGCTAGTGGTTTAGTGCCTGCCTTCAGCCCAGGGTGTGATCCTGGAGTCCTGGGATTGGGTCACACATCGGGCTTCTGCAAGGAACCTACATCTCCCTCTGCCTGTGTCTTTGCCTCTCTCTCTCTCTCTCTGTGTCTCTCATGAATAAATAAATAAAATCTTTAAAAAAAAATTACACCACTTGACCTTAATCATACAAATATCATTGTTATTTTGCAATTTTATAAAGAACATGCATTTGTTTTCCCATTTCAGGGAACACATGCATCTAAACACAGAATATCCTTCCTAGAAAATCCATTCATAATCTTTTTTATTTTTATTCCCCTGTAGTTAACATACAGTAGTATATCAGTTTCAGATGTACAATATAGTGACTCAATACTTCCATACTTCACTCAGTGTTCATCATGGTAAATGTGCTCTTTATCCCCATCCCCTATTTCACCCATCCCACCCTCCCCCCACTTCCTCTCTGGTGACCATCACTTTGTTCTCTACAGTTAAGAGACTGTCTCTTGGCTTGCCTCCAGTCATGATTTTTAACGGCAACAACAAAAAACAAAAGTCTAAAAATTAAATTTAAATTGGCATAAAAGAAGATTTCCCTTTATTTCTCTTGGAAGTCCTACTGATTTTTACTATATTTAGTACTTTATTTCATTTAAATCTGTAATGACTTCTTTCAGATTTCATAATAATACAACTCGATCTCAAAACTATATTTTATAAAATTTGTAACACTCAAAAACATCTACATTAAATTTATTTTCACCTATACCACTACAAAAATTTTTTTTTACAGATTTTATTCATATATTTGACAGAGAGACAGAGCACAAGCAAGGAAGTGGCAGGCAGAGGGAGAAGGAGAAGCAGACTCCTTGCTGAGCAGGGAGCCTGACATGGGGCTCAGTCCCAGGACCCCCAGATCATAACCTGAGCCAAAGGCAGATGCTTAACTGACTGAGCCACCTATGTACTCCTAACTACAGATTTTTAAAAGTATTTTTTCTTTATTTTTAAGTGATCTCTACACCCAGTGTGGGGCTCGAACCCAGCCCTGAGATCAAGAGTCACACACTAACCAACTAAGCCAGTCAGGTACTCCATATACTCTACATTTTATTTTCAGAGTTCCTTCAATATTCTTGATAGAACAACGGGGTAATGTGATTGTCCATTGATCATGGACAAGTTTATCCATCCTCCCAATCCTTGGCATCTTTAGGTAATTCAAATAAAAGGTGGCAGGATATAAACTACTTTCCAGTATATTCTTCTGACCTCTGTTTTTACCTGCTTTCTTTCTCTGTTCCTGTATGAATAAAGTCACATTAATGAGTTTCTCTTCTTTTATAAGTAGCTTTTATATATATCACAAAATCTATACAGCAGTTGAAAACAACAATTAGGAACACAGTCTCTATTCTGATACATTATTCTTTAAAAAAAGCATTTATTCTTTAGGCTGTCCTAAAAGAGTGTCTCATCTTTCCAATCATTGTGACTTCTTGTTAATACCTTGGACTGAATAGATAAATCATAAAAAAATAAAATAAACAGGTCATAGGTGAATATAGAGATGTAGATAGCCATAAACTTCTGAGTATGAGTTTTATATAAGAAATTAACTAAAAAATGATCTTTCAAGTAAATAATATTTTAAATATTTCTTAGACCTTCCTTTATACTCTCTGAAACTGGTATACCAAGCAATAGAATTCACTCATATATTTCTCTTTCAATGTATATTAAGTATGTAATCGATACTTATTTGAAATTCTATTTATTTCTGAAATTTATAGATTTTATTCATATCACTGGAGCTGTTCAGACCAATGCTCTAAGTATCTCATGTATACACATATGATATATTCATATTTACATATATGCACAAATGTTACAGTTATGTCATCCACTAGGAAAACTTTTAGAGTATTACATAGAATTGTTGAGTCCTTATATTGTTCACCTGAAACTAATATAATACTATATGTTAATTATACTGGAGTTAAAAGAACATAAAAATAAAAGTAAAAAAGGTATTTTATTGAAAACTTTTAGAATAATGTATAGAATTGTTGAGTCACTATATTGTATGCCTGAAACTACTGTAACAGTATATCTTAATTATATTGGAGTTTAAAAAAACATAAAAATAAAAGTAAAAAGATATTTTATTGATATATTGCTACCAATCCAGCATTTTGCTAAACATAGGGATTAAAAAATAGTGAACAACAACAGAAACCCTGTCTTATATGGTAAAGTCATATTTTTCCAAGCCATGTCAGAAGCTAAGAATGTTGATGTTTTATTATAGATATACTACTTGGCGGGGATGGTGGGGAGTTAATGTGTTCTATGAGGGAAAAGTCTCAGGTATGGGGATGGTATTGAGGCAGATGGCACTGGAGGGACAGAGTTCATTATTAAGTGATGATCTTTTCAGAGAGGACCAAAGAAGCTCCTCCAAGGCCACAAAAGATTACTATGTGGTTCAAGCTCAGTAGTTTCTAATTTCTACTTGTTACTAGACCATGTGCTGTATGGAAACACAGTCACAGAAAAGCCATTCCAGGGAACATTCTTTCCAGAGATTTAAGAGCACACAGCAACATCAGAAACAGTTTTTCTTACAGCTGCTACTGTGGAACAGAGCGATAGGAAATGATGACAAATGGTCTGAAAATGTGTTGTTCCTGCAGAGATGCGATTCGAATAAGTGTCAGCTTTTCCAGCAACAGCAATTACTCTGCTCTGGGAGACATAAGGTAGAATTTAAACATGTATTTATATTAAGAGATTTCAAAACTGCCCTTTGAATTGTGTGAGCTACTGATATATTCAAATTGCTTGGTGAAGTTTCATTCAGATTCTGTGCTCTATTATTTAGAAATGTGTGTATAAAGTGACTCAAATTCTATTTTCATTTACTTAGTGTCCTGATTTTACCTATAACAACAGTAAGAGTTAAATGAACAATTTAAGAAACATCAGAGGTTAGTTGGAAAATAATCCAATACTTTCAGATGTATAAATATTTAAGATATAAAAGGAATAATAATAATTGAAATAGGCAAATATTCACAAGGTGAAAGATAGTATCAAAAAAATTAAATGAGAAGTGTGAGTATGAAAACTATGTAAGTGAGTGTCCCTGACCCTGGAGAAGCAGATTAAGTTTACTGCAATATAATTAGAGTCACAAAAGTGAAAGACAGTTTCTAGTGGAAAAAAAAATAGAGAAAAAATGAGGACACATTCCCCTAAGTCTGAGCTTAAATCATTTGTTATTTTTTATTTTGTTGAATTGATAAAACTGCTGTCCAATGAGCAAGTCATCACTGATTTGTCCACTCTTCAACCTTAATTAGTCAAGACATACTAGTTATTTCCAAGTAATCATAAACTAAGGACAACTGAAAAAAACTCAGACAATATATTAAAAAGCGAATGTTAGAAGGCCCTGAAGGGCTAAGATAGAATGAGAACTAGTGAGCAGGGACCGGCAAGGGGCAGGAGCCTGGCCTAGCATCACTTTCAACTGGGGTATTTCTCACTGTGGAAGGGGATCAGGAACCTGTGTGATGGCTTTTAGCTTCTTTCCAGGCTAGGAAGTTAAAGAGTGTAGGCCCTACCATAACACTTCCAAGCTCTCTTAAATGTAGATATGAAGCAAAAGTAGACAAATACTACCTTCTCTATCTGTCTTTATGGCCCAAGATCTTTTCATCCACCTGCAAATTTTCTCAAGATGATCCTGCTTCCATTCATTTTAGCTCTTTGTCAATAGATTGCCCCGTGGATGCAATCACTGATGCCCCCAGAGACTGTCAGGTGTTTGAACCAGGAAATGTTCCTTCACTAGGGATGGATACCTCAGCAGCACCTCTTTCGATTGAGTTTCTCTTTGGAGAGTGTATCGACAGGTATCTTGTCTCAGCCCACACTCAGGCATCCTTGGTCTTTCATCCCTAGTTTTAGCACTGCCTGCACCATGTCTGCCTTGTTTATAAATCTTGTGGTCTGTGGGGATATGACTGTGAACATTCCTCAGGAGGAGTAAACCTTGCTGAATCCTGATCGAAGTAACCTCTACAGAGATGTGATACTCAAAACTCTCAGGAACCTGGCCCCAATAGATTGTGAGATTCAACTTAAAACCAGTGAGTCTGTTGCTCGGCAGTATATTCATGGAGAAAAAATTGCAATAAACAGAAAGCAGGAAAAACCACAAGGAATGTTTCCCAGCCCTCTGCTTGAGAGAGACTTGGAATGCTATGGCATTGAAGTTCCTCATAAGATACAAGTAGAGGTATTTGAGAAGTCACTTGATGGATAGTCTTAAACGAAAGTAAAAAGGATGATCAATATAAGGCAACCTTTGGCCAGATTTGAATTTTAAAATTCAACTGAGATGCTTTGAGCTCATACTCACATAATATAGGAATCCAAGGATCATCTCTCCAGGTATTATCATGCAGATTCCCAAGGATTTTATGTTTTCCTTGGATTCTGTTGGTTCTTATTTCTTGCTTCCAGTGAACCACTGCTTCCTTCTTTTTGAATTCTAGAGATACCATTTTCTTTCTGTACTGCCGTGAATCGTGCTAATCACTGCCTCTCCTCCTGCATTCTACAATATCAATACCAACACAAGCCATAAAAAAAGAGTGTATGTTTACTCATGGTTAAATTAATAGGGATGTTTTACAGAATGAGCCAGTAGAGGAAAGAAAGTTAAAATTGAAGCTACATTGTGGTGGATATGCAAAATAGTACCACTTCGGAAGCTACGTTGGAAGACAGTTTGGCAGTTCCTTGCAAAACTAAACATACTCTTACCATATGATCCTAAAATTATGTTCCTTGGAATTTAATGTAAAGGAGTCGGAAACATGATCCTACAAAAAAACTGTGCATGAATGTTTATAGCAGCTTTATTCATAATTGTCAAACTTGGAAGCAACTAAGATGTCCTTTGGTAGGTGAATGGATAAACTGTAGTCCATCCAGAGAAAGGAATATTATTCAGTGCGAGAAAGAAATGAGCTATCCAACCAGGAAAAGACATGGAGGAAGGTTAAATGCATATTACTAAGTGAAAGAAGCAAGTCTGAACATGAACTGTAGTACATGCAGACATGAAAAGACATGGAGACACCTTCATTACATATTGCCAAGTGAAAGAAGCCAATCTGGAAAGGCTGTATACTGTATGATTCCAACTACATGACATTTTGGAAAAGGCAAAACTATGGAGACAGTAAAAAGACCAGTGGTTTCCAAGGACTGGAGGGAAGGAGGATGAATGGGTAGAGGATAAGGAAATTTTAGGACAGTGAAATCTCAGGACTGTATGAGACTATAATGGTGGATACATGTCATATGTCTGCCCAAGCACCTAGAATATAAACACCAAGGGTGAAACAACATAAACTATGAGCTCTGAGTGATAATGATGTGCAGGATCATCAATTGTAACCAACGTACCACTGGGGGAGGGGGTATTGATGGTATTGATGATGGGGAAGGCTGTGCATGTGGAGGGAGGCCAAGGGTATATAGGAATGTATTTTCCTCTTAATTCTGCCATAAACCTAAAAGTACTCTAAAAAAGAAAAGACTTTGTGAAGTAAGGTGAATGCTATAGATCAGATTTACCATAGTTGCTTGATTATCTCTGCTACGTGAGACTCTCTTTCCTAGATTGTCTTCGGAACATCCTGCTGCCACAACTGGATGAGGTCTTTCTTTCTCCAGCAGATCTTTGATTTCATTCTCTCACCTTCTCCTTGTAGGATGATAACTTAAAATCCAGGAGTGCACATACAGCCATATATTGTAGAGCAGTAAATGTAACGTTAAAAAGAAAAAAACTAAACCATACCCAAGAAGAGCTTCATCTTCTCAAATTCTCAAGTGAAAAGTCTTAAAAGGGCATTTTTTTTAGGTAAATTACCCAACTCTCTAATGAATTTGCTTCCCTTAGAAGCAACCTTTTTTCTTTTTCTTCAAAATAGCATTCTTCCTTCCAATTATCTCAGCTTCTATATAGAGCCATGATAAACCTCACTAGCAACTTTTTTTCATATGTTTTTTATACCTACTATGTACTAGATACATTAAGAAACAAGAACTCAAAACCCTATTTTTTAAGACTAAATTTCACATGTTTGTACCACAAAAGAATGTCAGTCCCTCCAAACCAGTGCCCATGGGATCTGCCTGAATTTTCATATGAATCTTAAGGACGCATGACTTTTTCCCTCTTTGATAATCATGTGCACTTGAATTTTGGATTATCATTACATGGAGTTTAAAAAAATAAAAAAGATTATCACTTAAAGTGGGTTAATCAATAAGCATATCCATGTTAGTAAATCAAGGAAATACTATGATACTCAGTTTTCATGAAAAGCATTGTGGAAATGTTTATGGACTATGGGATATAAACAAAGGTATGTTTCCAACTCTCCCACCAGATGTGACTATTTCTGAAAGATCTTTTCCTGTATGCTAAGATCAAGAGAAATAAAGTTAAGGCATGAAACGCTACTGAAACAGCTCAATCTCTTCAAATTTTAAGTCAAGTAGAACTGGTTTAATGAAACACCGTTGTGCATAATAGTTACTTAGAGTCACTTAAAATATCCATTGGGAATGTCCAGTACTTATTTTAACAGGAAGCATTTTAGTTAATAGAAGCCTGCTACCTTCTTCTTACTTCATATGTTTTTAACCTTTTACCAAAGTACCATGTGGCTTAGGCACTATAATGCCGAGGGACTGTTCCTGCTGTCCCACACAATGAGCTATCATTACCATCTTTTGGTATGGAAGGTTCCTTCCCACACCCTGGACCATACGCCCCCTCTGTGACTCACAGAGATAAGTGATCCCTACAGAGTAAATTACCAGTTGGCCCCTTCCTCCCCCCACCCCACCCCCGCCCCAACAAGTACCTGTCAGTTTGAAAGTGCACACCTACCTACACTCACGGTATAGATATTTAAGATGATGGATTTTTCATTTTACATTTAGGGAGCAATGCCAAATTTCAGTCTTAATTGTGCATCATTCTCCCACAACAATTTATTAGAGAAAATCAATCAAGGGACATAAAGATATGAAAGCCACATGTTTGTATGATAATTTTCTTTGATATCATATTTGAAGAAGCTTTACTTTTGTTTAAAGTTTTTTTTTGCTTCAAGTCTTAAATTAGTATTATTTGAAGGTGAATTTGTGAAAACAAAAGGAAGATCTCCACATTCTTAATAAAATTCTAAATTGCATACCATTATTTCAACATAAAAGTAGATATTTATTTAAAATATAGACTATATATGTGAAAAAATACAATGTAGTCACCTTGAGAAATTATCAACATATTTTGAGGACACACACACACATGCATATCCATAGGTACATGGATATTTCTCATACATCTGCATAATGATGTGGCTATATATATAACTTTTCTTCAAATACTTTTAAATCTCTGCACCCAGTAAAAACAATGGCCACAATACTTTAAGCCACTGAATTGTTTAACTTGAAAACTAGCTGTATTTGTTAGATTTCCTTGGGGAAATGTCTGTAGGCAATTGTCAGAAGTTTTCTGTTTTGATTCTTTTTCCACTCTAAAGCACACATAACTTATTTGTATATGTAAATTCTAAAAGAAAAGAAATATATACAAAATCTTTACCCTGAATTACCCTGTAGATTTGACCACAATGCCAACTTCTAAGAGTCTCCTCTGACCACCCACCCTCTAGTATTCACTCAGTCACTGGCTAAGCACAGCCCTTCTGCTATTTCTGCATGAGATATAACACTGTAGAATATCTTTTTCGTTTATTATTATTTTTTTATAGAATGCAAGCTTTTGGACAAAGGGATTATTTCTACTTTGGTCTCTGCTGTGTCTGTACTACCCATAATAAACAAACATATGATACAAAGTAAGGCTACTTCATTCCCTTCTTTCTTATTTTACATAAAGCCTAGAGTAAAAGAGAGAAGAGCCTTATGGCTTCTCTTCAATCATTTTTGTTATAATTAGCATAATATGGATTTTTCAGAATTAAGTTACGTCTTTTTGCATTGGCTTTGAAGAATGTATCATCTTACTCTGAACTAGTTCACTGAAAAGGTAAAAAAATGTGTGTATATTTAAAAATACACAACTATGGCAAAGTTACTTGTAGTAGGTGATGTGGGGCCACTGAGCAAATGGTTGAGATGGTTTGGGCCAAAAATGTTTTTTTTTGTTTGTTTGTTTTGTTTTAAAGCCCAAGGACAGGGCCCATGGGCAAAAAAAGCTGCACTGGGATTGTGAGGAGCAATCTATTATATACTTTCAAGTGGGATGTAGAGTAGAGATAAAGGAAGTCTCTAATGGGATTTCCATATGTTAAGGAAGTCTTACAGGATCCTGCAGGTCTGGCTGAGGTCAAACTAAGTTTGTGTTTAGTCTCCAGGCAAAGCATCAACATTATGGCAGCTGCATGTTCTTTGAGCAATGTCACACTCTGCACATCTCATGTATTTACCAATAGGCTGCAAGTTGTAAATTTAGTTTAACCTACATTTCTCTGGTCTTTGTTCTCCTCAACAGTAGGTGCTTAATAAAATGCCATTATGGTTTTCTGTGTTTTCACGGTTCGGTGTATCCTTAAAATACTATGAACTCATGGATATATTTGAGTAAACCAGTGTGCAAACCTGATTCATTTTCTACTTGTTTGTGATCATTTTATTTTTGGCTACCTGTAAACTGGCAGATGACTGAATTGGGTTATCATCACTCTATGCAAGTGATTCACAAACCTAGAGGTTTGCTCGAATCGTATCTATATCATCTTTTTCAGGGCTTTTGGTGTGGAGGACAGGTGCCTTGGTGAATGAGTTATTTTAACATTCAGCATCCAAATTGTTTTTGTCACCTTTTCTTAAGCCCTTAAGGTGATTGATTCTGATGTTGTAGAACTGAGGCTTGCACATGCACCTACACTCTATTCTATAATACTCCATCCTAAGCTTTCTCCTTCCACAAGGAAAAAAAAGCATCTAATTAATCAAAATATCACAAATGAGGTTGATTTGGGTTTGCATCTTCAAAGATTTCAAAGAGAATATCTGTTTCTTGTGATTAAATCCACAATCATCCTTTGAGAAGAAAATGAATGTTTTTGCATTTTTCTTCCTTCAACAAGTAAACTCACAATTATTAGAAGCACGAGGGCATAATTTCCTGAAAGAATACAGTTATGAATATAACACAACTGAAAACAAAGGGTAAAGAATCTGCAACTAGGCCTTTATGAAAACCCTTAGAATTTGACAAAATAGCGCCTTGATGAATGAGTTATTTTAACATGCAGCATCCAAATTATTTTTTGTCACCAGTTCAACGAGAAGTATCTAAAGTCTAAATTTCAAATTTGGGGGGCATTTTACAACCATATTTATTTTCTCCTTTATTACTAGGTATATCAAAGGTATATGAAAATTCCAAATTCAGTAGTCTTTCTTATTTTCTGCAAGTCTGTTTGATTGAATCTGAGCACAGAAAATAGTCCAAACTGTGTCTGTTTCTTGGCTCATTTCCTTACACTGATAGAGTCATGTCCTTGCCTGACAGTGTTTCAGGGATGCTCCTGTAAGCTTGAGTCTCGCTGAGACATGGCAACAAGGAAGCAGCAGGTGGTTGCCTCGTGGTCCTGAGTCTGAGGATGGTGGCAGCTTGTGAGAAGGGCAAAGGTGCAGGGAAGGAGCATTCTGGGAGGTTTCCAACAGTTTATTTGAAAGGTTTAAGCATCTCTCACATGTCACCCCTGGTGCACCTGGGCACTTTAATAAAACTTAGGTACAGAACAAAAGTGGTCTGAGGTCTGTCTCCAGCACAGGTTGGACAATCCACAGCATAGCTGCTAGAAGACTCCCAGGTACCCAAGCACCCTGTCATACCCACCAAACCCCTGGCTCCCTCTGAACTCCCCTTGGCAACTGTTGCCACCTTTTGGCCCATTGTGTAAACTGAGGAGATTGAGAATAATCTACAATGGAGAAACTTCATCTGTGTGAAGTTTATTTTAGAAGAGAGTGCTGTATTGTTGGTTTATTTGATATCTCACTGATAATATATAAAGGCATATTATTACATTTCCCCAAAAGCTTACATATTGAGGAGACTTTTTACACACTGTGGTATTTACTTCTGTCCCAAACCTTTGAGTCTCCATTATCTACTTCTCCACCCCAAACTCCATATGACACATCTTCCTATACACAGACCAGACTACTAAGTAGAGAGCAAAGTGAGGTAAGAGAGGGTCATTGCTTGTGCTTGGAAATGCTGTCATCAAACCATTTTCCTGCCTGGGGCTACCACAGGGCCCTGTTACATGCTGTTGTAATATTATTCATTACTTGCAGGAAAACCCAGAACAAACTTCAGTTTTGATATCTGTTCACCCTGCTATTTATCTTGATTCTCTTGATATTTTTAAAGCAAATATTGTATTTTCTATACCCTGTGAGAGGAATCCCCCTGATTTATTAAGGTCCCAGATTTATAAATACTTTTTTAGCCTTTCACATTTTAAAAGGAGAAACAAATCTCTTCACCACAGTTGACAGATGGGTCTATTTTTAAGTGATATACAAGTATGTAATTTTTTTTTTTACCCAAACACTTTTTATTTACATAAGTGAAAGTCTCACTGTGTGCAACGGCTGTCCCCCAGGTGGGCAATATGGTACAGCTGAGCAACAGGGAGCATACCACTCCAAGGGTAAACTGAGGCAGCCAGTGGGTCACCTGTGCTTTCCTTAGCCAAGCCCACTACACAGGGTGCTGCTGGCCAGGGGAGAAACAATTCCCTGCCTGAAGGGCCATGGGTCAACCAGACTGTCCACTGTGAAACGAAAGCTCCTCAGAAGAAGCTGGGTTCAATCTGCAGATGACTGGACACAGCAAACCACATGACTCTGCCAATGGTTCATAACATAAATGTTTTGGAAAGATCCCTGTTAGTGATTGGGATATGATTTGCCCAGTGTATCATGTGGTGTAATGTCCAGGGGTACTGAGTGTCCTCCTCCTACTCTGACAAACACCACCTTCCAGCTCCCAAGGCAAGGACAGGGACTACTGAGGATCATACTCTGGAAAAATTGGTCTGAACTTGTGGCTTAGGTTGGAACTCTTAGTAGGGCTTCTGTCTTCCCCTATATCTATCTATCTATCTATCTATCTATCTATCTATCTATCTATCATCTATCTATCTATTTTTAAGATTTATCTACCTATTTATTCATGAGAAACACACACACACACACACACACACACACACACACAGAAGCAAAGACATAGGCAGGGGGAGAAGCAGGCTTTCCACAGGGAGCCCAATGTGGGACTCGATCCCAAGACCCCAGGATCACACCCTGAGCCAAAGGCAGACACTCAACCACTGAGCCACCCAGGCATCCCTATGTCTACATGTTGATGGTGTTTCTGTACAGTTGTCAAGTGAGGCACAGGGAAAGATCAGCGGGCAGGACTACTACTGTGTGAAGATTTGGGGCCCTCTGAGTAGTAAATATCAATGTTTGATGATCTAAATGCTGACTAGTCAGATAAGTAACAACCCTGTGGTGTGTCAGGGGAGGGTGGGTGTTGAGGAAGGACATCAAGAGCATGTAATCACTGACCTGTGAGCTTCACCTGGGCATTTGCAGGCTCCTCATCCCCTTTGCTGTCCTTGGTATATAGGTTCCACTTCCCAGAAGCTGCCTTAGAAATACAGCCTTGAGACAGTGATGTGGTATTGAGACCCTATGGACAGTGTAGACAACTAAATCCAGCAAAGGCCTCATAGACATTCAAGATGTGATGGGTGGGGCAGAGATCTCCTCCTCTTGCAGCCACCAGAGACATGTCTCATACATAGGTTCCCTTGCTCATTAGACCTGCCAGCTACCAACCTGGGATGGCCTGCCTCTTCCTCCTGTCTCTCTCTGCCCTCCAAGTATGGAGGCCAATTTCAGGTTCCACCTAGGAAGCTCCCGGGGAGCTTGCAAACTGATAGTAAATCAGATAGACACGGGATTAGCAATGGTGGCCTGAGCATGGAGGGAGGAAGAACAGAATTCCCTCCTAACAAATTCCTTGTGTTTTATACAATAAAGCAAAGACCAAGAGAGAATGAAACAGTGGGAAGTCCTAGTACTATGACTCAGTACTACATAAAGAACAACAATATACATTTTCAACTCTTCCTCATGATCCCATCTAATCCAACAATTAATTGACTGATTGATTCTTTCATTCTTTCCACAAATATTTATTGAGTACCTATTAGATATACTAGGTGTTGGAGATATAGCAGTGAGCAAAACAGACCAAAATCCCTGTTTCTTGGAATGTATAGTTAACTAGGGAGGAAGTATATTAACTTGGTATATGAATGTTGGAAAGTGCTAAGTGGGAACGTGGAGCAGGGGAAAGGGCAGGGGGTGTCAGAGAGGGGGAGTGAGTGATCTTGGGAGATCCTGAGAAGTGAACCTTGACAAGTCATAAACTGACATAATCACTGACTATTGTTTTAAGCAACTAAATTTGTGGATGTTTGTTATGCAACAATAGAAAACTAATACATGCGTTCATATGCAAATTCCTATTGAAAACTTAAATTTTCCAATTCTATTTTCCTACTTGAAATACGATGTGGCTTCCATTTTTAATTCACCTATTTCTCCAAATACTCTGTTTCGGTAATATGAGAGTACAAGGTATGATAGATTCTTCTAAATGCGTAGTTTCCTCTGGGTAAGTATAATTTTTCATATGTCTATACCTAGATTTTCTGTTCTAAATTAAAAATATATGAATTGAATTTGGGATCCTTTCAATAGTCTTGTTTATTTCTCCCCAAAGTTGATTCATTTGAATTTCACAGCATCATCTCTCCTCCGTGCACAATTCCAAATTGAGTGGCGTACTCTGTGCATTAGGCAGAAAATACTCTTTCCTTGTAGTCGCAGATAGCCCTTAACTCATTGAAATTCAAATCTGCTGACATGTTTTCATTTCTTTGGGGATGGTCTGAACATCACTTCATTTGGTGTTTGTAATATTACATCTTCCTTATCTTCACTGTCCTTATTTCTTTTACCTTCCTAAATTTTGCACATTTTTAAAATTTTTTTTAATTTTGCACATTTTTAAATGCTACCATTGCTTTGGTGACTGCCATCATGATGGACACTTCACTTTTGTTTGGTGATAATACAATACATGCCAGTTGACTTCCACTTCCCAGAGAGTTAGCTCTGGGATCTTTGATCATGAACCCTGAAATACACTGTTTTCTTTTCTAATGTTGCAAGTAACCCCCAAAATTCCTTGAATGTCTGAGACCAAAAAGGCAGGTGTCTCTTCCTAGTTTTTCTTTACTTTTCCCCTTTGGGACAGTGTATTTTAAAATCCCTCCTGTTTTGTATAGAATAGATTATACCAGAGGAAAGTCTCTATAAATCTCTCTAATAACTGCATATCGAGGCCTACCATCAATGATACCGATCACCTGCAGTGACTGTGGACCCTTCAACATCATTAGCAATAGTCTGCAACAGTGAGTTTCATTTTCATTTGCAGTTGATGCTTCTAGATCAATGCTCCTGAAAGCTATTTTATTCTTACAAAAAGTGTTTTAAAAAGAAATCAAGATGATATCAATAACACAGACATCAAAAATTATTTCCCGAATGTGTGTGTATGTGTGTGTATGTGTGTGGTTTGCAGACCACTGAGTGACAAACATGCGAAAACCTCTCTTTGGAGTAGATGTACCTTTTGATCTTCTTACAGCTTCCAATACGTCTTTCCTCCCTGGTGCCTGTCTGGAAGCTAGAGCTTATAGCGCATGTTGTTAGCCTATAGACGTGGTCTAAAGTGGTCTTCACTTTGTGGAATATGCAGGTAAGCTAGAGAAAGCCTTCAAAACCCAACTGGGTAGAGCAAACAAGTTTAAGCACCAAGAGTGACAGACAGCAGGGAGATAGTTGAAAGCAGGGTGCTTAATTTGCTTCTCTCTTTAAGGGTAAGTATGACATAAGACAGAGAATGACAGATCTGCTCAGAGACATGAAAACCCTCCCTGTACTATTCACTGCCTTTTTGACTGAGGGCAAGTCAATTAATGCCTTCAATGCTCAGCTTCTTCAACCACAAGTCAATCTGTAATGTGTACATGTCACTGTTACAGATTCAAAACGAGCTCCGAAAATTTATTGATTACTGGGAAACTTCCCAAAGATGTACATTTGGTTATGGTCCACACATAAAGTTGAGCAAATAAAAGTACAAACAATCTAATAGGATTAGAGAAAATGGTATGGGGAGCCAAAGAGAAAAAAAAATTCAGTTTAACTTGGCTTTTCCAAGAAGATAGGATAAAACTAAAATATGGTCTTACGTGGTTGTCATTAAAAAACAGAAACATGAAAACCAGACTGTGCGTGTGTGTATACAAGTTAAGTAGATACATATGGCATTAAACATTACAGAATTTATTGTGCAAAATCTTAAAAGAGACATTAGTATAATGGGGTAATGTTTTAATCTGTAATTTTGCTGAAGATAGGGAAATTTTCTTCATGTGGCTGTTTCGTATAATAACCTTTGAAAAAAGACAAAGGCACAGGCTTCCTCGGCAGCTTAATTAAGGCACTTTTATGGAGGCACTAAACCCAAGTAGCCCAGACATGGGGTTTTAATGGTCTGTAGGGATCGAGTTCAGTGGACGTGTACCGTGGAGTCATATGTTCCAAGATCTGTTTGGGTCTGTTCCTGTTCCTACCTACAGTGCTTTAGCTCTTTTTCAGTTCCTGTCTGAGCAAACAGGGCAGGAAGCACAGTGTTGCACCGACTGTGCATCCCTGTGGAAGTGTATAGTATGCACCATCTGTGCATCCCTATCGGTAAATGATTTATCACCCACTCCCTCAGCTACTTTAAAAGCTGTATTTCTGGGGATGCCTGGGTGGCTCAGTAGTTGAGTGTTTGCCTTCAACTCAGGGCATGATCCCAGGATCCTGGGATTGAGTCCTGCATGGAGCTTCCCACAGGGTTTTCTCTCTGCCTATGTCTCTGCCTCTCTGTGTGTCTTTCATGAATAGATAAATAAAATCTTTAAAAAACCCTGTATTTCTGTCTTCATTTTCTTGAAAATGTTTAATCAACTCTAAGATTATTGAAGATGGGTCTTTAAGACAAATATCAAAACTTTGTGACCACAAGTCTTGCAAATTTTGCAAATCGATGGTTCATGGTAACGCGCTTCTTCACAGGAAAATGTGGGCAGAAGTAGGAAACAGACCTATGAGCCAACAGGTGGTCGACAGGTCTGCCAGTGAGGGGAACCTCTCTGGGTAAGAACTTCTTGGATGGACTGGTCTCGTGGTTACCACTCGGAAGATCTCACAAGTTGACACCAGACCAGTGACCCTTTTCCACTAACGCCCTCTGCCAAATTATGAACCCGCTGGAAATCATAATGCTGCAGGCAATTTCTTGATCCACATCCCAGAAGTTTGGAGGAGTGGGGGAAAAAAAGAAATTTTTTTCTTCCCAGAGGAGACGGAGAAAGATGTCTTTCTCCAATCCTGATAGGCTTAATGAAGGCACATTTAACTCTTATATCCTCCTACTTAAGAAACATACTTTATGTATGTAGAAGTCATCTGGATGCGTTTCCTCAGAGGCTGCTTGACAGCTTGTTCTAATGGTGACATTTTTCTGACCTTGGCTTTTATATTTTTCCATTTCAGAAACACTTGGGAGAGACTACCATGAGACATTTTAATTTGGGCTATAACTGTTCTCATTCTGTCACACCCCCAGCATATGGCAGATGCGCTGCTGAATGACCTCCCTTTTGGTTCGATCCTTTTAAGAAGAAAAAGTAAAAAAAAAAAAAAAAAAAAATTACGTTCACAGCTAATCTTTCTGTCAGCAATAAAGGAATCACATTATAGTTTTAAAAGTATATCTTCCAGGGGAACTCTACCCTTTATTTTTTTTTTTCTTATCATTGAAGTGTTGTCTCAATGAGAGGAAGTTCTCTAAACTATTTTGTTGTATGTTTTATTAGACATATCTTAAAGATGTTATTGAGGTTAAAATTTGGAGAAGCTCAAATTTCAAAATACTATCGTCTTTTGGAGAATCCTAGCTATCTCCCATACAGTTATCCATTTGTAAGTATGTTTAAGTTGTATTTGCTTTATTATCAATACTACTGCCTTTTGAATTCATAAAAGACTACCAAATAAAATTGTTTAGCAAATAAAACTGTTAGGCTTACCATAACATGGGAGAGGGCCACCTGAATGATCTTAGCAGTTTCTCAATGTGAGAAAATTTCAAGAGAGTATTTGTGTGGTTGGGAGGCTGGGCTGGGTGGTCTTGAGGTGGAGCTTGCAGGGTGGGCGATTGTGTGGAATCAGACAAAGGTTAGTACATGAAATCCGGGCACAGAGTTTACTACATGAAACCAGGGATCTTAGTGGAATCTTCGTTTCACAATTTGAGTTTACTTGAGAGCTGTTTTCACTGATCCACCATCTTCTCTTCCAGGAACAAGTAAATATTTCTTGAGGCAAGCACTCAGTTTTTTAATTTGATGTTGATACAGTTTCTACATCTGTGTTTAGACATACACAAGGATAATATAAATCAGATAGATGATAATTTAACTTTGAACTTTAGCCAAAAATACTTTCTTAGCATATTGAATAAATATAAGAGTCACATTGAATTTACTACTTTCATAAACTGTAACATTTTCCTTAAGAAGCTGACCATTTTATCTTGTATTTATAATTCTTTAAGCATCATATCTAATATTGTTTTAACCATCTATCTATATTTTTACCAATTTTTTTAAATTTATTTTTTATTGGTGTTCAATTTACTAACATACAGAATAACCCCCAGTGCCGTCACCCATTCACTCCCACCCCCCGCCCTCCTCCCCTTCTACCACCCCTAGTTCGTTTCCCAGAGTTAGCAGTCTTTACGTTCTGTCTCCCTTTCTGATATTTCCCACACATTTCTTCTCCCTTCCCTTATATTCCCTTTCACTATTATTTATATTCCCTAAATGAATGAGAACATATAATGTTTGTCCTTCTCCGACTTGACTTACTTCACTCAGCATAATACCCTCCAGTTCCATCCACGTTGAAGCAAATGGTGGGTATTTGTCATTTCTAATAGCTGAGTAATATTCCATTGTATACATAGACCACATCTTCTTTATCCATTCATCTTTCGTTGGGCACCGAGGCTCCTTCCACAGTTTGGCTATCGTGGCCATTGCTGCTAGAAACATCGGGGTGCAGGTGTCCCGGCGTTTCGTTGCATTTGTATCTTTGGGGTAAATCCCCAACAGTGCAATTGCTGGGTCATAGGGCAGGTATATTTTTAACTGTTTGAGGAACCTCCACACAGTTTTACAGAGTGGCTGCACCAGTTGCCATCAGGGAAATACAAATCAAAACCACAATGAGATACCACCTCACACCAGTGAGAATGGGGCAAATTAACAAGGCAGGAAACAACAAATGTTGGAGAGGATGCGGAGAAAAGGGAACCCTCTTATATTTTTACCAATTTTAACCAAAGTAAACAACACAAAAGAAAACTAGAAGATAGGAAACGGGAATTGTCTAACTAATTGTCTTTCTATGAGCATACATTTTATATTACCTTAACAAATTTAAGGCTACCAATGAACATCTGGATGTGTGTGTGTGGGGGATAGTGTTATCATTTAAAGACATGTCACATCATATTAACCTGTAACCATTCTATGTCTAAAAATAAGCAGCAAAGTCTTAAAAATTGCTCAGTCATCAGTGTTTATATATGTTTTTCTTTGTTAGAGTTTGTCTAGGTATCTAAACTTTGTGTTTTATTAATTACTTTAATATAATGCTATTTTACAATCTTGACATTGAATAGACATCTAGAAATTATAATTTAATCTAATGCATTTGTCCTTTATACAGGAAGGATTAGAAACATTTATAAGATCAACTCCTTTAAGGGATACTTAGTTTTACAGTTTGATTCGGTGAAGCACATTTTTAATTCTTGTAATTCTGAACAATTTGTGAAAATAATGATAATTTAACAGACCCATAGAAATAAAATCTGAATTGTAAAAGCTTAACTCATGAGAAATTAAACCAAGATTTTCTATATTAGACTGACATTATTTTTACATGGGGATAAAATGAGAGAATAAAACATAAAGTAGTTTCTGTGCCAAAATCTAGTCACTTTTATCTGGCCAAATATTTTCCTATTATGGCAGATGTATATAAATCCTTTAAATATGAATGTGTCCACATATCAAAATATTTTCAAGGCTCTCAAATTAAAGCTCTAAGCTACACAGGCCAAAGGCATTCCCTAAATCACAATCCATCTCTATACTGTTCCCTGAGATAAAATAATAATAATAACAATTAATAACAATAATAATAATGAAAAAGGAAGGAAAGAGGGGTAAGAATTGAAGGGAGAGATCTCTTATTTTGAGTGTGTGATGTCTCTTTTATGTGCTTCTAAAATGAACTGTGCTGTTTATGTCAAGATTCTCCCAAGTGGCCAGTGCAATTTCTCATTGTCCTGGCTAGCACTGTCCCTGTGGGGGGTCCCACACACATAGGTTAAAATATGAAGAAGCAGGTGATTTGGATTATGGGGCCGAACAGTGAATACTCATGGACATGGCAACCACTAGTAACAACCACATTTGTGCAAAGGATATATCTCCAGGACACAACCAAAGACCAGCCCTGTCAGCTGGAGACATGACACATCCTAGTTTCAAGATGGCAGATAAAACTAAATGAAGCTACCCCCAGTTACACCTCAGACTGGAGAAAGCTATTTTCTATATTGAAAAGGTGACTCAAGCTAAGTTTGTCCTCAAAAGAGGCCAATTGATGGGACCTGAAGTCACCAGCTCTTTGGATGTGTTGGAAACAGGGATCTACTCTTCCTGCTAAACTTTCTCTTAGAGGCTCAGAGAAGGAAGTACCAAAGACAGTGATGCATAAGAAGGAACAAAAACCAGAAGTAAAAATTGGACAGATATCTGTAAAGTGGAGGGTTACCAAGCAAAGTTCTCCACAAGGATGAGAGTTTTCACACCACTTCAGATAATTAAAGAAATCTTCCTTCAAAGGCCTGAAGAAAGGAGATTTGAGGTCAGAGAAAATGCAGGGCACATCTTACCAGGTGGTCAGAGGGAGGCCATGGGGCAGTTCTACCTGCCTCAGGAAATGGAGTAGAGTCTGAGGAAAGAGTCTGTCTCTGATCTCAGCATGACATCCATAATAATTGACCGTTGATTTCCCGAAAAATCACCAGAGAAATGTGTCAATCAAGAAAATGCTATTAGATACACCATAGTAAGGAGGAACACTTCTCTGCTGAAGTCTTTGTAGGATCTCAGAACAGGAGATTTCAGGTATCCACAGGGTTTTAGGCCTTACCTTGGATGATTTTAAAGCATTTTGGGGTGGGACAGAATTTGGACAGAGTTTGGAATGAGACAGAGTTAGCCTTGGATTGGTGGGCACAGGAAGGCAAACTTCTTGAAGGGGCCTTAAGAGCAAGCCATGTTGTTTCCTTCACATCTTATCTTCTAGCATTTCCCCGAGCAGGCAGCTGGGTTTCACCCAGGCTGGTCCTGTGTCATAAAAGGGCAGGAAAATATGCCTGGCCCCAATATCCTTTACATGGATCTTTAAGTATTCACTGTGCACCTACTACATTCAAGGCATAGTGGTATGCAAAGTAACCAGGTAACAATCTAGGGATTTTAGGTTTATTCAACTAGGGATGAATAGAAATAATGATAGTTCTGGAAAACGTATGGTACATACCAAATATGGTATAGAAACTAAATAATAAGGCATTTTATTTCCTTTATAAAATTTCTGTTACATTAAAGCAGATGTAAATTTATTTGGAAACAATAACAAAACATGGATGTGATTTGATGATACTTAATTCAAAAATAATCTCTGTAATATTTAGGGAAAAAGTATTGAGAAAATTTCTTACAGAACACAAATTTTTCCTAAATACGTCTATGTGACATGTGGCTTTACAATATCTTGGTATCAAAGGTGTATCACTTTTGCTCCTAATCTTATAGAAATTCAATAAATAAAATTTTATATTATTAACTGTTTTATTAATTTATCTTAGCTAACCCAATATAAAAGTAATAATTTTATTTGACTTAAAAAATATCACCTACAAAAAAAACATAGTGCCTTATCTTTTTTTTCTTAAATCACATTTTATGGTTCAGGAGATCCTAACAGCTTTTGAAGAATGGTAATGAGGCACTATCCTCTTGGGAAATTTTACCTTTGAGAACATTACACTTCTTCATGGACCCATGAGGGGAAAAACTGGTGCTCTAAAGCAATCTTAATAATTTCTGTTTTATGCAAATGAATAGCAGAAAATCTTACAAGAAAGATTCTTCTATCAGTTGCTATGCCAGGGTATGCTATAATTTAAGTTGAGAATTAAGATGCAAAGTGTGTGTGCATGGGGGACACATTTGAAGAATATCAGAAATGATGTATTTCTACAATATTAAAATGCAAAGAGTTCTCAGACATTATCTCTTCTATTTTTTATCTCACAAACCCTATTCAATAGCCCATTGGTGGCATAGGTTAACTAACTCATCAAAGGTCTAGCATCAGCTCTTCCCAAGCCTGAAGGGGAACCGAGACCCTCTAGACCAGACAGTTGCCTGTTGTTTTGCAAAACAAAGTGGTTTGGGGAGAACCATGGTGGCACAGCCAGTTAAGCACATTACTCTTGGGTCATGATCTCAGGGTTGTGGGATCGAGCCCTGTGTTGGGCTCCACACTGATTGAAGAGTCTGTTTAAGACTCTCTCTCCTTCTCTGTCAGCCCCTCCCCACATGCTCTCTCTCTAAAATAAATAAATCTTATTTTTTAAAAGTGGTTTTTGCTTTTATTCCTAAATAGATATTTATGCTTCTGATTCTGCTCTATACTTCTCTAATCTTTATGCCATGGGATAAGTCTAAAGAAAAACATTCTTCTATGAATCTCCACGTGCATCGTTTCTATTTGTGCAGGTGACCAAGAAACACAAACCTCCCGAGAGGGAGATCGTTTATGACCAAGTACATGTGGATAGAATGGCTCTCCTGCAAAGTCCATTAGCATTTAAAATAAACAGACCTATAAATTCATGCATATGACCTAAAGCTACTTTAGAAACAACATAGGCATGGCCTTTGAGTTCCAAACTCACATATCTAACCTCCTGCTTGAAGTTGCTCCCTCTGGAGTGCTCCTAACTGCGATGTTCACACCCTCCAGCCAAAGCCAATTATCCTTCCATCCTCTCTATCAGTCATGGGTGCCACACACCTCTCATTCCATAAGACCAAGCATAGAGTGTCCCTCACCATTTCTAATTCACCAAAGCTGTGTCCATTTCATGAAAAATAAATAAATGAATAAAAAAGATCCTCAAGTGTCATTCACAGCATTTCCTTCACCACGACTCTAAAGCAAACTGCCACCTCTCCCTGGGCAATGGCAGTAATGGCCAAACTACCCTCTCCTCATCTCTCCTCATACAACTTTTTCCTTGTTTTTTTACAAATGAGCCAAAATGATTGTTTCAATATTTAAATGCATGGTTACAGCTGGCTCTCTTTACCTGGACTCATTCTGTATGACGGCTTCCTTTTCTTCAAGAAAGACTGCAACATGGCACCTGCAGATATGCCTAGTCTGGCTGTTTATCACACATCTTAGGCCATGCTCTCTAGGCCTTCTAGCCTCCTTTATCTCCTGACTTCCATCTGCCTTCACACCGACCAGAACTCTCTCCCTTGCTTTTGGCCCTCATTTTATCTCCTACTCTTCCAGCACATTTTAGCTCAAAGGTCACTTCCTCAAGAAAGTCACAATTTTACACTTATTTGATCAATATAGACCTCACCTTTTAGAAAGGAGACTTCCTGAAAGGAGTTTCCTTTTCTACTTTTATGCATCATTTATTGTCCACACATAGTGTTTAGTGCAGTACTTGTACCAAGAAGACACACAGGTGTGCACAGGCATGGGTAGGAATGCATGTATATGAGAACAAATATACAACCCAAGCTTCCTTCACCAAGGCAAGGAAGTACTGAAATTAATAGAAGTTTACGTAGTTAGAATTTTCCCTAATAATCAGGTTATATGGCAGAAGTTATTTACTCTCATTCAGTATTAATAAAAGCCAGTGAATGAACCATAATTACTAACCATTTCATAATTAATGACTATTATGTGTTCTTAGAGATCTAATTTACAAATGGAAAACACCTTAGTTTCTGTTTGTCATTCTGATCCTATAGTCCAAACTCTTATTTCACTCTATTTTTAAGCAAGTATAAAATTTTACCCTTCAAAAATGAAAAATATGTCAATAAGAAGTCAGACCTCAGAAGGTGATTTATACATTCAATGAGATTCTGGAAAAAATACCAATGATTTGATTGAGCAACACAAGTTGATACTAAAGTTCATATAGAAAAATAAATACATAAGAATATCAAGGAAAACACTGAAAAGGAAGAGCTTGAAAACTGTTTAACCCAGCAGATATTAAAATATGCTTCAAAGTCCTTTTTAAAAAGAGCTGGCACAGGTGTACAGATATCAAGCCAATGGAGCAGATTAAAAATTATGCTAATAGACACAGAAAATATATGATGAAGGTGATATCTCAAAATACTGTGGTAAATATGAACTTCTTACCCATGATCCTGGGTAAACCTGATAGGCATTTAGGAAAAGATATAAGATTTGTTCCTCACCCAGTACACACAAATGAACTTGAAATTCATAAATAACATAAATGTGAAACATGACACAAGTACTAACAGAAAAAGATAAATTCTTCTATCGAAAGGTCAAAGTGGAAAAGACATTCTAAATATGATATAAACCAAAACAAAAATTGATAGATTTTACATTAAAAGCAATTACTGGAGAAAAAGTATCATAAAGAGTTGAAAGACAAATGACTAACTCATAGAAAAAAATATAAATAAAAAGAGCAAATAGGACAACAATAGGACAATAGCAAAACAATAGGACATAACACTAACAATTGATGAATTTAGGTAAAAAAAGTTCAAAAGTTCTTGGTACTATCATTGTACCTACGATCTGACTCAAAAATTTAAAATAAATAAAAATTTCTGGTTATGTAAATATTGAGTTCGCATCATAACAACAGTGCACGCATGGGGTTAACCCACACAAAAACCCTAATGACCTACATAGTGGTGAGTTTCAAAGAAAGTCTATATATTTTTAAAATTAGCATGCTTCTAAAGAAAAATTGTTATTTTCTCATTTCTAAAAAGACTATGTGAAAACACAAATAAGGAAAGATAGGCAGATTCTGTTGGGACGTGTCATAGATGACCTGTGTTGATGGCAACAGAGACAGGAAGAAAGAAAAAAAATGAGGCAGAGGATGCTGTCAAAGCTAAAATTGCACCAAGCAAATTGAAAGAGTCAAGGAAGACTTTACTCTTACTTGACTCATACTTTCATACATTCAATGAGATCATTGCAATAAGGGAGATGGGAACTCAGTCTGGCTCAAATTCTCTGGCTGGAGCGAGGGCATGGGGGGCAGGAGCTGGGTAATTTTTAAGAGCTAGGGTGGGGGCATCTTAGGCCATCTGTGTTTTCTACTCGAAGGAAATGTAAACTTTCTCATACTCCATCACAGAAGATAGTTTCACAGGTTGGACATTAGGGTTCATCAAACTTGGGCACCCACCTTACCACACAGAATAAGACAAGGGTGCCATCTTCCTTCTAACATTTCAAAGGACAGCTCCCTGATGATTGAAAAAGATATTCCCTGTGTCTTAAGGCTGGCAAAAGACTTTTTTTTTTTTTTAAGATTTATTTATTTATTGTAGAGAGCGTGCATGAGCAGGGGTAGGGGCAGAAGGAGACAGAGAAGGAGAAGCAGACTTCCAGCTGAGCAGGGAGCCCGATAAGAGTCTTGATCCCAGGACCCTGAGATCATGACCTGAGCCAAAACCAACAGCCAGATGCTTAATGGACTGAGCTACACAGGCACCCGTGGAAAAAGATTTTTTTAAAGATTTTCATTGCAACAGCACAGAGGAAGAATTGACAAGTTCTCTAAAGTAATTGCTCCCAGAAAAGGGAGGTCAAGGCCTGGAGTCAGGAAGAAAACTGTCTCAAGTTTAGTCAAGCAAAGGGGAGCAGAGAGGATTTGGTGTTGCTGGAAAGATGGGAAGCTAAATGCAGCTTATTTATTTATTTATCCTTGTTCCAAGGAACACTAAGGATCACATGAATCTACTTCTCCAGTTCTGTCCATGGTACAGACGGCCCTGGGAATCCTCCAGGGTGTTGAGAATAACTGTGTTGTGACATTGATGATAGGGTTTCCCCTCTTCACATTTTATCTTCATTGATAGTAACGCTCCTTGAATTTGCCTTCTTCAAGGACTATTCTGTAACACTGTGTCCAGAGGTAATGTAGTTAAAAATTTTATTTCTTGGCCTTATTGGATGAAGCTGCATAAAATTTATGAGGTGTTGTGTTAGAAACATCTTTAAAAAGCATTTGTAAGAAAAAAAAACATTAGAAATTATGTAACAAATACATATAAAACCAATCATTTAAGTGGATAATAAGGCATTATTTTGGTTTTTAGCTATGATCTCACTGGTTTTAACATCCTAAATGGTATAAGGCCTATGCAATATCTCCATAGTAAATTTCCAAAGAAAATCCTGGAAGTCAAGATTCAGATGGAATCTCATACATTCAATGAGATTCTGGAAAAAATACCAATGATTTGATTGGCATTTTACAGATCAAACACTTATAAAAAGAATTTTTGACTTGTTTTCATTATCTGAAAATACTAGACTTTTTAAAATTTTTAAATAGTTTATTTATTTATTCATGAGAGACACAGAGAGTAAGAGTGAGAGAGAGAGAGAGAGAGAGAGAGAGAGGCGGAGACACAGGCAGAGGGAGAAGCAGGCTCCATGCAGAGAGCCCGATGTGGGACTCGATCCCAGGACTCCAGGATCAGGCCCTGGGCTGAAGGGGGCACTAAACCACTGAGCCACCCTGGCTGCCCAATACTAGACCTTATACAGTTATTCACAATCCCTACCAAACAAGTATGTGAAAATACACAATGTAATTGTTATATGAACTACCAACAATTGTAAAAATAACATCTAAATATATTGAGTATGTGCATGCACCATGCATTTTTCTCAGGGTGCTGATACATAATCTCATTTAATCTTATGAAAAAAAATATGATAAGTGTCTTTATTAATCCCATTTCATAAGTGATAAATATTAGAGACAAAGTCATACCTAGTAAGTGATGAAACAAGTAGGGTAATTACAATCACTTATCTTACTTTTAAGAAAATGAGTCATTTACATGCATCTTTACAAATTACATTTGTCTTCTGAGCACACATACTATATAATTTCTTTAGCTGTTTTCAAAGAGAAAAGTATGATTAATTAACAGACCAATTAAAATACTAAGTTCCCCCATACAGAACAAAAATCCCTTATATAATAAATAATTTGACATGATTTTTATTGATTTCTTTATTTTACATGAAATTCATTATAAAGCCAAGTTATTTAATTCAAAAATTATGAAATTAAAAACATTAATAAGTGATTGTAAGTTAATGCATTTTTAAAGAATATACAGAGTATTTCTAACAGTAAATTGATCACTGAAACAACTGTATTTTACCTGATAAATTTTATGGCAAGATCTTTAAAAAGGTGATAAAAACAAGCAATTTCTAATGTTCCTGTAAGGTTTAGGTGATGCATTAGTTTGCAAAATCCCACTTGACTATAGAAATAACTACAAGAAATTCTCTTTGAAATGTGATACTCCTACTTATGCAAAATAATTAAATAACATGAAACAAAATGAAGATAAAAGCAGAAAATTAGCAATTCACTATTTGCCCAAAGTCAGTTAGGAAATGAAAGATGATCTTTCAAAATCAAGGTTTAAAGAACAATCTATTTTTGTTCTTTTTTGGGGGGGTGGATTTTAAAGATTGAACAGCTTCTGTGCAATAATTAAAATATGCATTTGTTTTATACAATAGATATGTAAAGCATTTTAATTAGTAAAATTGCACAATAAAAGAGAAAAATTCCAGGATGCAATAGCGTATTAGAATCAATAATCTCATGAAAACATTATTTTCAATTTTTATATCTTTACAGATGACAGCAGTTTCTAAATGATGAAATAATTCAATGAAGTTGTACAAACAAATGGCTGAAAATAATACCTGTCATAAACATTCATTATTAGCCATGATTAGCTATTAGCTATTATCACCATCCTTCCTATCAGTTATAACCAAAACTGACTATTGATCATAGAGTTGAATACGTTTTAAAATATTATGTTTGTTTAACTCTGTATTCACCTAAAATTTAACTCCTGTGTTTTTGCTCCTCAATCTGGGTCATTCGATCTGCTTAGTGATTTGCAAAAACAACATGATCAGATCAGCTAAGTAAAACAGAAAGTCAACCAGACTATTTCTCATTATCATCAAGTTAAATTTGTCTGTGGCAAGAAATTTTCCACTTTGTTGAGAAACAGGCAAAATTATAAACATTTTTCTATTGCTTCCCACTATCTTCTAAAATGCAGACAAAATTGTAGAAATTTTCCTCCTGCTTCCCACTAACTTCTAAACAATATTCCATTAAGATTCTACTTCATGTAGACACCCCAGAAAACACTCTTTCATGATGATCTATGTTCCTGTAAATTCCATGGTCTATATCTCCTTGATCCCATGACCAGTTGGATGGGAAACATTGTTTGTTGAAAATGTTGAAAATGCTATTTGATGATCCCCTCAGTTAAATTACATGTACCTAAGAGACAGAGATGACTAGGTATTTCTTTTTTTCTCTTTTTCTTTTTTAATTTATTTATTCATGAGAGACACACACACAGAGAGAGAGAGAGAGAGAGAGAGAGAGAGGCAGAGACACAGGCAGAAGGAGAAGCAGGTTCCATGCAGGGAGCCTGATGTGGGACTCGATCCCAGGACCCCAGGATCTTGCTCTGAGCCAAAGGCAGACACTCAGCCACTGAGCCACCCAGGTGTCCCTAAGTATTTCTTTATATCTCTCACCACACTTGTTTTCATATTATTTTGAGTTTTTGATACATCTATAAATTAATTAACAAAAATAAGTCAATGATTAATGAAGTACAATAATTAATATATTAAATTTGTTCCAAGTTATGCTCTATTTTTAGAAGAGATAGAATAATATGGCACTTGGATATTAGAGCCAGTCGGTGGTTTAAGTGGATGTTGATTCTAGGTAAGAAAAGGGTGTGCAAATACACAAGCACTTCAGGGAAATGTACACAGAAAAGCAGGGGTAAACACAATAAATCAATCATATGCCTAATAGAAAACTATTCTCCAAATCCTGACATTTGGATTCAGAGAATTTTAAGTAAAAAGTATAGCTGAATCTTAGTTCTGCCACAGAGAGAGAAACAAAGATATTTTAACATAAAATTATTTCAAAAGAGTGACAGAAGTAAAAGGAGTCATTACATCAGGCATTTTTCCCACCAAGTGTATGAAAGGCAAGTCATTAGGTCACACTTTAGAATCCGGAATGAAACCACTCAGGACAGAAATGAACCCACCTCTCATCAGCCTTACTGTATCTATGGCAGCAACATAAATTTGCTTCCTTAGCAACCACTTTGGAAACCACTTGTCTTCCATGCTGAATCATTGTTTAGATGGGGCCGTTCTCACTCCCAATGGTCCCACATCCGAGCCCAGTCACTTCAGAGATTGAATCAGTAGTTGGTATGTGATACAACATCATGAATTGAAAAGAATTTTGCAGATTTTGCACTTGCTATTTAGAAAAACACGCTTTATTGATCCTGCATTGCTAAGTGGGAAGAAGGTACCGTGGGAATTGCCATTGGATATTTTTTTCATCACTATGAAGGGCCCTCCCTGGGAATAAAGCCAGTCTTTAGGACAGGGAAGTCTAAAGATGGAAGAGAGAGAGGGGAGAGAGGAAAATAGAAAGCATGGAAGGAGGGGCAAAGAGAGAGGAGAGAATAGATTGATGACAGAGATAAATGATAGACGATGGGAAGAAGAAAGAAAGAAAGAAAGAAGGAAGAAAGAAAGAAAGAAAGAAAGAAAGAAAGAAAGAAAGAAAGAAGAAAGAAAGAAAGAAAAAGAAGAAAGAAAAGAAAGAAAAGAAAGAAAGAAAGAAAGAAAGAAGAAAGAAAGAAAGAAGAAAGAAAGAAAGAAAGAAAGAAAGAAAGAAAGAAAGAAATAGACATTACATTCCCATCCCATTGCGCATTGTTTGGACCTGCGTGTACAAATCTTACTGGAGTCAACCTTATCCTGTGCTTCTTGTTTTCATGAGTCAGTAGATTACATTCTATTGTTTAAGTAAGATTTGCTATTGTTTACAATTTAAAATGTCTTGGCTTTTATAGCACAGATACATCTAAATATATCTCCTAGGCCTTTCATTAAAGTGTATTGGGTCAAAATTAATCTCACATTTAGGACACAATTAACAAAGCTTAAATGGAAAATCATTTATTTTAATTCTCAGACTATTGGAAACATGATTTCAACTAGAGGTTAAGTATGCCTGAATCATTTCACTATACTATTTGCACCTTGGAAGATTAATATCTACAGAGTAATACTTTAAAGAAATTTTGAATGGTTTCACTGAATCAAAACCTTTATTAGGAAGCTACTGTATGCTCAGCTTTTGACTAATAGTCACTTACCGATACTGTCTTTCAGACTTATAGCTTTTATAGTTTAGTAGATAGGATAAATATGATAAAGTAATTACATTTATAAATAGAAAAGTACAGCTACATTTAGAATGTTTTAATCCAATCATGGAAGTGAGGGGGTACTGACTTCCTGGTGGGTAAACATAAGGGTTCACCTAACTATTACTGATCTGAGGAATAAAACAGAGCAACATTCTCTTTGAGGAAATAAAATTGTCAATATCCAAAAATCCAATATAGGAACCAAAGCATTAAAGACATAGAAACTCTTATAACACTCCAAAAAATATAGTTAGCAATTTATAAATATGTTCTACAGCAAAATCTATATTATTTCAAAGCACCTGCAATTTTCTTCTTTTACTTTCCTCAGCCTCATTGACTATGGTCAATATACATAACTGAAACTTACTTGTATTAAATTATTTTCTCTAGGAAATCAGAGCCTTTCCTATGAATGCTTCAAAAAGCCCACACTGAGGTCATTTGTTTACAAATCCTTCCTAATTTCGAAGAGTCTAGAAATTGTTTCTGTCTTAATTTCTCTCCTCTGAGAATCTATAGATTACAGTCACACACACACACACACACACGTGATTTTAACATGTTACCTTAAATGTGTTTAAAGGCATGACCTTATTTATCAAGGAAGATTGCACATGAAATAATTGCTACAATATTGGAAGGAGTGAAGTCCTTAGAAGTGGGCTGGAAATACCAGGTGGAGAGAAACCACAGATGAAATAGAAGTGGCTATGCTGTTTGGGAGAAAGAAAAAGAAAGAAAGAAGAAAAGAAAGAAAGAAGAAAGAAGAAAGAAAGAAAGAAAAAGAAAGAGAAAGAAAGAAAGAAAGGAAAGAAAGAAAGAAAGAAAGAAAGAAAGAAAGAAAGAAAGAAAGAAAGAAAGAAGAAAGAAAGAAAGAAAGAAAGAAAGAAAGAAAGCGAACTTTGTATATGGAGGATTTTAGAAAAGTTTATGAATAAGAAAGATATAGGTAATGATGACCTTATCGTGAAGAAGATAAAGCCAACCTACTATCTGGATTTACAGTTTCAGCCAGAAATAAGCTCTTGCTATAAGGGTTGAAATTTTGGACTCTTTTTAACCACAATAAAACTGAACCTATTATAGTATCACATCTCTATGGCTGAAATAATTCTAATTTGGAAAAAAAAATAGAATTCTGGTTTGGGTTTCAAGGGCCTAGGTAAGTTTGGAGTTTGATGGGGTTAAAGATAATATAAAAATATGAAAACAAAGTTGGTAAAAAATTGTCAGTGTTTTGAAGCATTAAACAGAGATGACTGCACAGAATGTGAAAGTTAGCAAAACACTGAAGATGTGAGGTTAAAAGGAACAGAGACTCCTTACAAAGCTTGTAAGAGGTAGGCAATCTGAATGAAAACGATTTGGATTTTTATCCTGCTAAGAATTATATGTCAGAGGGACATTGGGTTGATTTTCTCTGGCAATGCAGAACTTGAGCAAAGGTAAGATATAGTCTTACAGTGTGGATTTTCTAAACACCTGGGGAGAGGACATCATTAGAGAAGGGATGTAGGGAAGAATAAAATTGAGAGGAGGTGGTAAAAAGAGTGGAGAACCCAGAAAATGGCTGAGAGGAGTCACCAAGAACTAGGTGAGGCCTCAGTGCTGATCCCTTGTCAGAACTGAGCTGTATACGATGAGAATATTATTGAACTGGTTGAAGCAGGTCTGTGCAGCTCCTGGGCGAATGAGAGCTAACACTTAAGACACTGCAGCAGATGGCCAGTCCATCCATTGGCTTTAGGACATGCACAAAATGAAGCCCATGCTTCTGAGCAAGGAAAATAGCCCTACAGACGAAGCACAAGGACAGGACGCTTGAGGGGGAGAAGGAAAATTAGGTAATCAATGTGCAATTTTCAAGGATGCAGCTAATGTATTTTAACATGGGAGGGAGTTGTAATTGGACATCGATATACTTTTCAGGATATAAGCCACAGACTATGGAGTAGCCAATAATCCTTGAAGAAATTGTTTGAATGACAGTTGTGGCACGTAAAGAATTACAGCTGTGCCACCTTTTAAAAAGTTATATTCACCTGTGAGTCTAGATCCATCTCACAAGGCAATTGCCTGTCTGGAGATATTTCTTTTACAATAGCATTGTAATGCAGTAATCAATCAAAAATGCATAGCTGTTGACAGCCCAAACCTGTGTTTTTAATGTTAGCATTCAAAATTGGTGGCACAACGTCAGTAATAATATCTTGAGTGGGTTACTCTTAACCCTTGGGTTACTTTACGTGCTACCCATGTGATTAGTCACAGAGTATGAAATATGGAGGTGTTTACTAGCTATAGAATGGCTAATAAAAATAGAAGTTACTAGAAAAAATATGCAGGTCTTTGCCATTTTAAAATATTTTTCAATCTTATATGAGTATAGCATGAGATTTTACTTGAAACATTGGGAATTTGCAGAATCAAGTAGCTGACATTGCCTTGTCACGTGGAAATATTTTAATATACACAAGATGGCAATTAAAAGAAAGTTTTTGGAACTACCTTCGTATCATTTTAACAGGTAAAAATTAAATTCAATTGCCTTATATAGAAAAAGGAATTCAGACTGCCAAAATACAGAAGCAATACTAGAATGAAATAAAACCACCTAAATGCTTCACCCTTCACTAGCCATAATCAGAAACAAAACTTCATAAATGAGATAATTAAGACATGACTTTCCATGGATGATAAAATTTCTAAATTGCAACCAAATCTAATTTTGTTCATTTTCTAATCTCTGCCCTAGATATCTGCATGAAGCAGAGAGAAAATTGGTGATTTATTAGAATTAAATAGGAAATAACCCAATTTCTGATTGTATCAGAATTTACACAGACACTCCAGGAAACAACAAATACCTCTGAACAACAGCAATATTGACTTAGGTCTTCCTGTTACAGTGAGCAATCACTGCGTAAGTAGAACATTCTTCTAAACATCCTTCTCTCCTGCAGTAAGCAGGGAGCCTTACTCCTTACACTGAGGAAGAAGAGACAGAGAAAGACAGACAGAGACAGAGAGAAGAGAGATGAACAAACTCCAGGAAGGGCATAAAGTCCACTGATCCACTCAGCTACAGAGAATCTATCATAAGCATGGTTCACATACTTGGTCATCCCCAAGCTTCTAGACTCTGCCTGGGTCTGACTACTCTTAAAATAGAGAATGAGAAAGGAACATGAGTTTGGGCTTTTTAAGACAGAATAACTTCAACCATCAGTAATTGCCACCAAAACACTGTCTTGAGATGTAAATAATTAAATTACATTTTATCTTTTTCTCTGTTAGAAGAAGGCAAACAGGATGGAGTAACAGAAACATCTATTAGTAAAATGGGTAGAGATGTCCCTTCTCTCTAGACTAAACATTATTATTTCATTTAATAGATGAGGAACCAGAGGCTCAAATTATAAATGCAACACTCAGAAGACCAGAGTAAGCAGCAGAATTATCTCCAAATAAAGACCTTCTTACTTCCTGATCTTTCTATCATGCCAGAGAAAGATCTCCTGTTAGAGGAATACAAAGATCTGTTTTACCATGTTTCCTAAATTGATCAGACCATCTCTAATATCAAAATGACAATTTAGGAAATAACCTAACACATGGAAATGGGCAGAACACACATAAAATGATGAATATTAAACAGTTGCAGAAGAATCAAAAGACTTTGTCACATGAAAATAAGTGAGGGTTACCTAAAATCCATAAAACATTGCCTAAATAAATTCTTTTGAAATAGTTTGAAAATTGTTTTTCACTTTGTTATAATAAAATAATAATAAAACGTTAAAATGGGAACATGGAGTAGACATCCTTCTCCCTATTCCTCCCACTATGTCAACTAAAAAGCCTGGACATCAAATATAAAACAAACATAAGAGGACTCTGAAAGATGCAGGAAAAGCAAAAGCACAACACATAAAATAAATAATTGATAAACTGGATTTTAGCAAAGATAGTCACTACAGTTCTGTCGGGGTTCATGTTAAGAGGATAAAATGACAACCTACAGACTAGGAGAAATGAATTGCAAACCACATATGTGACAAAATCCTACTATCTGGAATATAGGAGGAAAAACACTTCCAAAATTCAACAGAAAAAAAAAATCCAATTAGAATATGGGCCAAAGTCATAAACAGGCATTTCACAGAGGATACAGATGGCAGAGACACAAGTGAAAAATACTGAAAATCATTACCTGGTAAGAAAACACAAACTAAGACCACAATGAAATTTCACTACACATCTACCGGAATGGCTAACATGAAATACATTGGTGATACCAAATACCGATGTGGGGCATGGCGCTCCCTCCTATGTTGCTGTCCTAAACATAAACATATATTTTCCACTATAGAAAATGCCATGGCAATTCCCAACAAACAAAAATAAACAAACAAAAAACATGCAACTACCATACAACCCCAGGAACCATCCTCCTTGGCATTTATGCCAGAAAAATGAAAACTCATGATATACAAAATTCAAAGAGAAAGTATTCTACAAAAAAAAATATTATTGACCTAATATTTTAAAGATATATATATATATCTTTTTAAAAAGATTTTATTTATTTATTCATAGAGACACACACACACAGAGAGAGAGAGAGAGAGAGAGAGAGAGAGGCAGACACACAGGCAGAGGGAGAAGCAGGCTCCATGCAGAGAGCCTGATGTGGGACTCAATCATGGGTCTCCAGGATCACGCCCTGGGCTGCAGGCGGCGCTAAACCGCTGAGCACCACCCCCCCCAACCAGGCTGCCTAATTAAAAAAAAAAAAAAAATCTTAAGAAAAAATAAGTAAAGCAACCCCTGCTCCCACCACCACCACCCACCCCCTCAAAACAAGCATGACTCCATGTACATGAAGACTACTGAGGACTTTGCTTTTCTAAATCCCAACAATCACTGTTGCTAGAGTTATCAGAAACACCCAGAGATTTACACAAAACACTGCCCTTAGGTGGTCTTGCATCCCCTTAAAGACACAGCCTTATGGTGGAAATAACTCAGATACTTTTTTAAAAGTGAGACTATGAGGGGGGAATAAAAACTTTGTTTTAACCAGGCCAGAAAACTTCAACTTACATTTGATTAAAAATAAAGCACAAAGATAATTATCTAGACCAATCACAATTCTAGATGGCAATGCAAAAAAAAAAAAGAAAAAGCAAATAAAATATTATAAAGTGCATTCAACCTTAATATAAGGCTGACAAATTATACCTCATCTCTGAAATGCAGAGATTCCTCAGTATAATGCTAATGATTTATGTATCATTAGAGGTTAAGATTAAAAAGGATCATTTAAATAGATTTCCAAGATGCATTTGACAAAATTCATCTCCTACCATACCCCATAAGGAAATCTCCAGGGGCAAGATCCTGAGGACAATGAGTATTGATTCTTTCTGATGTCTCTCTGCCTGGCTAGGAACCCAGGCTTCCCCATTAGCCCAGTCCAGGTTACTTAATCTCTCCATCCTTCACTTTCCTCATCTGGAAAATGGGTTTAATAATAGTATCTACTTCTTGATTGTTTATGTGAATCAAATTAAATCATGCCCCTAAAGTGGTTCTCACAGTAAACAACCTGATAAGGTGAGGACACTATAAAAACAAAGACATTTGCTGTAAGAATAGACAACTATTGAGTGAGAAATTGCAAGATGCAGGTATGTTCACAATTCTGTGATCAATACCTTTATTTGCTTCACACTTTGTAAAGATAGAAGATACATAAATGAAGATGAGTGCTTGAACAGCAAGAGGAGAGGCTCTGAAGAAAACCTGATATCTGGAGAAAGACAGCCTGCGATGTCTGCACATCAGTGACCATGAGAGGAGACAGTGCGGTCAGAGGTCTGCCAGACTGGACAGGTGCTGGGCAAGGTGGGACTGTAGGGGTGCAGCTCCCTGTCTGCGGTCCTCTCCTGTCTGCAGATCTGAAATGAGAAGAGCCCCACACAAGTGATTACTGTTGTGATGCCAGACACACTCTATGTAACTCTGCCTTGCAGGAGGACCGGAGAATTTTGTGAGTGCCTCTTCTCAGAGGACCAGCGAGGGCTCTGCAGGCAGCTGATGGTGTGGTGCAGGGCGACACAGGGCCTACCCGCAGGGATGATCCTGGGCTCTGCAGGCTCCTCCTTCCTCCTAATGCATTTTCAGAACCAATGAAAGCCACACGGTGTGCCTATCCCACTGTCTCAGGCTTTAATACCTCTGGCATCACTGGTAAAGAGAACTTGGCTGGAAAATAACTATTTCAAGAAGCTAGCAAAACCTGGGTTCCCGATTTTAGCAAGCCCTGCTGCATAGAATACTACTCTGCCCTTATTATTGCTAAGACGCAAGGGACAATAATGACAATAAATATATTGTTACAGAATAGCAACAGATACATACCTTTTTTTTGAAAGAAAAGAATGCTTTATTGTGTTATGTCTTGATTTTGTAACTAGAAACCTAGATAGAATCATCTAAAATCTTAGAAGTGGAAAGATAATGTAAGGAGGTGCCTAATCATAAAACTAAGATGCAAAACTCAATAGTAAAAATACAATAACTGTTTAAAAAGAAATTGAACTAGAAATCCTACCTAAAACAGTGAAAAAACACATTGAAAATGAAAACTGTCTTACAACATGAAAAAAGATTGCCATAAGCCTATAATAGTAGCTAAATTTATTAAGATCTTTTGTTGCAAGGTCATAGTCTGTATTAAAACGACTTACATAAATAAAACTTTAAAAATTTTTACTTGAATCCAAAAATAAGATGTAAATAAACTTTAAAGCATGACTCGCTCATTGAGCTGATGAAGTGAAGCTAACAATTATCTCTTAATTATTCTTATTAACACTCAATAGGGTAACAATGAACAAAACAAGATTTGCTTGTTTTGTTTGTTATGTTACTTTTTGTTTTTTCGCCTGAGGATATTAACTAATTCACTTTTCTGGAAGAAACAATGAACAAAAAAGACAGAACAAATCCAAGCTGTTTTGAGTCATGTGGAGAATTTTTTTCTATCACATTTTATTTTTTCAAGGTAATCTTTAAAAGCTGTTACCTACAGAGGAAAGGAAAATGTAGATCAATGAATTATAGTAGAATAAATGAAATGAAACATATACGGGAATTACTCTAGTTAGTTATTGCGGTAAAACATGCCATCTCAAAATTTCCAAAAACACACTGCAGTTTGGGGAGGACTTAGCAGGGGCAGCTCTTCTCAGATCCTCTTGGTGTCATCTGGGTGTCTGTAAGCCTGGGGCCCAAGTCCTCTGACAGAGCCCTTCCTACTGTCTGGTTCCTGGACAAGAAGGATTCAAACTGCTGGGGCCTGGAATACCTGAGTCCTCTTGGGTATCTTTCTCTTTATTTGTGATCTCTCCACTTGTCTTCTCCAGTGGTGGTTGCTGGATAGGTGGACTGAACTTAGAAGTTCAGGATTCCTGGGACTCCTGGCTGGCTCAGTGGTTGAATGTCTGCCTCTGGCTCAGGGCATGATCCTGGGGTACTGGGATCAAGTCCCACATCGGGCCCCCCTCATGGAGCCTGCTTCTCCCTCTGCCTGTGTCTCTGCCTCTCTCTGTGTGTCTCTGATGAATAAATAAATAAAATCTTAAAAAAAAAAAAAAGAAGGAAGAAGTTCAGGATTCCCAAGGTGTGTTAGCCGAAGGGGAAGCTTTAGCATCTTTGTAACATAAAAGACCTTTGGATATCAAGTTTTGCCTGGGTTGAAGTGAAGGGGACGGGACATAGACCTCCTCTCCAGTGGGGGAATGTCAATGCCCATAGAAGAGCAGAGAGAGAGATTGAGATTGGTGTGGTCATTATTCGAAAATAAAATCTGTCACAGAACTGTATTCTAGACTACAGGTAGCATTTCAAATCAGTGCAGAAAGGAGGCATTCAATAACCCATGTTTCTAGCTACAGAAAAAACAACTATGAAACTCTTTTTAACAAGATGGGCTCACTTGGCCTCAAAATAATATGCATATCAATCAAATAGCTGCAATTAAGTAAATTGAAGCCTTCAAAATCCTGGAAGTAACTTGGATAAGTGTTATTTCTAGTTCTGGAATGTCAATGGCTTTCCCAGGAAGACATGCATTCAATAAAAGAAAACAATAAAACTATCTCCGTACAAATTAAATTTCACATATAGAGAGTCACGATAACTAAAAAAAATAAAATAAAACAAGACAGTGAGAGCAGTTTGAAAAACATAAGACAAGGGGTTCCCATCTTTAATTTACAAAGAGCTCAGAGAAAATAATAAAAAAGAGAATACACCCTGTAGAGAAGTTAGGGATATGAATAATCACCTCAAAGAAATTAGCAAAAGAAATTGGAAATGTCTGAAAATAAAGGCAGGGTACTTAAAGCCATTCATCATTTCAGAAATGCAGTATCAAAATCAAAGTTTGCACTTGACTGCGAAGATGTTTTTAGATATATCCATGGACTGTTTGCAGAGCAGAAATAATTTCAGGGCTGTTTTAGATCTGTGCGTTTATCTAAGACCAACAAAACCTTTCTTTCACACTCATTTGCAAAAATGAACAAATTACACCACACCAGAGGGACTGAGTATTGCCACACTACTGATTAGCAAACTTAAGGTTTGAGTATTTGAAGAGGAAGTCACGACTCAAAGAATTCTACTAATTCTGCCTTTATTTTCAGACATTTCCAATTTCTTTTGCTAATTTCTTTGAGGTGATTATTCATATCCCTAACTTCTCTACAAAGTATATTCTCTTTTTTATTATTTTCTCTGAGCTCTTTGTAAATTAAAGATGGGAACCCCTTGTCTTATGCTTTTCAAACTGCTCTCACTGTCTTGTTTTATTTTATTTTTTTTAATTATCTGGGAATCATATTTGGGCATCTGTATAGAAAATCTTCAGACCAATAAAAAAATTGAACAGGTTTCAAACCTCAGGATTCTGAAAGAGACCAGGTCAGGGTTTTGATCCCTGCAACCGTAAATGGAAAGCATAGAGAAGAATAAAACTGAGTTTGCCCAAGAGAGTAAAATGCTGTGATTTTAATAGCAAATGTAGATTAACAGTAAGAGCTGGTTCCCTGTTAGCTGAGGTAAAAAACATGTGCTTTATTGTCACTCTGAGCAGCTGGACCTGAAGAGTGTCTTTTGTTACTCATTTCTGCAGTGTGTACATCCTTGGGTTTAAATAACAAAAAAGGATAAAAGATGATGATGAAAGATAGAGAAATTAGATAGATGATAGATAGATAGATGATAGATAGATAAACTACAGATAGAAATTGCCTCCCACATATGCCCATGTGGATGATAGAGTTTTAAACCTAGAATCTACCATAATTGTACCAAATAGCCTTTTTTTTCTCCCCATTCTTTATGTCAGGAACATAGAATTCACAGCTGGAATTGGGAAAAGATCTAATGAAACCAGGGAAAAGTCTAAGGATAAACAAGGTATCATAAAAGCTTCGCCAGGGTAAGTTCTGTGTTTCATTTTAGTACAGAAGGAGAAAAATTGTAAATGGGAAAGCATATTCTTTCCCATCCTCTTATTTCTAACCAGTGGAGATTAACCCCATTCTCTAAAAAGAGAAATTTAATTGTGCACTTTAAAAACATCTTGGAGAGGCCTTCATCCAAGGATGAACACACTTACTAAAAGGCCCAAATTAGGCTAACTGATTTCAGCCCCTTTTCATATACATCTTTTTTCACTTGATTTGTAAAAGTAAAATTGTCCATCACAAAAAGTAAAAATGTCTAGTGCTTGCAGAGGGCCATCTTTTTATTCTCTCTAATATATCTTTTTATTGCAAATTCACCTAGTTTTCTTTTTTACCATTTGTTCACTTGTTTCCTTTTGTCCAGTGAGAATATGCTGGAGGTGGTTGTTTTTTGTTTTTTTGTTTTTTTGTTTTTTGTTTTTTGCATCTTTCTCTAACTGCTTCACTTATATGTTTGCATGATTATTTTAAAATTTGAATTATTTTTTATCTAAAGATATGCACCTAAAGTTCTAATTTTCCATAATATGATCCTTAACTACATCACCAAAGTTTGAGAGGTAGTGTTTTATTACCTCTTAGTTCTATTTTGTGGAAGATGAACTCCTTGTCTTGTCCATAAGGAAAAAAAAAATAATAACCATGTGACTCTTATTCACCCCAATTCAGGGAAAACACAGAAATTGAAGTCCAAGCCAATGCTTATCTACTTAGGTACCTTAACATAATTCCAGATAAAAAGCTTCCTGTTAAATGCTGACTCACCATAAGCCTTCATAAAAACACATTAATCAAGAAAAAAGTTTATTAGATTTAGCAGTAAGAGAGAACCGTACTTTAACAGACTCTTACTAGTCTCTCAAGCTGAGGAAATTAAGGAAGAAATTTAGGATTTAGGATTTAGGATTTAGGATTTAGGATTTAGGATTTAGGATCCAGGCTGTGTAATAAGACAACTTTTTCAAGTCTGGTATCTGGTTGGGTTTGGGCAGTGTTTATGAGATACTATCTTGTAATTCCAATATATCATTTATTAGATTCATGGAACGCTTTAAAGTTTGATTTTCTTTCCATGTTTAATTGTAATTTTATCTTTTGGTTCTTGATTTCTGACTAAATGCATTGTGATGAAAGAAACTATCTGCTTGCATGGCCCTTTTTTTAAAATTTATTTTTATTTAAAAAAAAATTTTAGGGATCCCTGGGTGGCGCAGCGGTTTGGCGCCTGCCTTTGGCCCAGGGCGCGATCCTGGAGACCCGGGATCGAATCCCACGTCGGGCTCCCGGTGCATGGAGCCTGCTTCTCCCTCTGCCTATGTCTCTGCCTCTCTCTCTTTCTCTCTCTGTGACTATCATAAATAAAAAAAGAAAAAAAAATTTTAAAGTCAGCTCTTTATCCAATGTGGGGTTTGAACTCACAACCCCGAGATCAGGAGTCCCATACTCTATCAACTGAGCCATCTAAATGTCCCTGTCTCTTTTTAAAATCTGTTAATACCTGTGGCCTTTTGTGTATGCAAGTTTTGGAAAGATTCATGTTCCCAACCCTACCTTAACAGTATATAATTCTTTTTTTTTAAGAATTTATTTATTTATTTATTTATCTAGAGAAAGAACATGCACCAACAGGGGGAGGGGTAGAAGGAGAAGAAGAGAGAGAATCTCAATCAGACTCCACACTGAGTGCCAAGCCTCCATGATAGGCTGGATCTCTGACTCTGAGCTGAAATCCAGAGTTGGATGCTTAACTCACTGAGCCACCCATGGGTCCCCACAGTATACATTTCTATATATGTTTGTTCAGATTCAATTTTCATGTTGTTTAAACCTTCTACAACCTTAAGTACTTTTTACCCACTTAAAAAAAATCGTGTAGTATAATGGTGAATTTGTCAATACTGCCTTACGCAGATGATAGTTCTATGTGTTTTTGTTTTTATTATATTGCCTATTTTTTCACTTTTTTTCCTCTCTCTGGCTTTTTTTTGATCAACTGAGTTTATAGTGCTTTACATTCTTATATCACGTTTGCCTGTGGTATTGGTAATTTATAAACTCTACCGTGATTCTTAAAGTAGTTACTCTTCAAATTTTGCTATGTATACTTAAATCAGTAAAAGCAAAAAATCAGCCTTTATATCTACTCTGATTTTAAATAATACAAGGTGGGGCATCTGGGTGGTTCAGTCAGTTAAGTATCCAACTCTTGATTTTGGTTCAGATCATGAGATCAAAGTTGTGAGATCCAGCCCCGTGTTGGGCTCCACACCCAGTGGAGCTGCTTAAGATTCTTTCTTTCTCTCCCTTTGCCCCTCCCCCTCCTCTCTCTCTCTCTCTCTTAAAAAAAAAACCCTAATAATCCAAGATTATCAAAATTATCTTATGCTGGGACGCTTAGGTGGCTCAGCGGCTGAGTGCCTGCCTTCAGCTCAGGGCATGATCCCACATCAGTGGGATCAGATCAAGTCCCACATCAGGCTCCTTGCGGGGAGCCTGCTTCTCCCTCTGCCTTTTCTCCGCCTCTCCCTCTCTGTCTCTCATGAATAAATAAATTAGATCTTTAAAAAAAATTGACTTATGCTAATTTCCCTAAGTATATTGTATATTGTTATTGTTGTTATAACTTCACAAGTTAGACTTCAGTATTGATGCTTCTGTAGAAAAGTATGTATTGTTGTCCCTACATCCTTTATCAATTCCTAAGTTAACCATCTCAAAAATCTTGTGAACATTTTAATGGCTTTTGCTGCAGGGCAGCCCTGGCTTTGACATTCCTTCTGTTGTCTAGAGTGGAATATTTTTGTAATTCTCTTATTTGAAATCCAAAGCATGGTGTACCTACTGAGTAAAAGTTTTTGTCATTCTAGATACTTCAGTAGGTAATGTGTATATTGTTATATTCTCAGTAGGAGGATCTTAAGAAAGTGATTTTTTAATTTAAAGGGTTTGATTTAAATATATGAATTTGTAAAACATAGGCAGAAACGTATGTGACCTCAGCCACAGCAACTTCTTGCTAGATTCATCTTCAAAGGCAAGGAAACAAAGGTAAAAATGAACTACTGGTACTTCATCAAGATAAAAAGCTTTTGTACAGTTAAGGAAACAGTCTACAAACCAAAAGAAAACAACCAAGAGAGTGGGAGAAGATATTTGCAAATGTCTTATCAGATAAAGAGCTAGTATCCAAAATTTATAAAGAACTCATCCAACTCAAGACCCAAAGAAGAAACAATCCAATCAAGAAATGGACAGAAGACATGAACAGACGTCTCTCTAAAGACATACAAATGGCCAACAGACACATAAAAAAAATGCTCAATATCACTCAGTACCAGGGAAATGCAAATCAAAACCACAATGAGATGCTATCTCACACCAGTCAGAATGGCTAAAATTAAAAGTCAGGAAACAACAAATGTTAGTGACAACACGAATGTTGGTGAGGATGCAGAGAAAGGGGAACTCGCTTATGCTGCAGGTGGAATGTAAACTGGTGCAGCCACTCTGGAAAACAGTACAGAGGTTCCTCATACAGGTGAAAATAGCTACCCCACAACCCAGCAATTTCACTACTAGGTAGTGCAAAGATACAAATATAGTGATCTGAAGGGGCATCTGAATGCCAATGTTTATAGCAGCCATGTCTACAATAACCAAAGTATGGAAAGAGCCCTGATGTCCATCGACAGATGAGTGGATAAGGAAAATGTGGGATGTGGTATCATGGAATATTACTCAGCCATCAAAATATTGGAATCTTGCCATTTGCAACAATATGAATGGAACTAGAGGGTATTATGTTAAGTGAAATAAGTTAGTCAGAGAAAGACAATTATCATATTATCTCACATATGTGGAATTTAAGAAACAAAATAGGATCATAGAGAAAGGGAGGGAAAAATAAACTAAGATGAAATCAGGGATGCCTGGGTGGCTCAGCAGTTTAGCATTGCCTTCAGCCCAGGGCCTGATCCTGGAGACCTGGAATCAAGTCCCACATCGGGCTCCCTGCATGGAGCCTGCTTCTCCCTCTGCCTATGTCTGCCTCTCTCTCTCTCTGCCTTTCTCATGAATAAATAAATAAAATCTTAAAAAAAAAAAAAAAAACTAAGATGAAATCAGTGAAGGAGACAAACCATAAGAGACTCTTAATCACAGGAAACAAGCTGAGGGTCACTGAAGGAGGTATGGTGGGGGAATGGGATAACTGGGAGATGGGCATTAAGGAGGGCACATGATATAATGAGCACTGGTTATTATATAAGACTATTGAATCACTGACCTCTACATCTGAATTAACTATATGTTAATTAATTGGATTTAAATAAAAATAAATACTTTTATATACATATAATTTTATTATTTTCTAGTAAGCATATATATTAAGTTTCAGCTTTTAGAAATGTAGACACTTTAAAATTTTTTTATTAATGGTATTTTTCCCATAAAAAATAATGATCCATGTTCACTAATCAAGGATATTTATTCTCAAAGCATTAAGTCTATTTTCACATACATGAAAAAAATTTGATATTCATGCGTAAGTTACATAAAACTTATTCTGTGATATTCATTGAAGAGCTTCAAATATCCGCATCCTTTCCCTTGTGTACCGACCTGTTACTCATTGAAATCAAAATCATTCTTTCAATCTTGCTCTGCAATATTAAAGATCCATGCCTCAATCTGTTCATTTATATAACTAAGTAACAGTGAGATGAAAATTAAGTGTTAATCATCAGAGCTACCGGAAGGTTTTCCTGCATTCTGGTGCCTGTACATTGGGGTATTAAACTACTCTGATCTGCAACTGAAGGCAGGTCCCTTTAAGCAGATTTCCCTAACTGTTCTCCAACTAGCATGTTTTCCTCTAGTGCATCTTATTTATTCTTTTGAGAGAACATTTTTCCCTAAATCTCCACTGTCTAATTATTTAGTGACACTGATAATTTACTTAAAAAGAATAAAAAGCTTGTAGCTAGTATTTTCCTCATTTTGTGTTACCTATAACATTTTATTAGAACAGAAGAAAGCCCTATTAACACCCTCTCTTATCATTTACATATATTTTAGAATTTCAGCTTGAAAGCTTGAAAGTTGACAAGTGGAATGGAGGTGGTAGTGAGTAGCAAGCACAGTGGTCCCTTCTCTTACAGGGCAGGACAAGGGGAGCTGATTACCCCCAGTCCGCAGAGCTTAACTCCCATGTCCAGGACCAGAGACCATGTGTGTCAACATGACTTCACTGGTTTCCAGCAAATACTTGTCCAGGAAGAAAAGCCTAGAAACCAATCATTAACTTCACTTTTTCCTTCAGGAAGTTTCTGCAAAATGACTTACCCAGACAAACACATGTGCAAAGAGATGCTTATCAACAACACTTTCCTCATTGAAACTTGCTTCTGGGCCTTCACGTTGCTGAGTCTACAAAACCTAAACAATCGTGTAACATTTTTCCAGTTGAACTCCCTTAATTCGAAAAAGTCACCTTCAATCCTTTGAATCCATACCCTGGAGCCCCAAAACTATCAACCTTTGGTTCCTCCTTCTCCTGTGTGTTCTCCCATTCTCCTCAAGGATGATAAACTCATTGCTGCTTGATCAGCACACTTACTGGTGGGTGTTAGGGAGATGAAGTCAGAAGAAGAGGGATGAGGGCACGTGGGTGGCTCAGGGTGTGATCCCGGGGTCCGGGGATTGAGCCCTGCATCAGGGTCCCCACAGAGAGCCTGTTTCTCCCTCTGCTTATGTCTCTGCCTCTCTCTGTGTGTCTTTCATGAATGAATAAATAAAATATTAAAAAAAAAAAAGAAGAAGGATGGAAGGGACAACTAATAAATTTTAGGTGAAGGGAGGGCTGGAAGAAAACATCTTTTTTTTTTTCTTTTTCTTTTTTTTTTTTTTAGAAAAATCTTTCTACTTATTTTCAATTACTACTTTATTAAGCCAAACCTTAGTTCAATGCGTGATGAAAATTTTCTAGATTTTCTTTTTTTCTTTAAAGATTTTATACATTTATTTGAAAGAGAGCGAGCACAAGAGAGAGCACAAGTGGAGGGAAGGGGCAAGGGAGAAACAGATGTCCCACTGAGCAGGGAGCCTGATGCGGGCTCCACCTCAGGACTCTGGGATCATGACCTAAGCTGAAGGCAGATGCTTAACCAACTGAGCCACCCAGGCACCCCTAGATTTTCTCATTCAATTCCATTTACCTTAAAATTAAAATTAATTCCTTAGAAATTCTAGTATAATTATTAGTGTAATGTAGGTATTACAATGCATTTTCTTTCTTTCAGTTTTCTTCACATGTATTAAAGGACCCAGTTGGGAAACACTGCATTGCTGTATATAAATGTCACTGATTTAAAAACTTTCTCTTCACTTCTGAAGGCACACTAACAGAGATGTCCATTTTCCTGGAATATCATAGGTGTGGTGGTAAGAAATGACACCAAGAGTAGATAATAATGAGGTTGTCTGTAGAGTTCAAATCAATATTGCTACTTTTTATTTGAGCTTAAACATGAAGAGGGTGTGAACTACGAGGCATCATAACTTGTAATTGGTACAATTCATATATAATATTTGACAAAGTATTTGAATATTTTCAAACTTGAAATTGATTTTTCAATTTTAATTTTGAATTGCTGAGTCAAAACAAGTGACTCAGAACCTAAAGATTACATTAATGGCACAATCAGATGCCAAACTTGTAACTTTGAAGATGTTTTGGTTTTATTAAGTTAAACTATTAATCGCTTGCCAATTCTGTGTGTAAAATAATGTAATAGCCCACTGAAACCAAAAAATCGAAGTTCAAAGTTTTAGGCAGACATAGAAACTATTGAATAAAGAAACATGCTTTTTATCCTATAGGAAATTAGAGGAACTTGTAGTTATTTCAATATATTTATGAAACCAGCCATTAGCTCTTAATTTTTCTGAATTCCATAAGAATTTGAGATGAGATGCCCTTGCCTACACAAAATGTATTGATCTAGTAGTGCTCAATCAATAAATAAATTAATAAGGGAAAAGTGGAAACAATGAAAACATTGCCTTGTCTATAGTTCTTTTGAAATACATTACACATTGTATAATTACCAAAAACAATTTTGTCATATAGAGCAGAAGGTATTCAAAATAATCTATTCCAAACATCAACAGCTAAGTTTGCTTTGCTGGAGTCAAAATGGAACATACTATAGTCTAGTTATTTAATTTTTCCCAAGTATGATTAGCTTTAAAAATTTCACCAGTTAAGAATTAGAGAGTTGTTTGATATTTAGATATAACCCTCTTGGCATCCATCCTAGAAATTCATGAAAGTTTTTACTTGGATTAAAAAAAAAAAACAGATGGAAAGATGTTTGAAGGCCTGAAAGGTTTTAATATTAGCAGATGGATTGAGAAACATCTTTCAGTGATAGAAGTTAGTTTATTCATTGTGCATTGACCTCTTCATTAATTAGAAGTTTAATCGTTTCACTTCATGTAGCAAATGAACTCAGGGGTATGTGTTATTTCATACAAAAAAACAGTAAATTCTTTAAAATATATCAATTATTTAAAACAGTGTTAGAGCATCATTACTCAAAATATATTTGCATGGCAATCACTATTTCATTAGATTATTTCAAATACAGTGATCAGGATGCCTAATGAAGCACTTAAAATATTTTTCTCTTGAGTATCTGAATACTGATGAGTAATATTTTAGGGTGTTTAATGGAGTTGTCTTATTTTTTACAAGAATGCACATTTGAACAAGTGCATATATACAGAACAGAGCTTCAGCATTTTGTAAGGCAATATTCACTCTATGGTAATATAGACACAATACTATAAAATGTTTAAGAAAGCATCCTAAATAGTTTTAGTGAGGTGTAGGGGAAAACCTTTTTTTTAAAAAAAAGATTTTATTTATTTAAGAAGCAGAGAGAGAACATGAGTAAGGGGAGGGGCAGAGGGAGAAGGAGAGAATTTCAAGCAGACTGCATTGAGCACAGAGCCCTGCACAGGGTTTCAGTCCTATGACCCTGAGATTGTTACCTGAGCTGAAGTGAGAGTGGGACACTTAATCCATGGAGCCACTCAGGCTGCCCCAAGAGGGATAACTTTTAATCAAGTTGCAAAGTCACTGAGTCCATATGTTTCTTCTGTGATGAAAATGATTTCATCTTGAATCCCATTCAGAAATTAACTTGCCTAATAATGACAGTGAAACAAGTACAGGAAATGCTACTACTAGTAATAACCATGGCAACATTAAGTGATTTCTATGTTCCATTTCCCATTCTGTGCTCTTTGGAAGTATTCATTTATTTGATCTTTTCATCAAGACTCTGAGGTAAGTATGATTTCAGTTCCTATATTACAGGTAAAGAAATGTCAGTATAGATTATGTGAAGAGCTCAAGTCAAAAAGCCAGTGAGATTCAAATCAGCACCTATAATATATTACTCAGAATTGCACGGTATTGTTTTCTCATCAACAGCCCAATTACTGTTCAGAAATTAGAGACGGACAAATTTATGGCTGAAAGCAGTCATTCCCAAGTGAAACCGAGTTCTAATATTATGAAGGTTTTAAAATAAAATTTCCTTAGAATCTAGTTTATGATGACAATTTATAGAGAACCTTGAGCAAGTCTAAGCATAGCATTAGCCTTAGGATTCTTATATTTACAAAGACAGTCAGTCTCAGCATAGAAGGAAATGGACAACAGTGAGGGACTATGAAGAGAGAGCTCCAGAATGTGTATAAAGTCAAGTGGGGGAGGAGGTGAATTTGAAGCAGGTTCATATATACACTTGGTCACATAGAATGAAGGTTCTGACTTATTTCTGGTAAGGGGTAACTAGCACTGTATTTCCTACTCTATACAGTTTATAACAAACATATTTACGTCAGAGTTAATGTAAAGCAAAATGCATATTCTTACTCCATGATGGAAATTTACTTGTTTTCAATGAACCCTTAAGTGATCCTCAAAAATTTGTAGCTACAGAACACTGTAGCTCTTGTTTTACAGAGCTACCTCTGATTAGTGAACCACAAGAGTATAAGATACTCATAAAACACTTATCCCAGTGCTTGGCACATAATTATGTTCACAATAATGTTATTGCAAATACAAGTATCATCAAGACTCTGATGTCCAGAAAAGATTAAACAGTTCTGCTTTATAATACAAACCAACTTTTAAAGATTTCAATGCAAAAAAAATCTAGTGTTACAGTCTTCAGAGGTCAGCATTACTGGGCACAGAAGATTGGAGAATAAGTGCAGGCTGGGGAAGAGGGAAAAAGGAGACTATCTGTCATATTGGTCATTTTCTCTTCTCCAAGTTTACTATAAAAGCCGATGATGTTTAAATCTATAGGAGACCAGACATGGAGTTTGTATATACACAGAGTGGTGGTTAGAAAAATGAACCTTGGGATTTATATAGCTGTAACTATAGCTATAAGTATAAATTTAGATTTATAGTTAAATTTTAGATGTATATATTTATCTATATATCTTTATATATGTTAAGATAGTAGTGATCTGTATATAGTCATACAGATATGTTTGTTAAAAATTATCATATTTATAAATAAAAGCATAGAGAATTAGCACAACATAGGCATATGCACACACCCACCTGCCTGTAGGTGTGAGTGTATGGTGTGTGTGTGTCGCCCAGCACAGGGTATAATTATTTGATAGTAAGTGATAGACATACAAACTTCAGCATGCATCTTTTAAGCAAAAGGACCTTTACATACAATTACCAAAAGGACCTTATCAATACATTACCATATCTGAGACAATTGGCAATAACTTTAAACTATCATTTACAATCAATCCATGTTCAAATTTTCTCTATGGCTCAATATTTGATTTGATTCAAGATATAATTTAGGCTTGTGTGGTATATTTGCTTGTTATGTCCATGTAGCAACTTCTTTTTTACCTCTTTTATTTAAATTCAGTTAACATAGTGTATCATTAGTTTCAGAGGTTGAGCTCAGTGATTCATCTGTTGTATATCACACTCAGTGCTCATCACATCACATGCCCTCCTTAATTCCCATCACCCCATTCCCCCATTCCCCACTCCTCCCCTCCAGCAACTCTCAGTTTGTTTCCTAGAGTTACAAATCTCGTATAGTTTGTTTTCCTTTCTGGTTTCAACTTTTTTTTCCCCCTTCCTATGATCCTCTGTTTTGTTTCTTAAATTCCACATATGAGTGAAATCATATGATAATTGTCTTTCTCTGACTGACTTATTTTGCTCAGCATCATACCCTCCAGTTCCATCCACATCCATATGAATGGTAAGACTTTCTCTTTTTAGATGGCTGAGCAATATTCCACAATGTATGTGGAAAATACCACATGTTCTTTATCCATTTATCTGTCGATGGACATCTGTGCTGTTTCCATAGTTTGTCATTTAGCAACTTTTAATCTATGAAAGTTACCTGTTGGTTGTTTTTCATGACATTGACTACCTTAAAAGTCAAGGTCATGCTATTTTATTGATTTTGTTCTCATATTCTGGATGAGTCTATTTCCCTTGGGATTAGATCTCTGATAAACAATGCTTTTTCAACAGTATGAGGTGATAGTTCTTATTGCTCCCATGAGGAGGAATATCACTCCCTAGTTAAGGTAGTCACACCCACTTCTTTCCAATGTGCAGATGAATGCATCCCTTTGTCAATAGTGAGTAAGCCATGGGATGATATCTGGGACCCACTTCAATAACTTCTTCAGAAATCTTTCTTCCTATTGTGTAGTATCTGTTGTTGGTATTCACCTGAATCAATTATTATAGTAATGGTTCCAAAATGATTTTTATAATTCTAAAATTACTTCTATATTCAATAGCTGAAATTATACTTTAGAAAGAATTTCTTTTTCTCCCTTTTCTATTTTCATATTACCTTTATTTTGTGAATAACCTAAATTATATGCCACTCTACATGAATATGCTTTTTATTATTGCAGAATAAAGAGTGAAGTTTTCTTTTTTTTAAGACTTTATTTATTTATTCATGAGAGACAAAGAGAGAGGCAGAGACACAGGCAGAAGGAGAAGCAGGCTTCATGGAGGGACCTCGATGTAGGACTCGATCCCAGGACTCCAGGATCACGCCTGGGCCGAAGGGAGGCACTCAACCACTGAGCCACCCACACATCCCAGGAGTGAAGTTTTCTAAGAGTTTAATGATTTTACTTGAAATGATCTCACTAAAATGACCATGTGGCACTCAACAGTATGACTCAAGAGAATAAATATAAAAAAATCACAAATTACTGGTTAGATATAGTAATATAAGGGACAATTTTTAAACAAGCTTACTTAGAGAGATGGATCTTTCAAAATGGTTGTGAATCATGGGCTTTTAAGATAAGAACAAGCATTATTTAAACAATTCAAAATGTTAATCCCATTGCTTATTCTGTTTAGATATATTCATAGGGGCATAAAGAAATTCACCCACTGAATTACTTCTGTTATTTCAACAATGAACTTTGTGAATCTGAGTTTTCCAAATTAATGGTGCAAAGATCCTGAAAGTTTCTGAAATGTTTCAAGTGGAACAAATTATAAACACCCAAGTAATTCCTATATATTTAACCCCAAAATGTATACACTGATAAAAATAGATAAAAAGTCATTGATTGCAACTTTTTTTAGTTTGTATTTTTGCTTTTCGAAGAATTTTCAAATAAATTTTAATTATTTTTCATAAAGCAATACATTCCAATGGGACAAAATTAAATGGGAAATCTCCTCACCTCATTCACAACTATGTGGCCCCTCAGTTATCTTTCAGGGGCCACTTCTCTCAGGTAATCACAAGTTTTCTATGTGAACACAAATCCAAATGCATTTCTATGAATATGTGTGAACTCACGTCTGTTATCTTTTCACAAATGTGAGCAAACTTTATGTAATTTTCTGCGTCTTACTTGTTCAGTAGTCACTATATTTTAGAGAATCCATGAAAGTATGTGCATACAGCTGCCTTGTAATTTCTAACAGCTGCATAGCATTTCATTATATCAAAGTATCACAGTTCAATTTAACTACTTTTTATGAGGTGTTTAGATATTTATATGACTGCTAATCTCTTAATATTTTAAAGAGTACCAACGTAAATATCCTACACATAAATTCTTAGAAATGTGATTCTGGGTGAAAGCATTTGCACTGTAATTGCGAGTGATCTCTCCAAATACCCTTCTAATAAAAGCTCTTTGCTAATAGTTTTTATGTACCATACCATTCTCCTTTAAATATTATTAATCTACTATATGTGTTTATTATCTTACACTAAAGGTCATTACATTTTTGTCAGAAATTATTTGATGACTTATTTGGTGCCCAGCATTGAGGTAACACTGGAAACATCATTGATATTGCTTGAACAACACAAAGGAGTGCGTTCATGTTATGATCGCACTGGGTAATATTCATTGTCAGAGTGATGCCAGTACAATTGGGGAGTAGAAGTGGGAGGAGGTAAAAGCATCTCAAAAACAGACAGTTTGGGTTCATGATACAAATGTTTGTTTTCAAGAGTAGAATAGATACAGTTCAAATTCCCCCATATTAATTTTCTTCCCTTCTAGCAAGAATAGAAGGGCCAGGTTTGCATTCCCCATTCTTCTTTGACCCCTGGAGACATCTCTTGGGAAATCACACAAAACTTCATGAAAGGTTTGAAATGAATCTCTGTCACTACCAGGCAATTTTCCTGTACAAACAAAAACTCTTTGCTCCCTGGGGCCAACCTACCATTTAATAGTAAAGCTGCAATATCTCAGCCCTCATTTCCGTGGCAGAATGGCTGCCAGCTGGTCTTACAACAGGGATATGAGGTTTTAAGTCCTCCAAATAGTCATTTTCCCTGATAGCTTGACAATAAGCAAATACTATTTTTTTGAATTACTGAATACCATTTCTAAAATAATGTGAAATATCAAATATTACTGTTTGCATATATTCTGCATTCACAGCTACTTAAAAATAATCTATAGGAAATAGCAAATACATTAAGTCATATTGGTGACTAAAATCACTTGAAAAAAACTGGCAACATCACACTGTGTGCATGCTGTAGTTTTGTTTATGCATTGATGATCTGAGAGATGAAGAAAAATAAAGAAACAATTAAAAACAAACACATATTCAATGTTAATCAGCAAATTTTCTTCCACCGAACAGAAAACAAAATTTGTAATGGCAGCAAATTACCTATTTTAAGCTTATACATGCCTCCAAACAGTTGCAACTTGGTATATCCTTGTGGATCAAAAAATTAATAATGAAGCTGAAGACATGCCATAGCAAACAGTCTACAATATTAGGACACAGCTTTCTTGCTCTTTGATCTACACTCGCTTTCACGATGAAAACAAAAATAAAACACATGTGTGTGTTCTGAAATTAATGTTTCTGCCCGATTTCAACTTACATATTGTATTGATGAAAAGAAGGAGATGATACCTATAATCAAGTAGTTTGTTTTTATTTTTTTGTCATCTGGGCACGAATCTTTAAAAACTCAAGAATCTTCAAATTGAATAATAATGCCACTTCAGAGAAGGGTAAAGCTGGCTTGTTTCTAGAAAGTGCCTAGTGTCCCTATTTTGTTTTGACTTATCATTGCTCCCTAATCACAATGGAAAGTGTAGACTGAATTTTGGGCTTCCTGTAGATCAAAATACTCATCTACTCCTCAAATTTTCACTCTTTCATAAGCCAATTCTGTGCTATGATCACTTCTGCCAGGAGAAATTTAGAAATACATCTTAATGCTATGTGCATTTATACACTTTTTTATTCAGTAATTTTTTAAGTGGAAATCTGTGACTGTAATTCAACAATAAGATGACAATATGAAATATGAAGACAACAGCAAATGAAAAGTCAAAGTAAGTTTGTTTTTTGGCTAAAGAGCATTTGGAAAGCAAAAGAAAACACACAAAATGCATCTTGTTCTGGAAATAGGACTAATAAGCTCTGAAATTCTAGGCCGGTAATGAGAATTCCACCACATGAAGCAACAATCAAATAATACCCACTATAACATTCTTCCATTAATGTAGGTCACATTTCCTACAGAATTTTTTTCATACCGTCTCACTTGCTCAAGTAAAATATTAAATAGAGACCAAATTTGAGAATCCCCTGAGCAGATAGAACCATTGAAGACACATAAACTAAACTAAATGTGGCTTAATTCAGGAATGTAAGCAAAACTTACCTTAGGTTATTTCTTGTAAAAGCCTCTGATAATCATGAGAGAAATGTAAGTCATTTTCAGAAATGACATAAGATAATCACTTTTAACCAATCTCCTGCTGTCTGGGAAACCCCATTGTAATTACCAGTCATTGTAAACATTAAATAACTTCCTTATTCTCACTTTATAAGCCATCTGTGATGTCACACCACTGAGCTTCATATGAGTTTTGGATTTGAAAACTCCCAGTTCATAAAATGTACTTATATGCTCAATAAACTCTTGCTGAGGACTATTTTTTTTTAATTTTTTTATTTATTTATGATAGTGAGAGAGAGAGAGAGGCAGAGGGAGAAGCAGGCTCCATGCACCCGGAGCCCGATGTGGGATTCGATCCCGGGTCTCCAGGATCACGCCCTGGGCCAAAGGCAGGCGCCAAACCGCTGCGCCACCCAGGGATCCCTTGCTGAGGACTATTTTATTGATCTGTTGGTTTTACTTTTGCTTTTTCTGAATTTTTCATCCACCTATGGAGGCCAGTAGTTAGGAAGCAGCTTACATTCAGTTAAAGTTTTATATGGAAGAAAAAAAAAGTTTTATATGGAAGGACACATTTATGCTTCCATACCTATGAAAATAAGTTGATTTTCATTGTTCCTGGATTCAGTGTTTGTGAATTTGCCTCTTCACTGAAATGTATGTGTAACCACAAACAATATTTGCCACACTTTCAGGGATTATTTGCAGACATGTGCAAAATGGTAACAAATTTGAGAGGCCCCATACACTCATTCCCACCTGAGGGGGCACTCCACCTTCTTGTTTCAGCTCTCATGTTGTAAACAAGTGTCCTTGTGGTGGTTAGTGGCAGGTGTTTTTGCATTTTTGTGCTTTTTGTTGGTAATTTCACTATTTAGAATGGCCCATCAATGTACCACTGAAGTACTGTCTGGTGTTCCTAAATACAAGAAGGCTGTGATGGGCCCGACAGAGCAAATAAGTGTGTTAGATGAACTCCATGCTGGCATTAGTTATGGTCCTGTTTTCAGTGAGTTCAATGTTAATGAATCAACATGAATATCAAACAAGGTGTCTTTAAACAGAAACACATGTAAGACAGGTGATACATTGATTGATTGTTGAAGATGTTGTGACCAGAGGCTTGCAAGAACCTAATTGTGTATACCTGAGGTCCATAGTGGGTCAGTATTCATTAATTCCATGTTATGGTGACTTTATGGAACATAATGCAATGGACACCAAAAACCAACAGTTAGAAATATTTGGATTACTTTTGAGAGCTTGGAAAGAAAGCTCATACACCTTTTTTCTTCTAAAGTTACTCTATGTTGCTGATTTATCTAATGTTTTAATGCTTTGTCTAAAGGAAGTTCATGTTTGTTTTCCTACCCACCACAGATCCTGACACCCGGGACATGTGGACTGAAATGAATGATGGGAAAGCTCAGAGTATTACAAATATTAGTAATATGATGTTCCAGAAAACACAACTCTTTAGAAAGTTGGCTATTTTTACTTGCAACCTCTGTGATTCTGAGTTTGAATCATGGGGCAAAGTTGAACCTGGGCAAAATTAGAATGTGCACAAAAGTATACATTTGCTTCAATGAACATTAAGTTGTTACATGTCCAATCTCTCTCCTAGAATATTAACTATTATGAAAATCTTGTTGGAGCTAAAAATACCTATGACATGATAAGGAACTCTTACACATGAATATATTTCTGTTTTAATAATAATCTTAACTTCCAAAGAAATGATAATGTGAGAATGTTTAGTTCATGGGCTGACAGCAGCTTTGGGTGCCATATAAAACCAAGACCAAAGACTTAATTACACATTTCTCAAAAGAAGTGTAATGGTCAATAATTCTATGACAGTATGCTCAACCTCATTGCTAATCAAAGAGTGTCAATAAAATAAAATCACCAGTTGAAATCATTGGCTATGTTTTATTGATTAATCTGGTTATTGGTTGCACAGCTATGTATTTTTAAAGAATTTATTTTTAAATAAACACCAACACATTTTCTATACTTTTCTGCATACATGAAACATTTCACAATTACAAAGTAAAAGAAAAAATTCATGAAGAGCCATTTCTTTATCAAAAAAACAGTTTCTGTGTGAAGTTTAATTTTTTATAAAACATATTCCCATAAACCAGTAATAATTATGCCACTTTCCTCCTAATATTCAAAATGCTGCTGCATGGGACAGAACACAAAGCAAAACAAAACAAAAAACTAGTCAAAGAGTAGTAGAGCTTGATTCTAAGATGTAAACTGAAACATTAATATTTAAAACAATAGGAAAGAGGAGCCTGGGTGGTTCACTCAGTTAAATGACCAACTCTTGGTTTCAGCTCTGGTCATGATCTCAAGATCCTGGGATCATCCCTGCACGGGGCTCCACATTCAGTGGGGAGTCTGCTGGAGATGCTGTCTCCTTCTACCTCTGTCCCTCCACACATATACCCTCTGTCACTCAAATAAATAAGTCTTAAAAAATAAAAAATGAGAAAGAAAATGTAGTAAAATTATTGCAAACAGTAGATTTTTTAAGATGATACATTCACAAACTAAAAGGTAAAACAGAGGTGCCTGGGTGGCTTAGTCAGTTGAGCATCCAACTCTTGGTTTCAGCTCTGATCAGAGTCTCAGGATCTTGGGACCGAGCCCCACATGGGGCTCCATGCTCAGCAGAGAGTCTGCTTAAAGATTCTCTCTCCATCTCTCTCTGCCCCTCCCTCTGTTCATGCTGTCTCTCTAAAATAAATAAATAAATAAATAAATCTTTTTTTTAAGTAAATAATAAAACTTTCTTAATCAAAAAAGTAAAAAGAATTTAATAAAAAACAATTTCTTATAATAAAAAGAATGGACTCTAGCTATCACATTTTGCACCAGCCTTGCTCCTGGACAGAATCCTTTATCTTTCACAATGGTTTTTGTTTTGAACCAAGTCTAAAAAAAAAAAAAAAATCTCTGAGTCTTTAACCTGTATTTGAAGGTTTAACTCACACCTCCCACTGTCTCAGCATTGATGTTGTCACCATGTTTATTTCCTTTACCGATAATGATTTAAACTAGGTGACAGACCTACAATAGAATTTTCCCTCCATCTAGTATGGGTGCTATTTCCTGGTGACCACTTGGTAAGCTAGAGATATTAGCTCTCCTTCCATCTCTTAGTTTCTTCACTTCTTCCTTACTTTCTCTGATGGACCCAATGCCTTGGATTCCATGTCTTCCTTGTTCTTTATTATTGAGGGGTGTGGGAGAGCAAAATTTAAAAGTCCTCAAATGTCAAAAATATAGTTTTACTTGATAAATATAGACTTATGCTTTTAAATTTTTTTGCTTCAATATTAGGACACTTGGGATTTAAGATTACATTTCGAAAAATTAAAAAAAGAAGAATGCAGAAAACTCATACCCAAATGAAATCAACTGAATCTGAGGTTTATAAAATATCTTTTCTACCTTCTGTTGTCAGGAACTACACACATAAACATACACACATGACAAGCTCTATAGCTTAGGCTTTGTCCATATGTATACATTCTGCAGAAGCTTGAGCAGGAACTGGGGACAGCGAATTGACCCCCCCTTTTAAAAAATTTATTCATGAGAGACACACACACACACAGAGGCAGAGACACAGGCAGAGGGAGAAGCAGTCTCCCTGTAGAGAGCCCTATGCGGGACTCGATCCCAGAACCTGGGATCATGTCCAGAGCTGAAGACAGGTGCTCAACCATTGAGCCACCCAGGCACCTGGGAATTGACCTTTAATATAAAAGCCATACAAGGGAAAAAGTAAGAAGTGGTGACTATTTTTCTAAAAGATGTTAGAATGAAAGCCCCAAGGCTCATGAACGTATTTCTTATTTACCTGCATTATTTCTCTTGTCTTGAATTATTCACACCTTGCCTGAATGATCACTGCCTATTTTTTTATACTTCTTCAATGCAATGAAAATTTTGGAGTGTGGAATTAGCACACATGCAATGTGCCTGCTGAATATCAACTTAATTCCTCAATGGCAATGAGAGAGGGGAAGAGAGGGAAGAAGGCAGAAGGGAGCTGAGAAGGCAGAGAGAAGGGAAGGAGCAAGGTAGGAGGACAAGGTCAAAGAAGGAAGGAGGGAAAGACTCCTGAGAGGCAGCAGGTATCGCTGGGAAAGAAGGGCTCCAGGAAGAGTCCACTGCTTTCTGTACTGATGTACAGCGATTCACCTCACAGTGGCAGAAAATAACATTCAAAAGATTATTTATTTAGCACTGGCCCTACCTCCAATCAATGAAATCAATCTTTGGATGCCAGGTGCAGCAAATGGCATTTTTTAAAAGCCCCCAAATTGATTCTAATTTGCTGAAAGCCTTGAGGACGGCCTCGTGGGGTGGAAAACATATAATTAAAAAAGTAAAATTGGAATGATATAACACGCAAAGAGAGAATTTTGGAGGAGTTAAACAAGAGAAAGTGGCACACGTTCAGCCTCACATTTCAAAATTGCATTTATCTGACTTAATCTGGAGCTAGCAAATTGGTATAGTTCCAGCAGGGACATGGGCAAGGACAGAGGAGGGATTTTTAGGTAATTATATTAGATACTGCTTTCTCGGCAGCCCAGGGAATGTAGCCGAATCTGTAAGGCCGGGCTTTACTCAAGAAAATTTCTCTCACTCCCTCTGAAAGTACCCTAGCCTCCATGAGGACAGATCAGTTTTGTGCAGATGATTTCAGCTAAGTCCTTATAAGGACTATTCATTGCAAAAAAGAAAATCTGCATACAGAAGCTAACAACAGAGGGGAGATGTTCCGTTCCCATTCACCTGGCGGTAGTATGTTTTACGGTGTTTAGAAAATGAGCACGTCTACACTGCAGGTTTCCATCAACATGCAGTATAATTTCCCACTAAATTACAGTGATTTCCACATACGCCTTTAAGCTTTTTCTTTGAATTACTCCATAGCTCAGGCTTCGTCCACATACCTGTGGGTTTACTGAAATGGCTGAGTCATCTCAGGTAAAACTACTTTGGTTCCAGACACTGCATTACGTCGAGTGTGTGGTTCCTCCAAAGCTGGAACAGCTCAGTGGAGGAAAAGAAAAGCTTGTGATAGATGAAGAAGGTTAGCTCCTGCTGCTGTCTGCCATTAGTAAACAATTAACTGGTTGAATGTGCTCAGAAAACCATGGCTTTATTATACATGCTCCATCCACCGCAGGGGAGATAAAATATATTGCTGGGGCACAGAGCTATCAACAAGTTCATGGGTTTGTGGATTGGCTCATTTTCTATTTCAGTGATGTGATATTAGTTAGAAACCAAGGGTGTATTTTGTTTTCAAATGTAAAAAGAAATAGCAAGTCTTTTTCTCCCTCAAAGTCACTATACACAGGCTTCTTAATTTAAAATAAAATGTATTATTTTGTACAGACTCTTTCAGAAACTCAAGGAAAAGAGTAAGAATTACTTCTCTGGCACAAAAGGAGTTGTCAAATAAATTTGGTGTTTCCCTTGCTGTGGGGTGGGTGAAGGGGGGTCACTGTGCTGATTTACATTTTTTACCCCAAGCTTATGATAAATAACCAGTGCCTTCTCCAAGCAAGCCATCAGTGCACTGAGTGAGGCAGCGGGTGGTGTCTGGAATGGCCATTGCCATTTGCCACATCGGTTGGCATTACAAGAGAGGACGGGAGTAGGAAACAAACATGAAAAAGATTTTAAAGGAATCACGTTCTACAACTTTCATGGAGACATTCTGTTGACAACATATTGTAAGGAGAAGCAGGGCTTTTATTCCTAAATACAGGGCAGGGCATATTATGTTAGTCATGTCAAATGGCAGGTGACAAGCCTCTTTGCAGAGATGTGCTCTACACTTGAAAAGAGCCTTGAGAACAAGTGTGAGACTGACACCTAGTAATTGCATATTCAAGTTTTATAATTACTCAAAATTTTGCTTACAGAAAAATAATTAAAGTAACGCTGAAATGTGGTAGAGAACCAAAATGGATCCACTCTCACCTACGTGCATTCCCGTCTATTATTTATTTCTCTCTACAGGTCCTTTCACATTTTTGAAGAGCACAAAATTAGCCAGCTAGGTTCATTTATGAAATCCCTGGGAGAAATATTTTCTATGGTGGAACATGATTTTTAGCGAGCTTTTCTAAGTAAGAAAAGGATAGATAGCAAATGAATGTTAAATATGAGGGCTGCTACAGATGTGATTGAACCCCAAATCTAGTGAAAGTGAATCATTTTATTACTACTTTTCTCACTAGTCATGCTTTTATCATTATATGAGCCTCAGTCACTTGGAATAATGCCATTTCAAAGAGAAAGGTGACCCTAATAGGTAATTGCTGGAGACAGGCAGACCTGGGTTTCAACAAGCTCTGGCATTTATCGGCTATGAAATCTTGAACTAATCATCTCTTTCAACTTTTTCTTCCAGAAAATGAGAATAATAATAATATCTTGATGGTCTGGATAATGTATATAAGTCATGTGTGACATATTATAGACCTTCACTCAATAATTATTATGTACCTATTTGGATAGAAATTTTTCAGTTTTCCAGATTTTTTTTATCTCATATATCCTGAAAGTCATGGTAACACTTTAAATTTTTCCACTTGCAAATGTTTGCTGAAATAACAAAACAATAAAACTAAATTCTTTTTCTGTATTAGTTCTATATTTTGTTTCATGTTAGACTAGGAGTTGGGATGTTTTGAATGCACAGTCATGTAATATTGACTTCATTACAAAAACTCACACTCGATCCAGATGACCATCTAGGTCACTTTTCAGTCCATTGGTTATTCTTCATTTGAACCAACCTTCAGTCTACATTCTATGTGTACAGTCTTGCCTTGGGCTCTGGAGACTGACTTTGAGGACTCCTTTGGCAGATGGCACCCAGATCTATTTGGCCAGTGAGATACGAAGGTAGGAGACCCCAGGGCAGAGAGAGGATGTGGGTCCCTGGGTCCCTGGGTCCCTGTTAGTTTCATTCACACTTCTGTGGCAGAAGCCCTCTCTCTCTGACAGGGACTTCTCTCCTCCCTTTCTCCAGCTCTAACATGGTTCAGCTCACACAACTTTTCATTGTTCTCTTTGATTTTCATATAATTTTAATGGGTCATGAAGTAGAATTTTTCTGTATATTTTTTTCAGCCATTAAAAAATGCTAATATTTTTAGCTCATATTCCATATAAAACAGTGGATGGGCTGCATTCGGCTTGCATATTGTACTTTGCTAATCCCTAAATTTTTAAAAAAATGGATAAAATACAAAATTTCTTGAGTCTGAGTCTATGATAATATGAGACAGCAAGAGATCAAGGGAAGAATATTACTTATAATCATGAAGGGAAACATTTACCTTGAAAAAGGAGAGATTGGATGATCATCCAACTAACCAGGGAATGAAGCTTAGCACGAGCATTAACAGGGCAACCTGATATTATGAATTTTGTGATGAAAAAAAACAATAATGTCTGCAGAAGAATTATTATCAGGAAATATGGCTGAAAACAGGGAATCTAAATAAAGTTCTACTCATAAAAATGATCTTCACCCATTATGTTGTATCCCCATGCTTTCAGAATGAATGTCATGTCAAAATCTGGGCTATAGACTGTGATTTGAATATTCTCAATCTTGAAAACATGAATCTAAAATCATAGTGAGCTAAAGTTCAACTGTTGGAAAGAAGAGAGAGAGATTTAAAAAGCAGAACACTGTAGTTTATATAGTGGGGGAAAAATCAAGAGATACTTTTTAATGTTAATGCACTGATAAATAAAGGGTTCAGTAAAAGTTTAAGTTAAAAAGATAACTATATAACTAAAAATAATTTATCTGGCCACAATTAAAAGGAAGAGGGAGAGAAAGTTGGAAAAAGATAAGGCAAAACTTTTGAAGATAAGCAAAACTTTTGAAATTGGGAAGCAATAGGTATGTCAGAAGTCATTAGCTTAAAAAATTGATACCTACATATATGATGTAAAGTTGCTGAAACAGCAACAAGAATTCAAATAAGAAAACTGGAAAGGTATTTCCTCTGTGGATGCTGCTGCAGGGGGATCAGGAGAGTAGCTTTTTACACAAATCTATATCTCAAGTAAGAATATTCTATAATGTGCTATATTTTTTCTGCATGCATGTATCACTTTAATAAAAATAAAGATGTTAGCTTCTGAAAAAAAAAAAGCAGAGCATATTGTCCTGTATAAAATTTTCTTCATTCTTTGGTCTTAAGACAATATCTATGGCTTCCCAACTGGGAATGATAAATATTTAATAAAAAGCATAATGCAGTTTAAAAATTTTAGAGTTTCAGCCTATTTGAGTTAGAACACAAATCCAGCTTTTTAGATTGATTTTCTTTGTTCAGTGATCTTCGCGTACCCAAGTCATTTTTGACCTTATCCCATTGCATAATGTCTTTTGCATTGTCTTGCTTATATTCTTCTACTACTAAAATACAGAAGAAGCCAAGGTAATTAAAATAAACAGAAATGAAGAAGCAAACCAAAACAGCAGCTGAGACGAAGGTACCCGGAGGGCTTGGAAGGGTTTTTGTGCCAAGGCTGGACCTGGTCCAGGGCCAGGATGCAGACCTCAAAGACGGGTAGTTTGCATCCATAATATGAACAATCAGAAAGCAGTCTAAGCAAAGGAATTCAGAAGCATAGTTTGCATTAGAACTTGTTATTTGCTTCTTCAGTTTTTGCTTTTTACTAAATTGGTATAATTACTTTGGAACAAGAAAGAAATTGAACATATAAATTTATGTTTGTTCAGCAAACTTCATTTAGGATTGCTATGTGCTCAGCACTCAGAATACCTCAATGAACACACAGGCAACAATCCTGCCTTTGGAAAGAATCAGAATAAATGAAGACCATTCTTATTTATTTATTTATTTATTTATTTATTTATTTAAATATTTTATTTACTTATTAATAAGACACAGAGAGAGAGAGGCAGATACATGGGCAGAGGGAGAAGCAGGTTCCTCACAAGTTTCCTCACAAGTCCCAAAGCAGGACTGAATCTCAGGACCCCAGGATCACAACCTGAGCCAAAGGCCTATGCTCAACCACTGAGCCACCCACATGTCCCAGATCATTCTTATTTAAGTCAAATTGTGGTGTCTTTATTGTTTTTTATCACAAATATTCACTTACAGTTACTAAACTATGCTGATATAGTGTAGAATAAAGAATTAGCATTGCTTAAACGCCATAAATCACAGTTGATAAAACCAGGATATGAAGGTAGTATAAAACTCTCAAAAGATCAGGAGTGAAATAATGACCTGATGTTAAGTGTCAGAACAGCGGTTTCCTATTAAATAGGATAAGACTAGAATAAGAAGGGAATCACCAAGGTTCTATCAATATAGCAAGAAGCTCAACCTCCTAGGTATTAAGAAAACAGATATTAAAAAGCAATTAGATGACAAAATATGTTTATAGTTTTTTTTTATACGTTTACAGTTTTTAAGTTTATTTAACAACCACTGATCTTTTAGATGATGACAGGCACCATTTAAACACTTTACCAATATCACAGCATTAATCCTCGTAACATTCTGAGGATGGGATACTATTATCATCCCCACTTTACAGACAAGATAATTTAGACACAGAAATGAAAAAGCTTGACCAGAGCATACATCTGGTAACTGGTGGAGCTGAGATCTGAACCTGGCTAGTTTAGTTTTTAACCAGCACAGCATGTGCAGTGGGGAGGAGAAACGAACACCTTGATGTTAGGAGACTAAATGCTGCAAGTATTCAGAAAGGAACCTTGCTGCAGATATCAATATTTCAAATGCATATATCTTTGGGTTCAAAAATATTACTCTTTATAGGAATTTATTTCTACAGAAGTAATAGACCAAATATGAGGATGTTTATGAGTGTAATGGGAAAATAAATTAATTAAGAACAGGTAACATTTGAATGAATTATACATATCCATTTTAGAGAACTATGCATCTATTAAAATTAAGTGGTTTGAATTAAATATACTTCCCAAGGGATTGTTTTTCTGTTTCTTTTTTTTTTTTTTAAGATTTTATTTATTTCCTTAGAGAGAGCACAAGTAGGGGGGAAGGGCAGAGGCAGAGAGAGACACAGACTCCCCACTGAGCAGGGAGCTAGACCTGGGGCTCCATCCCAGGACCCTGAGATCATGACCTGAACTGAACTCAGACGCTTCACCAACGGAGCCACCCAGGTGCCCCACCCAAGGGATTGTTAATAATAGATGTCTCAGCCAAAAAAAAAAAAAAAGCAAACAAGACACTGCAAAGTAATATTTAATATAATACCAATATTTTGTAAACAAGAAATATTTTTTATGTGTGCCTGTAACATGCATGACCAGAGGTGGAAGTGTATGACAATACTTATGTAAGTGTTAAAATTGATTACTTTGAGGGATGCCTGATTGGCTCAGTGGCTGAGTAGTCTGCCTTAGGCTTAGGTCATGATCCTGGGATCAAGTCCTACATCAGGGTCCCTGCAAGGAGCCTGCTTCTCCCTCTGCCTATGTCTCTGCCTCTCTTTATGTGTCTCTCATGAATAAATAAATAAAATCTTTGAAAAAAATTGATTACTTTGAAAGTCTGAGGTTGAAGGAAAAGGAAAGGAGATTAGCCAATGACAGTAATGACTAATGAGCACTGAGTGCTCACCATGTGGAAGACAGTATTCTAAGAGACCAGGATAAATACTAAAGGGCAATAGTGATGAATTACAGAAAAACGACTGAAAAAACAATGAAGTCAGCAATGAAGTCAAATAAAAGTCTTGGGGCATCTGGATGTTGCAGTCTGTTAAGTAACCAACTCTGAATTTTGGCTCAGGTTTTGATCTCAGGGTCTTGGGATCCTAGCCCTGCCTAACCAGGTCCCTATTCATCAGGGAGTCTACTTGTCCCTTTCCCTATGCTCCTCCCCTACTTGCTCTCTCTTGTGTTTTCTCTCTAAGATAAATAAATAAATAAAATCTTTTTTAAAAAAGTCATTTCTTTGAAAAAGAATAGAATACACTAAGACTGATTTGTAAAAAAGACTAATTACACTTAAGCAAAATACAGAACAGATGAGAAGAAATCCAGACATAATGGAAATTAAAAAATTATACAAATACTGTATAATCATTGTGCACCATACATATTAATGAATTCTAGTTTATATAAAAAATTGAATTTGCATATATAAAATTTGGGACAGACTAATAATCAAAAAACAGTGATAAGAGAACTCTCCTCAAAATAGCCCAAGTCTATATTATTTAAAAAATCATAGTATCAAACTTTTAAAAACCAGGTAATATCTATTTCTTTTATAGCTTGTTCCAGAAAAAAATAAGAGAAAGTTGTCTCACTCATTTTAGAAAGACAGTATGGTCTTCTTTCCAAAGATGGATGGGGCAGTATGGCCAGAGTTAAACTTACAGACATTGAAAAAAATCTCAGAAAATATAAACTAGAGGAAATTTAACCACCATTTTTCTTTAGATGTGCATTAAGAAGAAATGGGAAATCAAGGATGGTTTAACATCAGAAATCCATTTACATAATTCATATGTTAATGACTAAAGAAAAAATTACAGTCATCTCAACAGCTTCAAAACTACCAGTTAGTAATATTTAACACCTACTCATGATTGCAGAAAAATGCTCTCATATAAGTTAGAAAATTAGAGATATCACTCAACCTAATCAAAGTTATATGTAAACAAATACACAAAACACACTCTTAATAAAACATAGTTTTAGTCTTTTCCCTTAAGATTAGGAATAATATTCCTCTCTGTTAAGCACAACATTGGAAGTCATGGCAGTAAGACTGTAGTGAGAGGTAAGTCATGAGAGAAATATAAGCAATGATTTATTGGATAATGACACCAACAAAAGGCAACAAAAGCAAAAATAAACAAATGGACTATATCAAATTAAAAAGCTTTTGCACAGCAAAGGAAATAACTAAGAGTGTGAAAAGACAGTCTATGGAATGGGAAAAATATTTGCAAACCATACACCTGACAAAGGATTAATATCCCAAATATATAAGGAACTTCTACAACCTACAGTTCAATAGCAAGTAATGGTGATGATGATGATGATGATGATGATGATGATTACCTGAATTAAAAGTGGACAAAGGACTTGAACAGATATTTCTCCAGAGGAGGCATACAAATGGCCAAAGGTATATGAAAAGATGCTCAACATGACTAATAAGCAGGGAGAGGCAAATTAAAACCAAAATGAAATATCACTTCATGCCTATTAGGATGACTGTTACCAAGAAAACAAAAGTGTTGGAGAGGGTGTGGAAAAAATGGAACCTTCATACACTATTGGTGGGAATGTAAAATGGTGTAGGTTCCACAGAAAACAGTATGATGGCTCCTCAAAAAAATTTAAGAATTACTATGTGATCTAGTGTGTCTTTAGAAAAACTCTCGTGTCTCCTCGATGCTAACTGCTCTATTACAACACTCTTCATGGCTGACACCAACTGTATGGGGCAACCCACATATCAAGCAATTCTGCAACATGAGCTGGATGTCCTACAATTTAATTCAATTCTCTAATTTATTTAGAATTACTGCAGATCTTATAGGTTAAGGATTCAGTCCAATAAGACTGCCTGACTGGCTATAAATCAGAGATCGCACACCCCCTCCTTGAGTTCCATTAATTTGCTAGAACTCATAGAAACCAGAAACAGTTTACTTTCTAGATTTCCAGTTTATCACAAAAGATATTAAAGGATACAAATGGACAGCAGGTGAAGAGATACAGTGGGCATGTCCAGAGGATCCCAAACACAAAGGCTTTTCTCTCAGTGGAGTTTGGGTACATCAACCTCCTGGCATGTGGGTGCATTTGGTTCACCAATCCAGAAGCTCTACAAAATCCCTGTAGTTCATGGATTTTTATGGGGTCTTCAGTAAGTTTTAAAAACCTCTTTAGATTTTGTTTAAACACTATGTTGAATTTCTTATTTGGCCTTGTTACCAACTGTAGCAAAATAATTTTGAAAACTCCAAGAAAACAAGGGTTTGAAAAGGGTTCTCAAAAGGCATAAATGATGCCCTGCTCATTATAGTTGTAAACATGAAGATCAGTTAGGATGGTTGTCAGACTATTAAACAAATTAGCTAGAGGCACAGAGAAAACACCAGGCTACCAGCAATCTATTTTGGATTCCTTGGACTTAGTAGACTTGAATATAATGTAATGAACATGCAGGAAGCATTTTACAGAATTATTCAGTCTGCTTTTATGTCTCATCATCATGAATTTGAAATCCCAGCATTATAGTATCAGTTTATCCGAGATATTTACAGTAACCACTTCCCATTTCAAATACTGCTTGCTGTCGTATGAAACCAAGTTGAGTAAACTACAGCACAGTTGTCCCTATGTTTATCTACAGTCAGGTCAAAGGAAGAAAGTTGAACCATTTTACTAGAAGACAAATTCATTTCACCAAATAGGGGGAAAATGGATTGGAATTGTTCTCTGCTTCAGTGTCTACTCAAGGTTACTCATTCTTCTATGAAATCTAGAAATATCACCAAGAGTTTGGGGAACACTGGAATTGTGAATATAAATTTGGCATTAGTGTGAACCCTGATGAACCCTAGCTTTACCACTTATAAATATAATATTGGTCACATTATTTTAAAATTTTGTATCTTTATCTATAAAATAATAGTCGCTGCTATAATAGAATTGTAGGGAGGACTCATGATGATAATGTATGTAAAGCTTGTCAGAGAGTAAACTAAATGCATATACTCTTCCTCCCTTCTGTCCTGTCCTCCTTTTCTCCTCCCTCTCCCTTCTGCTCTCCGACTTCTCCTTCTTGACCTTCCCTCCTCCTCTTCTCCTGCTCCTTCTCTGCACCCATTACCACCACAATCACAACTGTTTTGAAGATCCACTCATGGAGGATGGAGTCATTCTTTATGAACTTTGCCCATGTGAGTGACTTGGTGGCTGACATCTCCTCTACTTTGTTCCCAAGATAGTACAAAATATAGGATGTTCAGAAATAGACATCACAAGAGTTGTAACAAATGGCACAAGCAAGCTGAGCTTATGACCCAGTGGCTCTGATTACTCCAGCAGTGAAAGCATTCTATCATTTCTTTCCAAATCCTTCAATTATCAAAACTTAAACTCCTACCAACTCACTAACATTTAGTTTTAGAATGTGAGAAATAATGGCCCAGATTTGTTCATTGTTGTTGTTTTTCATTTGGGGAACAGGACATTCTAGGACATTTCATTGGAGAAATGGTCTGTTTTTCTTTGAATTTTGAGAAACATGAGACAGTGTCCCTATTAAGAAGAGCAAAGAGAAAAATGACTGAGGGATTGGGCAGGCCCTCTGCAGAGTATTTTTATTTCTAAAGGGGTCATACCTTAAACAAAGAAGCCTTGTGCCTAAATAAAACTGTAGTGACAGGACAAAAGGTAGCCTAGAAAGAGCACACAGAAAAATGTGACCTTCTTTACGAAATCCTGGAGCAAGTGCTTGTGCGATGCTAAGCTTTATATTTATATATGAATTACATATATAGCATTATATATATGTAGCTTTATATATATAAATATATATATTATATATATTATATTACACTTTAATTCTTGCTTTGCTAGGTTAGTGTCAAAGTCTGCATACTCTTACTACAGAAATATTTGCAAAAATATCTTTAGACTAGGCATCTATTAAATATGTATCAGTACATCTACAGTCTATATTGATCTGTATATGTGTACATGGGTATACATATGTGTGTGCATCTATCAGTTAAAATAGATCTTGTTTTACCATAGTGAACTCTATGGGGATTTTGAAAACAGGTTTAATTATTTTTTGTTCTTTGAAATTTTCATTATAGTTAGATGCCATTAATTTTATAGCACTTCATATTTTTAGGCAAGATACTAATCCAAAGCTTATTTGATTTTATGTTTAATTATCTCATTCACATAACAATTCATATTGTCAATTAGTAAATTGTGTTAAGCAAATGTTAATAACAGTTATACCAATGTTATGTAGGTAACCATTTGTCCACATTTATAGCATGGGCATTAAGTAGGTGGGGACACCTATTTTCCATTAATGAGAAATCAAGATTTAATCAGCTCTGATGTTGAAATATAGTCATCTGCTTTTTTTTGACTAGTAATTCTTTTTTTTTTTTTTTTTTTTTTAAATTCTCAATTGCTCTCTCTCTCTCTCATCATCCTCTTGCTTTTAATTTCTGTTAGGAAATCCCCCTAAGTGATCTATATTGTATGGACTCAAAGAATATTTATGGAAGATGGTTAGCATCTAATTTAGGTTTTTCTAAAACATTCACAATGCTAACTTGAACAATTTTTTAAATAGAAAACTTATGAAAAAAAGCGTAGCTATATCCCCTTATGTAAGCTTTTTTTTTTTTTTTCTTTCTTTGCCAGGAAGAAAAATTCCAATGTGAATAATCACTGAGGTATTTAAGAATGTGATTCCATTTGAATAATATAAAACCTGCTTTTCTAAATACAAAATCTCTACTGTAACCAAACAATGATTTCATGCAAAACTAGGTAATTTCTACCTCCAAGATTTTGCATAAGCAATTATTCCCAAATGAAATGCCTTTTCCTTTGAACCAATTTATGTTTCTTTGTTCATATCCTTGTTCAAACACCCAATTAAAAAAGAAAAAAAGCTTTCCACCATTTACCTTGAATTTGATTGCTCTTCTGCTCACCTCCCCTAAACATTATTACCTCCTCTTTTTGGTTATTTACTTTAGTGTTAGCTTGGAATTTCAGCATTGAACAAATATTAGTTGAAAGAATGAATGAAAGAGCACAGGATGTTTTGTGTGTGTACAATTATACTCCACCTTATTTTTCAGTCAAGAGGGTAATTGTCTTACATGGTTACTTTCTAACTGATTGTGATGAATTTATAAGCCACATGGCTTTGTTTTAGCACCAAATGGCAAAGATACTTCCTTCCCTCCTACCAGCTGCCTCCCGGAGTCACTGCCCTGTTAACAGGCACTGCAGGAATCAAATCTGTTCCACGATGAAGCTCAGGAAAAGTGTCTCAATTTGCTGCACCCATGAGAGCTGACAGATTGCTCTGCAATAAAGTCAAGTTAATATATAGCTTCAAAATATATGCCCCCATCATGAGCACATTTTAGTAAAGATTTTGTAAGTATATTGAAAGCTCTTAAATGGAGGTGTTCTGGATTTAAAAATTCTTAGGCATTTTTACTTCATTTCGTCAGGCATTCAAATATGATTTCTGAAACTTTTCAAAAAATGTTAGTGTGATTCTAATATTGTGGATGCTGTTGTAAACCTTTATTAATTTTCCTTGTGGAAGCTGAAATTAATCCTGAAGTTTATCTCTAAGTGTCTTACAAAAGGCCACATCACTTATATTTCACACATCATAATTAAATGATCGAAATGCCTGCAACAAACCATTTATAAGACATCTACTGTCTTCATTTTCATTTTTCATTCCCCATAATCTTTCCTCATTTAAAATGGCAGTGATTCTGTTTCTCTAGAGCAGAGGGATAATGCTCTTGAGCATAATCTTTTAAATCCTGCTTGTAACATTTCCCAATAGGCACATTGTTGAGAAATACCAATGACTAATAACTCTGAAGATTATGTTGTGAGGATAAATTTGATCAAGATACCAATTTTGAAGGTTGTAGCAACTAGAAGTAATTTTTCTAATGCTGACTAATGAAAAAGTAAGTAAAAGATGGATTAACTGTGCCAAATTCATCGATTTCTATCTCAGAACTAACCACAAATATGAACATTTTGGGGCCGATTAAGCAGCCTTTCAGTGAGAGCAATAACAAAATTAGATTCTTCTAGGGACAGGAGCTTTGGGGTGTTTGTCACATATTATCCGTTTAAACATCATACCTTGAGGAAATGTATAATTTAGTTTTCAAAGAATTTTAAAGATAAATTTTGAATATGTTACAGATATGAACTTGATTCCTGAAATATCTAGGCTAATCAATCACTGAAATTCAGTGGATGCCTTCAACCTTCACACTTTTTCTCATGGACTCCCATTCCCTCCCAGAGTTTGATCCCTCTTCCTCTCCATGAGAACACTCAAACTTACTCATTTTTATCTCTACCCATAAGTTTACTTTTGAAATCTACTATTGCATTTCTGCCTGCTTGATGGACATCTCTCATGTTCCACTGAAATCTCAACATTAACACATCCCTCAGATCTTGTCTCAAAATAACAAAATTTTGTCTAAGTTCATTCATGGCCCTTCCTTGATTTAAATGGAAATAGTGAATTTGCAATCAGTGGTAAGAGGTAAACTCTCCGATGAGTGCCCAAACTACTAAAAAATGAGAACTACTCTCTCCCTTCTTGAGTAAATGCAGATGAGTCTCACTGGAAGAAGGAGCTCTTGATGAGTTGCAGGAATTAGCAAAGCCTTCAGAAAAGATGGAGCATTTGGCTAGGTAAGTACAGGTGTACTAGGTGCCGGTGTGTGGACATGTGCACAGGCATGGACACGTGAAAGAACACACAGGCTATGGCTGTAAGGATGTCTGCATTCATTCCAGGGAAAGGATGGAAAGTAAAAAAGAATGAGGCTGAAGGGGTTGCCAGAATCCAGTGTGTGAAGGATCTGTGTCATCTCAGTGTGGTGATCGTCAACCCAGAAGTGTCAGAGGCTCCTTCACTGGTCTTTCCATTTTCAACATGGCCTCTGCAATCCACTTACATACCAGCTAATAGAAACTTCCTAACACACGACTTTGATAACTCATCTCCTTTGTAAATCTTTAAGAGTTCATAATGCTTAATTAAGCCCAACAATATTATTTTCTAGGTTCTAGCTTTTTCCACCACTTTCCTCTACATGTATAGGTTATGTGTTATTCATGGTCCAAAGGCTTAGAGACTCTTTCCTTCTCCCACCGTCCCCAAATCTTCCTGCTCAGACTACTTTCCCATCTAAAGACAATTTCTGTGTCCTTGTTGCTCTTTATCATCATCATCATCATAGTAATAATATAATACTAAAGACCAGCATTAAAAGGTATCTAAAAGTTTGTGTTTAATACTTCCTTCATGACCCCCTTACTATATCCCTGAAAGGTACAAAGTTCTTTTCTAAATGCACTTATGAATAAATTGACTAAATATTGTATGACCTTGTTTGATATGTTATGACCTTTATGATAGTGTTTGTTTCATTTTTAGTCACTTGTGTTATATTGTAAACTTTAGAATCTTGGACTGTGTCTTACTCATTTTTTAAGATGTGTGGGTTTTTTCATTTTCTTTTTAGGAATTTTTTTTAATGAAGTATAATTACCATACACTGTTATTTTAGTTTTTGGTGTACAGTGTAATGATTCAACAGTTCTATGCATTACTCAGTGCTCATCATAAATGTGCTCTAAACCCCCTTTACCTACTTCACCATGCCCCCACCCACCATCCCTCTGGCAACCATCAGTTTGTTCTCTGTATTAAGAGTATTTTTTTATCGGTCTCTTTTTCTCTTTGTTCATTTGTTTTGCTTTTTAAATTCCCCATACAAGTGAAATCCTATGGTATTTGTCTGACTTATATCACTTAACATTATATCCTCCAGGTCCACTGGTGGTTGCAAATGGCAGGATATCATTCTTTCCTATGGCTGAGTCATATTATATATATATCATTATATATATATATATATATTTAATGATATATATATATCATACCATACATTATATATACCGTATCTTCTTTATTAATTCATCTATGGATGGATACTTGGGCTGCTTCCACATTGTGACAATTCCACTACTCATAATGCTGCAATAAACATACATTGCATAGATATTTTTGAATTACTGTTTTTTCTTTAGGCAACTATTAGTGAAATTACTAGATCATCTGGCAATTTTATTTTTAAGTTTTTGAGGAACTTCCATACTGTTTTCTACAAATGTGGCAAGAGTATGCAATAGGGAAAAGAGAGTCACTTCAGTAAATAGTGTTGGGAAAACTGGACAGCTCCATGCAAAAGAATGAAACAGGATTACTTTCTTACACCATGCCTAAAAATAAACTCAAAATAGATTAAAGACCAAAATGTGAGGCCTGAAACCATGAAATTCCTAGAAGAAATCATGGGCAGGAATTTCTTTGATATCAGTGGTAGAAACATCTTTCCAGATATGCCTCCTCAGGCAAAGGAAATAAAAGCAAAATTAAACTATTGAGACTACATCAAAATAAAAAGCTTTGTATGCAGCAAAGGAAACCATCAGCAATGACAAGGCCACCTACTAAACGAGGGAAGATACTTGCAAATGTTAAAAATTTTTTTTTTTTTTTTTTTTTGCAAATGTTAAAAATTTCTTAAGGCATCCAGCATAGGTCACTGTATGTAACATGTTCACTATATATTTATTGAATGCATTTCAACTGATACTCAGTTGAATTGATACCCAAGTATTAGTCCACAAAAAGTCTGCAGATGGATGATTTTTGGTCGGATGGTCTTCTACATTTTCAGTATTTGGAATTCCTTTAGGATTTAAACCAGGTGGCCTCAGAGGAAAGGAATTAGAACAGGATAAAAAGGTGATGCTCATATATGATTTTAAACAGATTTATGATGTAACAGGTTGAAAATTTTATTTGCATGCACATGATATAATTTATAAATGGCATTATGTCTCTGTACATATGTATCTATATCTATATTTTTAAAGAGTAAAAACAAAATTTAATCCAATTGCCTTTGCATTGCTGGGTGTTCACTCTCAACTGGAGTGAGCGGATAATTATTCTCTCAAACACAGCAAGCCCAACACCACTTTATCAGCTAAGTTAACTTTACATCATGCCTGTGGATGCAGAAGCCCTTTCTGAGAACAAACCAATTCCCACCCATCAGTGCAAATAAGCTAGAGGATCAGTGCTGAAGTATGTGCTGTCTGTGCTTGTTTTACCTAAGTAGACTTAATCAAGGCAAGGAGGGGAATGGGTTCTCTCAAGTTTAAAACACAATAGGTAATTTGCAGACAATAGTGGGAGAACTTGCTTACCAGAATCTTTTGTTATGCTTATGAAAATAGGAAGGAATACAGTTTACTTACGCTGTGAGAAGCCTTAGTTCTTCCAAGAAGCTTTAGAGAGCCTTTGGCTTCTCAAACACATTTGAGAATTTTTCCCCCATAAACTTTCAAGACGCTCTATTTTATTTTTTTTAATTTTTAAAAAAAGATTTTATTTATTTATTCATGAAAGACACACACAGAGAGGGAGAGACACGGGCAAAGGGAGAAGCAGGCTCCCTGTAGGGAGCCTGATTGGGGACTCAATCCCAGGGCCCCAAGATCATGCCCTGAGCCAAAAGTAGACGCTCAAGCCCTGAGCCAGCCAGGTGTCCCCAGACGCTCCATTTTAAAAAGTTATTTTGCCAGGATATTATATGGCTAAGAAAATAGGAATGGAATGGAAAAAGCGGGAAAAGAGGAATCTTCAAGAGACATGAAAAATGTTGCAAGTATAATTTAGCAAGAAGCTCTGCCCTCAGAAGACCTTGTAAAGTCTCTCTGTGCTGCAAAAGCTTTTCTATGACTAACAGAAGAATTCAGTCATCAGCCCATCAGCCCAAACAAATAAACACCCTCACCCACCCTTCCCAAAATTCAGATAGGAAAAACAGAGCATATAAAAGCAAAATCAAGAACCTTAAAAGAGCAAATTGATAAATTTGGCTTTGTCAGCATTTAAAAATAGAAGCCTTCTTTCTACTGGGAGAAATCTTTTGAAAACCATGTATCATAAAGGATTTGAATCCAGACTATATAAATCTCAATACTTGATAATATGAAACAAACAGCCTAATTAATACATGACCTAAAGATGTGAACAAACTTTTCATCAAATAAGACATGTGAATGGCAAATAAGTATAACAAAGGATGCTTCACGTTATTTGCTCTTATGGAAATTATAGTATTACATGAGCTACAGAGTTCTGCAATTTTTTATACTGGATCCCGTTTAAATTTATGTTTATTTCTGGTCATGTGATATACAAACGCTAAAACAAAAACAAAACCGCAGGTGAAGTATATGTGTTTTTCAAAACCCAGATAGCCTCACAAGACATTGCACTTTTTTCTCATTGGTAGGATTTAGCAAAGACAATAATTTATCTTAAGTCCTACCCAAGAATTTAACAGATCAGGTTTGCCCTATATCTTATCTGACCAAATAAACTAACCTCACCAGTAATATGTGCTCCAGCAGCTCTCACACATCCTTTGGCTGTCTCCATGACATCATCAAAGTCATCAACTAAGTTGCTTTGATGATGAATCATAACTAAATCTTATCTCACCAGGTAATTGCTATACACTGGAGAATTTAAATATTCTCAAGAAAGACAGTGAATCTATTTTGTAGTCTTGCCTACGGAAAACAAATTGTCCCTGTCTTTCTTCCATATTTATAATGGTAAAGAAAGAATCAACTAAATCTCTCAAAACATGCAAGTCACTTTTAGACTGTTAAATTTCTTGAGTGAAAGCTACATCTGCCTCAGCTGAACCATCAGCAGAACTAGTCTGTTCAAGCCATGAGAGTCAACATGTAGTTAACTTAGATCCACCTGTTTTTGTTTTTGTTTTTTTTCACAGCAAATCAGTACAAATAAGTACATCCACGTCGATATTTTTTTTTCCGAAAAAGCCAAAATTTCTTATTGATCTCCAGCAGTTTGGTACAGTTTAATATTTACTATTGGAAAGAGTTGGGACAATCCTAAAGGTTCTCATTTAAGTGACTAATTGAAGTTGCATAGAGGATAGATTTGCCTAACATTTAAATACTTTTCATCTCCATTCGTTTCGATCACACGTTCGATTGCAGTTTATTAAACCGCACAGCATTGACTTTCTTGCTTTCTGACCTAAGTCTCATTGAACCCTAATGCCATCTCCCTCAGTCTCACTCCGCCTTTAGGTTTATGGTCCTGCTCTCTGATACTGACCTCTTCACAAACAGATAGTATCATTCACTGGATATCAAAACCAAATATTTTCCAAAATATTTCTTTTACACAGTAGGCCATTCAGTTTTAATCATATCATTTGGTGTTGGATTCCCTTTGGGGGTTAAGCATGGAGACTTCAGCCCTCATATCTAAACCTTTTTATTTCTACTGCTTTAGCAGATGAGAAAATTCAGCACACTGCTCTAATAGCATTTTGCCCCGGACTCCTTTAGTATAACGGATTTAAATTCCATCCAAAGGAATAAATGAAGTCTATTTAAGTGATCTCAGATTTTATGATTGTTTCTTCTACACTGAAAGAATTTTATCACTGCATCTGAAGAAAAGGCTTAACACATTAATTCTATTTCCTTACAAAATTACAAAATAATGTCTTTACCACCAGGATAGTGATGCTTTAAAGGCTCCAGTTTTATGAGATAATATTTGTTGTTAACTGCAAACAAATCTTATCTATCAAAGGTCTCTTAAAATTTAGATTTTGCTTATTCTGCCAATGCTGTTAAGTGTCTACTATTGAAGGCATCCTTTTATCTAAGCACTGAAAATACAGCTCTAAGGATGGGAAGTGTGTGGTGTACTTGGAGAAGAAAGGTAGTCCAGCGTATCTGGAGCATATAGACTAAGTGAGAGAGTGATAGAGATTAACATGGAAAGTCGTCAAACACTAGATGCCCCAGAGTCTGGAAAGACAGGAGATGTAATTTGGATTTTGTCTGAGGTTTAGTAAGAATGTTATCAGAAGGCTTTAAGACATGAAATATGCTGGGATTGCTTTGTGGGGAAACAGTCATGGGGGGCCAATACTAGATGCTCCCCTAAATTTCCCCTTGAAATTTGATGTTCAAATTGATTTAAACTCTATACAATTCTAAAAATGGGAGAATTACTAGATTCCTGTCAAATAAAATGAGAAACAAAATATACCACTTCCTTATCTGTAGTACTTTAAGCCAAGTCCATTAGAAGAAAATTATTGGTATGTGGTATCTCACACCATAAGTCTTGTTTTGCTGTGGAACTTCATAAAAACATTCAATGATTTTAATAATCAGCATGATGCAAAACATTATTATTAAAATATCTGATATGTAATTAAATTCAGATCTTCCCCGTATGAGTGAAGCTATATGATGAAGAGCACTCATACGGGGAATATAAAAAATAGTGGAAAGGATCATAGGGGAAGGGAGAGAAAATGAGTGGGTAAAATCAGAGAGCGTGACCAAACCTGAGAGACTCCTAACTCTGGGAAATGAACAAGGAATAGTAGAAGGAGAGGTAGGTGGGGGGATGGGGTGCCTGGGTGACAGGCATTGAGGAGGGCACTTGACAGGATGAACACTGGGTGTTATACTATATGTTGGAAAATCAAACTCCAATAAAAAATATACAAAGAAATTTAGATCTTCACCTCTGAAATATACAGATATATTTATAAAACATTTAGATGCAACATTTAGACTTAGATAGAAATCCAATGTCTCATAATCATCTATTTAAACTCTTATAACCAGGGATGCCTGGGTGGCTCAGAGGTTGAGCATCTGCCATCAGCTCAGTTGTGATCCTCAGGTCCTGGGATGGAGCCCCAATTCAGGCTTCCTGCTTAGTGGGGAGTCTGCTCTCACTTTCCTTCTGCTTCTCCCCTTGCTGGTGCTCTCTCTGTCTGTCTCTCTCTCAGATGAATAAAAATAAGTAAATAAACTCCTATAACTCACTAGGTAAGTGTCACTTTTGTACTTCATGGCAGACACACCATGTTATGCCTCAATTATGCACTGGAAATAAAAGAGAAATTTGTAAATATTGATATTTAGGACATGTAGAGAGAAAAAAAATAGAACAATAGTTAACCTGGCACTGCATTTTTGACTGAGTGTTTTGGTGCATAATATAGATTGAAACATGTCATTATTTTTCAAAATATATCACATATTTAAATATTTATTTATTTGATGTCAATAGAGATTCTAAGTTTAAATAAGAGTCTATACTGTTTATATTCAGTACAAGAGGATATGATATCTTTTCAGTGAATTTCAGTAAACACATCCCTACTTTCAACCTTACTTTCACAGGTCCTTGCTCTACTTGCTGTATGTCATTAAATAAATGTTGATTATTATTTAGTGACATTTTAGTCAGGGGCTCAAGACTTTGAATCCCTCTATTAGTGCAAAGAAATGAATTTTATAAATTTGGGCTGAATTGATAAAATTGAAATTAATAACTCTGTATGAGATACTTCAGAATATTTTATCTGAAAAAAAGAAAACAATTTGCATATCGGGAAGACATCCATATCTTTAATATGCAAAGATATATTTCTAAATTTATAGGATGTATATGTAATTCTGTAAAAAATATTAACAGTGTGTATATATACAGGAAAGGAATTTTATAACCTATTCTGGATTGCATGAAGAAAAGCAAGTAAAAATTTAATTAATGGCACAAGTCATATATATTTGTCATACATGGTAATTACAACATTGCAGTTGCCCATTGAAGTTCCCCTTGTCCTAAATAGTAGCTTCTCTATCCCAAAATGAAGTGGATTTATATGGAAATGAAAGTCCTTATTACATTTGCATCCTACCTGACCTTTTTCAAAAGTTGACATTTTAATTAAATTTCCTTAAATTGTGACTTGTTGAGTCTCAATTTGGAGAAACCGAGGGAATATTTATTTTCCATATATCTGATTTATGAAATATATTAATTCTCTGCTGTTTTAGACTAATGTAATGGCACTGTAAACTACTTAGTGGGTTAGATTCTGCTAATTGCCCACCCAATATCTATTCTCTCTGTCTCCCTTAATAAAAGATCCCTAGTTTTATTTGAGATGGCAAGAAGAGCCATTAAAATACTTAGTGTCCTAAGCTCCCATAGAGCCTGGTGCAGCTGTATTTATGGTGGAGTTCTGGCCAACACTCATTCATGGCAGGGCCTCTAGGAAGGTTTAATAATCAGCAGGCAGGCTATTTTGCCTTTTTTCCTTCTGTGATGGCTAATTTTATGTATCAACTCGTGTATCAAAAGGGTGCCCAGACATTAGGTCACTTTATTTTGAATGTTTCCACAAGGGTGTTTTTAGATGAGATTAACATTTTAATTAGTAGAGTACAGAAGATTGCCTCCAATGCAGGTGAGTCTTATCCAACCAGTTTGAAGGGCTGAAAAGAGCAAAGATTCACCCTCCCCCAAGTAAGAAATTCTCGATCAGACTATCTTCAAATTTTATTTGGGCCATCAATTTTCCTGGGTCTCCAGTCTATAGGCCCACATTGCAGATTTGGATTTGCTAATCTCCAATCTCTATAATCACATGGATAGATAGATCCAGGTAGGTAGATTATTTATCTACCTACCTACCGACCTATACCTATCTGGACTTAACGTCTTCCAGTGGGAAGGTGTATTAGAATTCTCCAGAGAAACAAGCAGTAGCATAATATATATTTTATATCTCACAGGATATATTATATAAAGACACTGTGCCAGAAGATTTTGTACCTGGATCACATTACACTGACATTTATCAACCTATGCTTTGGCATTTTCCGTCAGTTCACAAAGCGAGAACTTCTATGAAAAAAGTGCTAGAAAACACTTTTACCTTTCTTTAAGTAAAGATAAAAGATATCCTTGATAATGTTATTTAGAAGTCACTAAATTTCTTCTTGATATGAACTCATAGGAGCATTTTCCCTTGGATTTCAGTGACAAAAATAGTTGTGCTTCTCCAGTCCAAATCTTCTTTCATGATAGCTCATGAGCTTGCAAGGAATTAGGTGGTTAAGTCAGTTAACTACGTCATTGGCTTCTAAATAACAATGTGTACATTTCTGTCAGCAATTTTGGATTCTAAACTTACACATGATTTTATCCCTAATATTTTCAAACCTTAATATTTTCTTTCCCAAGTTTGCTCTTCTACTCACTTTTCACCTTGTTGTGTTATGTAGGGAAATATACATATCCAGACATTCAGAATATTTTATCTGAATCTAAACATAACACAGAAATACCTGCAAGAAAGTATCTTTGTAACTAAGATATCTTAAAGAGGCAAATTATAAAGGGAAGACAACAATTAGTCTAAAGGAACAGCTATCACAAACATACTTTAGTTACAGAATAGAGGAAAAAGGGAAAAGGATGATCCCTACATCTCCTAAACTCACACATCACTGCTCTGTGTATCAATAAAGTTAGGCATTTCCTCTACAACAGTGATGTTGTAAGCATGGTCTAAGGTTCTGAAGCATCAATATCACTTGAGAACATGATAGAGATGCAGAAACATGGACCTCCCTGTGGGACCCACAGAATCTGAATCTTAACCCCCTCCACAAATGACTCAGATACACCTATGTCACTTGGTCTGAAACTTGTAAAAAGGTGAAACCTGATGCTTCTTAGGGACCCTCATAGTGTGGCAGTAACTCCAACTAAGAAATAAAACATACTCATCACTGCAAATTTATTAACCTGTGAAGACATAACACAGAGGTTATATGAGGTTGTAACATCTATCAAATTTGCAAAGTAGTGCAAAGGACAAATATAATTAACTTTAAGTAGCTAATAATCCATTGTTTATAATGTATAAATACTATTTTATGTGTTTTCTACAGGTTTTATTTCATTGAATCCTTCCATGGTAGTATGTGTTAGAGTCCATAAACATTCTCCAGTACTGTAGAAAGAAACAACAAACAGAATGATTGACTTGTCTTGAGATTACACAATTTGTGGAAACACTGATTCAGAAGCACTGAGCACTTCAACAGAATATGTAAAGAACTTATTGTGTCTTTAATGACAGATATAATTGGATTTTATCTTTATAGCTGCCCATTTCTGAAACAAGATCTTATTAGTTAAGTGTAATGTTAGTAGAAAAAAAGTATACATATTTCAGGAACTGAAAGTGGATTCTCTGTGTATTTTGAGGTCAGGAAACAAAATTTCTGAATCCACTTATATTACAAGTTTGTTTTGCTTTTTGGGCTATGTCACTGACTTGTTTTTAACTTCTGCTTAACTATTTTTATCTCGTGGCTGTTGGACCAAATATTGTTATCAAAGAACCATTGCTATTAATGAGGGCTTTGTACTTTGAATGTCAGTTTCATCTTTGGTCCTGTCAATATCTTCTTATGGAATAACTGAAATAAAAAACTCACCACTGCTTTTTGCAATAAAAATGTAAATATCAGCACAGTGTAAAAGGCAAATATTGTCTTAATTATTCTGAAGAAGGTTTTGACCTTGCAAACATCCTAGGAGTGTCTCAAGAATCCCAAGGGGTCAGCAGATCACACCCTGGGGACGGCTGGTGTAATAAATGATTTCTCAGTATGCAAATGCCTTCTGTTACCCAGAGGTGTCCTTTGATTAGTATTTTTTTACTTTAAATTTTTAAATTTTAAGTGTTAATGCAGTTAAATGTACTTTTTTCTTGCAGGTATTTTTGTATTATGTTTAAGAGACTATTGTAGACCTTAAATTCATCTTCTTATAGAAACATTATAATCTGAGCTTTCATATTTATGATTATAATCTAAAATTAATGTTTGTGCCTTGAGATATCTAATGTGGTTATACGGTAATTTCAGAACCATCCACTGAGCTGGCTATCTTTGTCCCCACTTAATGACATGGTACCATTTTTTTTTGTAAATGAAGTAACCGTGTATACATGGGTCTGTCTCTGGGCTCTCATTGGCCTGTTTGTCTTTCTCCATGCCAGTAGTGATGGTTTTAATTATTGCCACTCTGCAGTATTTCTTAATAGGTACTATGAAGAAATCATCCATTTTTGTTCATTTTCAAAGTGGTCTTGCCATTCCTGGCCCATTAAATTACTAAATTTGAGAAGATGATTGTTTATAAATCAAATGCATATGAACTATCATGTGCATATGAAACTGGGGCAACAGGGATGGGAGGAGAAGAAAAATAATAAAGGATGACAATTTCTGGCAGAACATTAAAAGAGATAATATTTAGTACTAAGAGTATGATTGTTTTCATTTTCTTTTTTTAAAAAGGTTACATTTTTAATATTTACATTAAATTTGAAATAACGAGTAGTAAAAGGGCAACCATATTTCACTTTCTTAAAACATCCTCACAGGGATAAAATCCTTCATTTCTAAATGGCCATGGATAGAGTTCCATTATGTCTTTTTCATTCCTGGCATTCAGGTTCCTAGAAGTGATCAACTCCATAATATGGCATACAAAAATAAATTGTGAACGACTATGAATTGAGATCATGAATCCCAACATGCCATTGTACTTTTTGGCAAGAGACACATAAATGTTAATCATCACATCCAATTCGCCAAGCAAATAGATCAAAATAGTAAGAATATAATTACATATTTGTGAGTTAGATAACACCATAGCAGTTCTCTCTAGATTTGTGAAGGTAAATGCAGCCAATCTATGTTCATCTCTGCCAATGTTTATTTATTTGTTGGTTGATTCTCCAGCAGTCAGTAGGTAGTTGGCACGAAATCAGAAAAAAGAGACAAATATTCCAAAACCCAAGTCTCTTGAATGCTTAGTGAAATTAAAACACCTGAAATCACCCCCCCCCACCCCCCATACACACACCCTGAGAGGACTAAGAGGAAAAGCTGACTGGCCATGTTCCATGAGAAAAATACTTGATATGGACACCATGTGCCAGGTTGCCTATCTGTCCAGAAAACTGTCTCTTTTGTTCTTAGGACCAGGCTGGCTTAGCACCCAGAACAGCATCAATATTCCATAAAATGAGAATGACCTCATCTGTCAGGTCAACCCCATCCAGGATGGAATCAACCAGAGGATATTTAATTATTCCTAGTTGTTGGTGACTATGGTTGCCTGGACACCTACACTAGAGCTGAATAACCATAAAATAGCTAATGGAGAATTCTCAAAATCTGCAACATGCAGTCCTTTGAAGGCAGGGACAGAGGAGAAAGGGTAGTGATAGCATTTTTGTGCAAGTCTAAAACAAATATATTTTTTAAGAGCAGGGAAGTTTACTGTAGCATGTCTCTGCAGTGAGGGTGCAGCTATATGGAAGGGACTGCCATTGCTGGTAGGCACTGAGCATCCATGAATGAGTGACCACATGAATGAGTGGTGGAATGTGTGAACTAATAGGAGAACCAATGAGTGGTTTTCACATCCTTGAATGGTGGATGGAGGGGAGTTGTACAGGGGGGTGGGGAAGAGGTTACACCTCCATGAGGAACCTGAGTGGTGTGCTTCTTTGTAATAGTTATGTGTGTAGTTCTGGGAGAAAGGCCATCTTGAGAGCAGCTGGAAGGCTGTCTGCTGGGAGTGGGAACAGGAAGAGGGCAAGGCCTTTGGGTGGCTTATTTTCATCTATAGCAAGTTCATGCTACAGGCTGCTTCCAGTGAACTTTATGGACTAGGTCAAGGCTGACAGCCTGCTCAAATGAGGTGCCAGATGGAGAGCTTTGTAGGAAGTTGTTTTTCACCAGGAAGGTAGAAAATAAGTGTTTTCAAGGAGAAATTGGAAGAAAAATATGGTTTTGTGGTGCAGAGATCCTTCCCAATGAGTATACACAAAACTGAGGCAAAGATATCTGTCAGAAGCTACATGAATAATGACAGCAAATATGTCGTTTAATTATTGGGCATGCCCCCTAATGGAAAAAAAATTCTTTCATTGAACCACAACACAATTTGGAGACACACAAGGGTTCGAAACCCTAAATGGAATGGAATTAGGGAAATGTACAACCTGATAGATATATGAATTCTAGGTTCCAGTAACTAAATTCTATCCAACATAATGTCAAATTTTTAAGCTGTAGGTTCTGGCCTAAGTTTGTAACAGCTCACCCTAACTATGTCAGAAAGACTTTGAAGTAAAGATTGGAATGATTGGGAAAACGAGCAGACTATGAATCCTAATATGAAATAAAAACAGGTCATCTCCTCTCTTTCAGCCCCATCTTTCTAGGTCAGTTTTAGTTATCAAATAGAAAAATTGATGGATTAAAACCACTAGTAGAAAGAGAATGCAAAGGTACACTTGAACCTGTTGGTAAAACTTCTGTTTTAAGTACATAGAGATTTCAGTCAGAGAACTCAAACAAAATCCAAAAAAAACCCTCTCATTTGGAGTAATTTCTGATGTATGAGATTTGGTCAAGCAAGTGTAAATGTTGTTGGGAAGATGCTTATTAGGTGAGAATAATATTAAGCCAGTGGAGTTTGAATAAATCAGATTATCATCTATAATGTGTGTGAGCACCATTCTTAAGAAAAAGAGATCTCTGAGGAAGGAGAATTTTGCCAGAAGAGGGCCTTCAAACCACAACTACAACATTAACTCATGCCTGGTTTTCCAGCCTGTTGGCCCACCTGTAGATTTTGAACTTACCAGCCAACAGTTGCATGAGCCAATTAAATCTATCTCTACCCCCAGCCCGCCACTCTACACACACACACACACACACACACACTCACACACACACACACACACACATCTATTGGTTCTGTTTCTCTGGAGAACCCTGACTACTAATATATTTATATAGTATTACATAATGCTATACTATTATATATACTATTATATGTAGTATGTATATATGACTAAAATGTGACTACTAACTCTATATATGACAAAATAATAATAAATAATATATATGTGACATGTTTATGATTAAAAATGTGACTACTAACTCAATCTATAGATTCAATGTAATTCTAATAAAAATCTTGCAGGATATGTGTGTTTATAATTTCAGATACCTTATAAACATATATTAAAATTTATATGGAAGTTCAAAGGACTTAGAATAAGAAAACAAGCTGAGGGGATTTCTTTTAATCTACAACAGAAATTAATGTATCATTTTTATTAACCAGGATAATGTGATTTAGGACAAGGATCAGCAAAGGGATGGAAAAATAAAGAGCCCTAAAAGGAAAAATCCCCAAACTGAAATTTGATTAATGACAAAGCTGGGTTTGCAAGTAAGTATGGTCTACATAATGAGTGACATTGGGTCAATTCAGAATCCACATGGAAAAACTGAAATTAGACTTAAACATACACCAAAATGCTTGGTATATTAAAATTCCATCATAAAAAGATATTTTCAAAGGCAATATAGAAACATACTTTTATGACCTATGATAGGAAAAAACTTCTTAAATAAGAAGAGACAAATATATATGAAAAGACATAACATAAATTCAACTACATTAAAATCAAGAGCCATGGCCTCTGGAGAACTAGGAAATAACATCTTTTGATAAAGCTTCTGTCACTGTTAACCATGAAAATATGTACTGCTCCTGATAGAGAAAGCAGTACTTTGTCTCTTTCTATTATTTTTTTGTCTCTTTCTTTCAAAGTCTATCCCTTCTTCTTGCCCAGTCCTTCAAAGCCAATTATTCAGGAAGGAGAATCAGGAGATCAGGGAGGTGGGAAGAGATAGTAGTACCAGCAGGACAGGGATGCTCCTCTTGCCCACCACACAGCTTCCAGACACCTAACAGACCTGAGCAGGTACAAGGCAGACAACTTTTGAAGTAGATGGAAATATATTAAATTCGATTTTCTAAATCTTGAAATTGAAAAAAAAAAAAAAAAAAAAAAAAAAAAGCTTTCGTTCTGCCCAAACTCAGTGAAGTGGCAGTAAAGGGCACTCAGAGCAAATTTAAAGTGATTATAGAAAAAGACACACCATGTTGGTTCTTAGAATTCTGCTCCATCTATTGATTGGTTACATATATCAGCAAATTGATTTCCAGAGACAGAAGCCCATGTGAAGCTAGAGAAGGGATACTCTCATAAAAATGAGGTACAACAGGTTTCTATGTTCAATGGCCCATAACACAATCAAAGGTATACTAATTATTTAGCACCAAAAACTATTCTTCTAAAAGTGCATATTGAGTATGATATGAATATTAGGAGATTTAAGAGTTATAAATTAAATATGTTTATAAATTCTGGCCTATGGAGATTGATTTTTTCAAAGGTCTATCTGCTTACTATGTTTCACTGATGCTAGGTTTATCCTGGTGTGCATGCCAATGGAACCACATCTACATATGTAACTCAACTATTTAATTTCTTCAGTGTGATTCCTGAGAAGCACCATCAGGCTCTGCACCAGATTGCAGAGCTGAGATACGCAATGGACACATGCTTAGACTCTACTATTCTTGTTTGTTAAGCAAGGAATCCTTCCTCAGAAAATTTACCAAAAGTCAACCGAGTATTGGCCAAAAGAAAAAGTACAGGTGGATTATACATGAAAGAATTCTGTAAACACATTTACAGGGTCACAAATTGTGTTGCTCTCTATATTTTTGTATTTACTTACAAGAAATTAATTGGCAAACTAAAGTAATAGTTATTAGGAACACTGATTATTTTTTTTTACACTGATTATTTTTCAGGTGTTTGTCACATATTTCTCTTTGCTAGTATGGTACTTAAGTTTCAGTGAGTCTGTTCTACATACTCAAACACCAGGGGGAAAAAAAACAGTAAACGTTGCTTTGTGTCTCACAGTTGAATATTGTACAAATCTCTGTTAAAGAGGAAAATATATACCTCAAATATCCTAGAGGGCTTCGAGGATTCATGCCTTATTTCTTTGTTTGAGAAACAGTGACCTCAGAAACTATATTATTTGTAAGTGTCTTTTAACAAGAAATTATCATTAAAAATACCTTTAAATATAAAATACTTTATCAAAAACAATATTTTAAAACATTCTCAAAGACTTCATGAACCATTTGTAAATCTCCATGAACCTTAGCTCAACAAAAGGAGTTTATCTTACTCTCTGCTTAAAAGTTTTTGGAGGTAGTGTTAGATGTCCAAGCTCATGTTGGGGAGCTACAATGGTAACAAGGATTCCCCACACTGATTCCCGACAATTCAGACCTACTTTCCATCTATTGCCCAGGTGAGTATTTCAGTCTATAACTGCTTCCTTATAAATTAAAAGGTATATTTTTGGTAGCAAGTGAAAGGCTCAATTTTAATTCATCTAATAGTCTCCTTAATGATATCTAATTAGGACATCTGTTAAGGGTTCATGATGTTACATTCTTCATTTAATTTTTCCCATTAAATTAGCATTATGGTTATTTCACTCTTTTATTAAAAGTTCATTATTAATGGGCACGTATATAGATAGATGTGTAATTCATATACATATGTAACTTTTATGATGCTAGAATATACAACCTAAGTAGACTGAATGAACTTGCCCTTTTTTAAGTTAATAATTGGATTAATCTTATTAAGGATTAAGGATCTCCTTTTCCCCTTTCTCAGAATATCTCTAGATTGGAGTCCTTCCATAGAAGTTCCATCATTAGCTGGATATGTCAGTTGACAATGACTCAGTGATCAAAGTGATGTGTAATGAAAACACATATCAGATGTCTTTCTTTTTGCTTTTAAGAATTCTGTTCTGCATCAGTATGTCAGTAATGTGCTTTGAAATATCTTCTTAAATAAAAAAATAGAGATAATTTTTTTATCTCCCACTTGTAAGTTTTATAGGATCCAAAGTCTCATTATTAATTATACATGTTCGATTTTTAAAAACATCAATGGACAAATATTCTTCTAAAATAACATGTTTCAGTTCCTAGAGTGAATTTCCTTAGCCTTACAGATCATCACAAAATTAAAGTATCCAAATTGAAGTCCTGAATATTTTTCACCTAAAACTACCATGTTAATATTTTTACTTCTAAAGATATATCTAACTTCAGTGTGTATCTGGTTTTGCCATGCAACATTGACCATAAGTTCAGCCTTAATCCATTTTACATAGGTATTTAATGCCCCCAATTAATTTTGTAGGCCTTCAGAATAATTATATTCTATTAAGTATTCCCAAGTAAGTTAAATCCACTGGGCAACCATGTAATTCATTCTGGTCACTGACTTATCTTGTTCTTACTTAATAATGTTACTCAAATACCAGTCTCTGCATAAATCTATAGAAGAAATACTACAAAACAAAATCTCCATGAATGTTGAGGAAAAATAGTATTTATTGAAGTATTTATTGAAATACCTGTGGAGTATCTTCTTTGTGTAAAACATGACAAATAAATCCAGGGGGAAAAATTATTGTATCTCAAAGAATAAAAACACAGAGAACACTCACAGATCACTTAGGAAAACATATACATCACATTTGAGGAATTATTATAATTTCTAAAATAATGGCTTTGGGCTAATTGTAGTAATAACTCAATGGCACTCCTGTTGAAACACATTTAGAGGAAAATTTTTAAATATCATGAGAAAATGCAAAAGTGTATATTTATTACCATTAATAGTTTTAGTAATAATGCTGATTTTTTTTATGGATAGCTTTAATCTTTAAATCCTAAGTATAGAAGAATAGAAGAAAATATATCAAAACACTTCAACTTTGTGACTGGCAACAATGGTTAAAACTTTTTTGATACTCCTGCCATGAAAAGTATGATATATTTTGCTATCCTTGAATTCAGGCTAGCCTGGGATAGCTTTGACATTAAAATACAGTGACGGGGTACTACTTCATTTTTGGAAATAGACTTTAAGAGAAGACATAGCCCTTACCTCAGTTCTTCACCCAGAAGATGCCATGCAAGAAGCAAGATTGATGCATTGAAGAAAACTCACAAAGTGGCCCAGAGACCACATGGTTGGAACCAGGTACCCATCTGAGCTGCCTTCCACCCATCCTCACCAAGACCAGGTGTGTGCAGGAAGCCTTTGTGGGCAACCTGACCCAGCCTCCACAGATAGCAGCTAATACATTTAACACCAAAAGGACAAGAGAATTCCTAGACTTCATGACTTTCTGACTCACAACGTCATGTAACTTAATACATTGGTTGTTATTTTAAGCCTCTAAATTCAGGATGCTGCAATAAGGGGTGATGGATAACTGGAACAAAATAGTTTATTGTAAAATGAAGTAATACACGATGCTCATTAATTATGAAAAATCTACAGTCAAATAATTAGCAAGGATTTTCATGCCGGTAATCTTTGAGCCACAAATTAAGAGACACTACATGAGAAAGCTCTGTATTTCTGTTCCCAAGTGGACAATGTTATTGAGAATCCGACCTGACAGAAAATCCAATATATGGCAGGTTTTAATTATTTATAGTTGGTAATATGACAATTTCTATGTTTGTCAGTGATCCATTCATTTTTATCAATTAATCTTGGCAAAAGTGATTTTTTTCTATTGAAAATAACAACTGATTAAAACCTTTATGAGAATTGGAAAGATTTCTCCCACTAGAAATTTATTGTAAAAATATGGTGATAGATCAAAAGAAACTGATTATAAAGGAATAAATCTTCTATAGGAGGCAAATGCTATATAGAGTAATAAAAATATTTTTCAACTATTGAATATAATCTATTGTACCTAAAATAACATGATTCCAAGATAAATGAAACACTTCAAAAAATCAATGAACTTGACAAATTTTGAAGACGTTCCAAGAACTGATATTTTTCAAGCTGACAGATGTTTCTTATAAAGTGGAGAAATTAGCAAACTCCTAGCCAAATACAGGTTTCCTATGAATGTCCTGAGGAATATATGTGCAATAAAGAATTATTTTTAGGGGAGCAATCATATAATTCTTTTTATGAACTGAAAATTGCAATCATTGTTGATGTGATACAAGGAGCTCTAACTCAATATAATCATGTTAATTTGTGTTATGAGGCTAAGAAATAGGATTTTTAAAAATAGCAACTCAAAGGAAAAAAAGCTGATTAGAGCTTTAGGCGGTTACACAGTATTAAAAAGACAAAAAATAGAATTCTTGGCTACCAGATAAGACAGCATTGAGATTCAAGGTGCAAAGTAAGTAGGTACAAAGAAGGAAGCCCAACATTTGACTCCACATTCTATCATTGTATTTGCGAATCTGTAGGCTTTAGGGCTGTTACCAATAGCTATTTCTTAGGTGTAAGATGACCGGTGATCATAACATTTGTCTTGCAATTAACAGTTGAGTATTTCACAATGATAAACATTATGAAAACATAGTAAAAAATAATAGTAAAGTAGATTTCATTCTATGAAATTATCCTAAAACAGAATTTATGCCATCAATTTTGTATTTTGTATAGTAACTTCTTAGAGTTGGCATAAATTGAATCTTAAGAATAATGTACTAGATCCAATTTAAAGTCATTGTGCTAGATAATTCTGAGTCCACTTTTATATGGGAATCCATAGAATAGCATCAGATTTAAAGCCAATAGGGAAGATTGCTTTCAAAGTCTCTTTATATAATGGAGTGTTTGAGAATTCTCAGAAAACCTGTCTGAGAGCATTCTCCTATTTTTAAGGATAGGAGTGTTCTCAGTCAATTATATAAGAAACTCTATATCCTTCAGATCTACAGTGACTGAGCCTGCAAATTAAAAGAACTGGGAATGATGCTGTGGCAGATTTGGAAATGAACCTAAATCCAACCTAAATCCAAGAAGTCAAATGTTTGATGAATACTCTGCCTGGAAATGAGGTTTAAATAATTTTAGGGGCACTCAGGATGGAAAAACAACTCACATTGGGGCTGTTGGGAAAGAGAATCCCATTAGTATACATTATCTCAGCAAGCTGGCCTATGAGGGTGAGATAGGGTTTCATGGTAGTGGCAAGCCGTCTAGCAGGACCTGCAGAAGTGGTCAAGAATTTATAATCATATGAGCTCAGGAAAATTGGAGTAAGCCTAGTCACGTTAAGAAAGTCATTTTATCTGACCCTTTTTGTTTGTAATCTACAAATAAATAGTATACTTACTTTGGGTCTAACAATAAGTTTTAAGCCATTGTATGAGTCACTATTCTGGTATGTTGTTTTCATTCCTAATGCAGCAAAGAGTCCTAAAGGCAACAAACTTTATCTTTCAGTGTTTGCATTAAAATGGAAAGCAAACTCTCCAACTTTACAGAGTAAAAAGGAAAATTAAGGGTGGAAAGGAAAATACTGTTGGTTTCCTTTCTGGACAATTTCATTGCTTGAATTTTTCACTGAAGGCTAAGGAAGAGGTTCCAGATCCTTCAATAGCAAAATCTAACTCTTTAAAAAATTAAAGAGGACAGAAAATTAATGTGAGAGGACAGAAAATTAATGTGAGAGGACAGAAAATTCACTATTACTTCAGCCTACAAAGTCAATATAAGAAGCTCAAAGAGCCAATTTCCCAAATTAGGCATATTTTTAAACTATGAGGCATTTAAACACCTTATTTTAAATATATTTGTTAATGAAACTACCCATGATTGTGAAAAGTATTTCAAGCTAACCTATACAGAGATAAAATGTCATATTACATTCAATAAGATGGATATCAATATCGAGTTCTTAGGAGGCTTTGTATATGCTACACATTGTTCAAAAATATAAGTTAACATGGAATTGTGCTGATTAAATATTGTTGGCTGCCATGGATTATCATACAAAGAGTGCATCAAGCAAGAGGCCTTCAACAGTAAAGATTTGTTCCAGTTTATGCTCACAGATTTTGGAGACCGTAAAATGCAAAGTGCAGTCTTAAGTATTTGGCCACTGGCCATGTCAACAATATGTTATATAAACTGCTTTTTACTTCCAGTGGAAAAATTTAAACAATCACAACTGACAGCTAGGGAGGCTTCATAACACCACTCTAGAAGCAAGCCTATGATCCTGTGTGTCCCAGGGGGCCATGGAGCACATTGAGCTTTTGGTGAAAGACTTGTGAGAAGAAAAAAAGAGTAAGCTAATTTCCAGAAGAAAAAAAAAAAAAAAATTCATTATGTGTTTGCAATTGGAAAAAAAAAAGTGTGGATCATAAAACAGCAATAGCATCAAATTTATTTGAAACCTGTTTAAAAAGGCCAAGCAAGGCTTACTATATAAAATCAGAATTTGAACTAAGACATTTGCAGCATTAGCTTATGAACCAAGAAAATGTGATTAAGTTGGGAGATAAATATGATAAGCATGAGAGATAATTTTTACTAGCAATTGTGAACAAAATTTACTACAGGTTAATGAAATGAAAATGAAAGTTTGGGGGAATTCTTTTATATATTTATATACTTAAAAAAATGAATTATGAGGAATCCAACTTTTCCTCTTATAGCACAAGAGGAAGTATAGTTAGAGGTAAGAATATGTACTCTATAGAGTCAGAAAGACCTGGGCAAAAACTTTAACTCCGTTCCATGGTCACTTTGGGAAAATATTTAATCTCTCTGAAATTTGATGATTATCTCTCTGAAAATTAGCATTAAAAATAAGATCATTGGGTCAATCAACATCAAATAAGATAATCCTTTGCATATATTAAGTGTCTATTATTATTAATCAGTTCAGAATCCCTAAGGGAGGCCCTTGTAATATCATAGCTCAGTCTTATAGGAAGGAAGACAATAGAGATGACAGGGACTCAGATCTTTTAGGGTCTATGTTTTCAGGACTTTGTATTAGACTTTTAATGAAATGAGTTCAAAGGCTTTTGAATGAAGATTTGATATACATTAGCTATCACTCTTTAAATAAAATCTCTTTGGCTTCTGTGTGAGAATACACTAGAAGCCTGGTGGGCAGAACCAGGGATATCTCTTAGGAAACTATTTCCGAAAAATCTTTGTTTGACATCATGATGGAAACAGTAGAATTAGGGAGAAGTCATTTGGTTTATATATATTATGGTAGGTAGATGGTAGGGTTTCCTGACTGGATATGAATTGTGAGAAAAGGAAGGAATCAAGAACAACTCTCCCTATATTTTTTGGCTATGTAATTGAAAAGATAAAACTTCCGTTAAATGAATTGAGAAAGGTTGTAGGAGAAATAGGTTTGTGGGGGAGAGACCAGACACTCAGTTTTGGAGATGCAGAGAATTAATTATGTCAAGTAGAAATGTCAAATAGACAATTAGGTAACCTATCAAGAGTTCATGAGAAAGATAGGGGCTGATGCCATATACTTAAAAGTTATCAGCATATACATACTTAAAGCCATCAATAGGCTTTCCAAGGCAGCCTCAAGAGAAGACATCAACCAAGACAGAAGAAGTGGCCAGTGAGGTACCAGGAAAACCAAAAAACCACAGTATTCAAAACAAACCAACACACACACACACACATGACACAGACACACACAAACCAAACAAAAAAAACAAAAACAAGGGACTAGAACATATTGAGGAGGAAAGAGTTCCTCTGTGTCATTGCTGTTGCTAATTAGAATAAGACAAGGAAGTCCTGTCAATCGACCTGAAAAATGTCCACCATCGCCATCATGGAGGAGTTGACAAACTGTGCAGGTGAAATTGTGGAAACAAAATCTTGATTGTAGTGAATTTAAGAGAGATTGGGGAGAGGACAAGAGAAAGCAAATAGAAGCACCTAACTATTTCAAGGTATTTTTCTACAAATGGGAGAACAAAGAAGTGCAATAGTAATTTTCAGAGAAGTCAAGAGGCCACTATTTAATTAAGTGTAACACAAAGAGCTGACAGCATGTTTATATGTTAAAAAGAACATACCAATAAGGAGATTATTGATGTAGAGAAAAAAAGTAGAAAAGAAGAACATTTGTTTTATCTAAGGATTGATTATGGAATTTTTGAAACATAAAGAGGTAGAATATTATTTAGTGAACTTCCACATATTCAGAAACCAGCTTTAACAATTATGAACATGTCAATTTTGTCCATTGATCACCCTTCCTTGTTTAATTGTATTGTTATTAGGTTAGTATTTATTTATGTATTTTAATTAATTTTTGCTAGAGTTTTTTTTTAAGAGTTTATTTATTTATTCATGAGAGAGAGGGAGAGACATAGGCAGAGGGAGAAGCAGGCTCCCTGTGGGGAGGCTGAGGGGGACTTGATCCCAGGACCCCCAGATCACGACCTGATCCAAAGGCAGACACTCACCTACTCAGCCATCCAGGTGCCCCTTTGGTAGGTTTTTAAAGCAAATGCCAGACATTATATTATTTTTACACTAGAACTTTAGTATATGTTTTAAGTGAAAATAATATTAAAATGTTCTGTGACAACATATCATTAATCTACCTCACAAATTTGACCCTAATTTCTTAGTGTTATTTAATGATATGGACAAGATGTTTCCAGTTGACTCAAAGTTTTTTTGTAATAGTATATATGTTTAATTCAGGATTCAAACATGGCCAGTGTATTATTTCTGGGTGTTATGTTTTCTAAATCTGTTTTATGATACATTTTTCCTTTCCTTTTTTTCTTTTATAATTGATGGATTAGAAAACCAAGCCTACGAAACGTCCTATATTCTGCATTTCACAGATTGTTACTTCCAAATGTAATTTAATTTCTTTCTTTTTCTCTTCTATATACTGTAAAATTTTATTTAGACATAGAGAGTTAATTTGATTAAAGTTCAGTTATGTTTTTTTTTAGGTGATCAGACTTTAGAGGCCATGCTTTACATTTTCTGTTCTGTCACATAAAGAGGCACTTCATGCCTGCCTGGTCCCTTTTGGGGATGCTCATGTAGTCAGAAATGTTCAGTTGGAATCCTCCTTTATTACATTCCACAGTAACACTTTACCTAAGGGTTTTAAGCATCTATTGATCAGGGTCATTGACTCAATCCATTATTTCTTTAGATATTGCAATGCAGCATTTTTCTAATGCTATCATTCCTTCTGGAATTCTTTCTGAAAAACTAAAAAATTACCCTGAAAAGGAAGTCATGTCTATCACTAGATGAATACCTATTTTTCCAATTTTCATGCACCAGATTAGTGCCTCAGCAAAGTCCAGAAACAATGAGCTTTCTTCCTAAGAATTTTTATAAATTCATGCATTTTACATTAAAAATATTACTCTTATTCCATTATTCTTGTTTATGCTCAGATGATCTCTCTAAAATGAGTGTATCTTCAGTTTTCTTTTTTTACAAAGTCTCAGGAGTCTGATGGCTTCCTTGCTTTTGAGGACAAAAAAGTAATTCCAGACTCAATTTGTGTTTTTCCTTTCCCAAATCCACAATGGAATATATCTCCAATAATCTCTGGGGCTATTCATAATTTTTTTCAAATGGAATGTTTTTAATGTTCATGTTTTTATAATAATGATTCGGGTACTTAAAAAAATGGACGTTTCCAGTTCCAATATTCCAAGCTTATTTTGGACAAAACCAAGATCAGCATCCTCCTTTCTATTTCTTCTGTGTCCTATTTTTATTAACTCCGAACTCTCCATTACATATATTCACATCATTGTGTTTCTTCCCCATTTTATACACCTTCATCCATGTCTGTCACTTATACAGTATGTAGCAACTATCTGGTCTAAAAGTAAATCTTAAGTGATTAGTCTCTAATCTTATTTTTCCTTTTGTCACAGAAAAGCACCACTAGGGATCCCTGGGTGGCGCAGCGGTTTGGCGCCTGCCTTTGGCCCAGGGCGCGATCCTGGAGACCCGGGATCGAATCCCACGTCAGGCTCCCGGTGCATGGAGCCTGCTTCTCCCTCTGCCTGTGTCTCTGCCTCTCTCTCTCTCTCACTGTGTGCCTATCATAAAAAAAAAAAAAAAAAAGAAAAGCACCACTAAATTCTGTGAGTCCTGAAAGAGATAGATTCAAATTTCAAATATATGTCTCAAGTGTAAATGTAATGATACACAACCCAAAATATCTTAAAATTGTCAATGTCCCTTTTCCACAAGAAAATATGTACTTAAAAAGTGATTGTCATTTTATTTTTATACTATCTTTGAAGCTGTATGCATAATTAAATTATGTAAAATATATGAATCATTTTATACATCTGAAAGATGAGTTATAAATGAACATATTGCTCAAATAATGTGGTGTTTCCTTGGCTATTTACCTAAAAATTATAAAACTAGTTTTGGCTGAAAGATATGACCGTATTCTTTGAGTTTCACACTTGTATGTAAAAGCCTCTGCTTGGAGGTATAATACTCAGTAGACCAGACATTATGTAATGAACTGGGATTCTATATCCATGATAGGGTCTTGCCATTTCTGCAATGACATAATATATGTGGATAACATGTTGAGCATCTGGCCTTTTTTGCTAATTCTTAATTCCTTTCATATCCTCAAGCACAGTGAGAAAATAAGTTGCAAATTAGTGCCAAGAAAGTACTTCCCAAAATAACAATTTTGTTTCCAGAATGTATCAGACACCTGTAAGAGTTTGACTCCACAGTTCCTCAGACAAGTAAAGGTAAAAATCTAAATAGTATAGATATTTAGCAACTATATCAAACAACTAAATTTTATCAAAAATTGTAGTTAAAAATAATTTTTGAAGCATGATCTGCTATGGTGTATAATTAAGTGTAACACAAAGATAATAGGGTTGTATTTATATGCATGGCAGTATTTCCCTGGTGTAAACAATTAACCTTTTCAAGATAGAGTCCAAAGAAAAAGTCCCATCTTGTATTTTCAGGAAGTTTTTGTTGCAAATGACAGGTATCCAACATAGGTCTCCAACATGTCTTGGCAAAAAGAAATTATTAGAACACTAAGTTAAATTGTCATTAAGGGTAGTTTCTAACTTTCAAAGCAGTCAGGATGAATTTGAGCTCAGGAAACAAACTATTAGCAGATTTTGTTGGCTTGGTTGCCCTCTCATGTTGCTTTACAGTCTGTCATGTTCCTCTTACTCTTAATTACCTTTCCATCATCTTGACCATGTCTCTCTGTAGCATCCTTCCCTACCATTTTTATACATTTGATCTTTTTCTCTCTTTCTCATCTCATCTACTTCTCAGATATATTTCTCATAATTCTCTATCATATATATATGACACCATTATATATATGCACATATACATGCGTGCATACATAATCTGTTATGTATATTATCACATAGATAATCCATCTCATCCTCAGGTTTCCTTCTCACCTTATGTTTCTTATTTTTTCAATCATCTAAATTTTCTTTCCAGGATTTCACTCTATTTTCTCTTTTTCCTGTCTGCATCCCTTTTCCCCTCTTACCCCTCATCCTCTTCAGTCAGTCTCTCCCCTCTTCCTCTTTCTCCACCTCCCTCCTTACTTCTGCTCTTTTATTCTCTTTCTCTTGCCTTTGCTTTAGACACGGAGCTCCAGACTCCTATGTAGAAGAACAGGGTCCTATTACTGATGTAGCTTATGAAGCTCTCCCCTGGGCCCTGAAAGGTGATTCCCAGGCATGGGAGATTGAATCCATGAGAACATCACAACTTTGAATAGAGCCCAGTGGGTTGGGAGAAGGTGGGTGGGGGTGGGTGGGGGTGGGTGGCAGGTGACAATTCTCAAATTCTGGTTAAATAAAACATGAATGTCCAATAGAAAGATAAAAAAAATAAGATAGTTCTTAAAGAGATTTTGTTACTTGATATATTGGAATGTCAACTGCATATCAACAGCAAAGGAGAGCACTAAGGGTAGAATCAGAGATATAGAAGTTCACATAGCCATCACTTACTGATCATGTATATTAGAACACTTTGAAGGACATAGGAATCACTACTTTCATTCAAATAGCTATGGTCCAGAAAATGTCGTTCTAGTAGGGGACATGGGAACCAAATAGTTAATTACTGGCAAGACTGACATCAAGAGAGTGTGAGCCTGTGATGTCCACTGTGTAGATACTAGAGATTGTCTTACATTCTGCTTTCCAAACAACAGAATTAATTCTGGGGGATGCAAATTTTCAATATAACAAAGCTTGGTGAATTGACCGAAGCTAAACATACAAATCAAACTACTGTACTGACAGCTGATGAAATGGCATAATGAAAATTACAACCTTTTATTTCCTATGATGGACACAAAATATATTTGAACTGATAAAAAAAGATATTCAGAAATATATTTAGTATTTAAAGCATATAAATATGAATTTAAGTGGATTGTTTTATGATGTCTTGGAGCCAGTGTTTCTTATGAAATTGCCCTTGATGGTTTACCCTACTTTGAGTGCACATGCTTTGTTTTAAGCTTCCTGATGCTTTGGTCAGCCTTGAATGACAAGACTAATTACATTGCATGTCCATTTATTGAGAGGATGTCAAGCAAGCCCTCAGCACATCTGTGGTTACATTCTTTACCCCAAAATTTTCAAGCTTATTGATTAGATTAATAATAAAAGGAGGCAGCTTCTAAAAGAAATCTCATGACTCATGGGTACTAAATAAATCACTATCCAGAGTAACTTAGGTTCTCAAGAGAGTGATAATAAAAACTATGAGGTGATTTTTAAGCTATTTAAATCTTTTTTCCTATTTTGCATGTTCTGTATACTTTTGAATTGTCTCTTTTATTGTCTAAAAGTACGAGGGAAAACATTTTCTTCTTCAGCTTTTGCTTTTCAAAAATTTTTATTTCATTAACGTTGAATTGACACACTTATTGAGAAAATACTCTGTGCCAGGCCTGTCTTAGCTATATTGATCAGCCAAATCAGAATATCTGTATATTAATCAGGAATATCTGAATCCAATGGTGCATCATTTGTTGGCACCTATGGAAGTCCCCCCGAAATTGCTCAGGGTGTGGGGGGTAAGCTTTGGCCGTGGGTATACGCCCAACAGTGAGCAGAATGGCAGTTCCAGAGAGGCCTTGAACTGTGAATCCAGATTAATGAAAGGCCAAAACAATCACAAAGCCAAGATTGTTAGAAGTCAAAAAGTTAAGGGCCCTGGTAAGAGTGCAAGAATCCAGTGAAATTGGAATTTGTCAACACAAATGTTTCCAGACATTAGCTTCAGACACTTCCAATGATCCAGTGCTAATTTTCTGCATTACTCAGGCCTTCTCCCATTCAGTTTTGTGCTCATCTCCAGAAAGGATCTAATGACCCAGCATGTGGGCCCCGAAAGCTTTGAATGGCAAAATAGCTGCTCCAAAGTCAGCAGCTGACTCTGAGCTGTGACCTGATGGATATACACATGCCCCAGTTTGCTGAAATATTTCTGGTACAAGACAGAGAGAGGTCAATTTTCTCAGTTCTGATATCAGCTCTTCAGTTTTACATTAGAATCATCTTGAGAGATTTTAACCAATGTGTAGCTGGGCCTCACCCCTGAACTGTTGGGTCTGATTGCCGCAGGGGTGAGAATGGGCAATCTGTTTAAGAAAAAAAATTCCTAAGTAATTATGACACAATGCTTGATACTAAGGCTTTGAGGCAACAGTTTGATATACTAATTAGGGAAATAATGTGTTAAATATAACAGTGTCTAACATCTGGTCAAAACCTGAGGCAAAATAATAAAAAAGTAATCAAAACTATCACACTATGGTATAGAATAGGGAAAAAATGGAAATTACCTCAATGTCAAACTGAAGGGTATTAGTTAAGTACATATTAGTTAACTACAATCAAATATGACATGGACATTTAATGACAATGTAGATCTAAACACAATGACCTAAGAATTATCTACAATATACCATTCTACACAAAAAAGCAAAATGCTGGGTGATAGTGTACAGGAGAAGCCCATTCTAAAACAAAAAAGAAAGAGAAAGGAAGAAAGGAAGAAAGGAAGAAGAAAGAAAGAAAGAAAAAGAAGAAAGAAAGAAAGAAAGAAAGAAAGAAAGAAAGAAAGATAGAAAGAAAGAAAGAAAGAAAGAAAGAAAGAAAGAAAGAAAGAAAGAAAGAAAGAAAGAAAGAAAGAAGGCAAATATATATATACAATCTTGGAATATATACCATAATAATGTACTTTTTCTCTGGGTGGTACAATTATGGGAAATATTCATTTTATTCATTTCATTTTATTCTATTTCACTTATTTTTTGTAATGACTCCTTTTTACTTCTATAATGTTTCATTAAAAAATCCAGAAACTGGGGCATCTGAGTGGCTCAGAAGGTTAAGCATCTGCCTTTGGCTCAGGTCATGATCTCAGGGTTCTGAGATTGAGCCCTATGCTGGGCTCCCTGCTCAGTGGGGAGTCTGCTTCTCCCTCTCCCCATGCTGTTTCTCTTGCTTATGCTCTCTCTCTCTGTTAAATTAACATAATCTTAAAAAATAAATCCAGGAACCACTATACATTACAATTGGCATCAGAGTTATATGTAGAAAAATAAGAGGGAAATTATCTGGGGACATAGGACCTATGTTGTCAGCACCAAGCTAGTAATTCTCTAATTGTTCTATAATTACCACTGTTAGGACAGCCTCACTCACTCCAAAAGAATCACTTACAGTAGCAGAAGAATTGGTTCAATATTTAATAGTCCCTCACCTTGCCTATTTCCTAATGCAAAAACCAGCCCTTTATCAATTCATACATAGCTCTGAATTTGCCAAGATCCTGAACACCAGCTAATAGAAGATGCACATGGAATAATTAACAGGTAAGATAAATGACCTATCATGTATTTTAGAAAAATCGTCACTAACCAAAAATTTCACCTTCAGTAACTGTTAGGAGTAACCAATTAACACAAGTAACTAGACCACATTAATGTTTATCACAAGCATTTTGGCCTTTTCAATGAACACAAACATTCATATGGTTAAATTTCAAATGCCAAGTTTCATAGTTAATGAGGTTACTTCATTTTTGTCAGATCTGTGACCTGCATGGAGCTCTTATTTGCTTTAAGAGGACTGAGATACCTATGAACATCAAATCAGTAGTCTCCAACAAGAAAATATGCAATTGAAATCAACAGTTAGGTGTGAATAGTGTCTCCTAGGCAGAAAACCATAGTGAAGAAAGTTGGGGAGCAGGAGGTTGGAAGGTGAGACATTCTAAACGCAATGATGGAGCTTTGAAAGATTATTGCAAGAATGCTTTGAATGACATTGCTGGAAATAGCAAAAGTCTAAAGCATGAAAGTCTGAATAATACATTAAGTAAAGTCTTACTACTTCAGGAAGGTTACACAGCTCATACATCACTATACTGTCTCTATTCCACATGGTTAGAGAACCGTGTGCATGCTGTGAGTTCAACAACATGTTGAATAACTGAAAGGAACCTTAGCATCTTCTTTTTTATCAGTGCTACATTTAATTAAGATGATCCATTTCCAATAACATTAAAACACATAAATTCTGTTGTTGTTAGCCACTAATATTTTATTTTCCACTATATAGTAAAGAATGTTTATATTGTTAGATCTCTACATTTCCTATGAACTGTAATTTCAAGCATGCAAATTATGTGAATGGGGAGTAGTAATTTTATTACTTATGGATGAACTCCTATGTCCAGCATTATCAGTATAATGGAAGATGCTTAAGAGCCCAAAAAAATTAGACAATGGTATTATTTAATATTGGAATTTCTTATCTTTATCTGAATAAAAAGAATGACACAACAGATGCTCGTATTTTTCTCTTTATTAAAAGCTAATTAAGAAATCCCTACTGAAAACTTTACATTTAAATGCCTAGTTCTTTGGAGAGACATCTGAGTCAGGCTGAATTAAGTAGTGAAGCACCGCATTCATAGCCCTAAGAACTATGCAATGGTTCCTAAATTTGTGCTTAACAGAAAATATCATAAGTCTCTAAGGAGAAGAAATCATTCAAAACCAATTATTAATTCCCTAAGTGTGTTATTTTTAAAGGATCCAATGAGCCAAGTTGAATATTTAACTTAATTATCATCATAAAGTACACGGTTATGATATGTTCTGAGATAATTCAAAGAGGGATTTTTACCTTTCAGATAAAATACAATTTCCATTCATTTAACCTCTAGATGTGTAAACAGCATTATTAAGTCAATTTATCAAGTGAAGAAATAGTATAATGTGTGATGGGGTGGCAAATGGAGAGATTAAATGTAAAGTGTAAAATTATACTTTAACGTTGAAATTGCTTTCCCCTTTTGGGCTGATGTGATTTAGGCCTGGTGGTCAAACACATTCTGGTAAGAGGATGATGGCCACTGCCTTCAGAACTCACATCCTGATGATTTTGCCCTTATCTCCAAAGGAAGCACTTAGTTCATTTACATTAGAGTATGTCACAAAATACTCCTCTAGTAGAGCCTTATTAAAAGAGCATAATGCCTTCTAGAATGCTTTTGGGGAAAATGTCGTTTATGTTTAGTGTAGACATACAACCAGGACTCAGCCCACAGCCACCAATATAACAATACTGGTTGTTCAAGCTTGTTATCTGTCCTTGCTTGGCCGGAGCCCATACTGTTAATACCATTAAATGTTTTGATTATCACCCCTGTGAATCCACATTTTGAGATAGATATTGTCTAGAAAACATGTTTATAGCATGAAATGACTCATGTGAAAAACAGCTTTTCTCCCAAAGAC